>NC_051076.1:5578945-5900445 GCF_004664715.2 Peromyscus leucopus | reverse complement strand
ACCTTCTTCTTTACTACTTTTTGTTTGTTTTTATTACAATCATCCTAGAGGTTGTGACGTGATGTCCCACTGAGGGTCTAGGCGGCCTCCTGATGACTCACCTGTTGGGTCTTTTCCCTGTGCTTAAGGGTCTTCTGCATATCTTCTTTGGACAAATGTCTGCTTAGAGCCTTTATCTATTTTTAACGGAGTTATGGCTTCCAGCTAGAACAACAGTTCTCAACTTGTGGGGCCGCAGCCCCTTTAGTGAAGGGGTCAAACTACCCTTTTTTACAGGAGTCATCTAAGACCATTGGAAAACACAGATATTTATATTAAGATTCATAACAGTAGCAAAATTACAGTATGAAGAACAAGAAAGATAATTTTATGGTTGGAGATCACCACAACAGCATTAGGAAGGTTGAGAACCACTGAGCATGGAGGTTCTTATCTGACACATGGGTTGCAAAAACCCTTCTCATGTTCTAACTATATTTTTATTTCCTTGATGTCTTTGAAGCAAAAGAAAATTTTTTTAATTTATTTCTTGTTGTGTTTTGGAGACAGGGTCTCACTCAGTGGGTCAGACTGGCCTGGAACTCACAGCAATCCTCCTGCCTCAGCACCCCATGAGTTTTTAATGTTGAGAATGTCCAGTTAACCTGCTTTTCTTTTAGGCTGACTGTGCTCTGATGCCATGGCTAAGGCACCACCGTCTAACGGTCAGACATGGTGCCTATTTTTTTCCTAGGAGTTTGATACATCTAGACCTTGTATTTAAGCTTTGATCCTTTTGAGTTACCATTGGTAGGCAGTGTTAGGTCCAGGTCTAGTGCTTTTGCATGTGGACATCAGTAACAAATGCTGTGGAATGGTCTGTCAAATTGCTCTGACTGGTCAATAAATAAAACACTGATTGGCCAGTTGCTAGGCAGGAAGTATAGGTGGGACTAACAGAGGAGAAAAGAAAGAACAGGAAGGCAGAAGGAGACACTGCCAGCCGCAGTCATGACAAGCAGCATGTGAAGATGCCAGTAAGCCACATGGCAAGGTATAGATTTATGGAAATGGATTAATTTAAGCTATAAGAACAGTTAGCAAGAAGCCTGCCACGGCCATACAGTTTGTAAGCAATAGAAGTCTCTGTGTTTACTTGGTTAGGTCTGAGCAGCTGTGGGACTGGCGAGTGACAAAGATTTGTCCTGACTGTGGGCAAGGCAAGAAAACTCTAGCTACAAATGGCACCCAATGTGTTGGCAAGAGTTTCCACTTAAAACCTGAGTAAAAAGATTCTAAAACAGAGCTAAAAACAGTTCCTAGTTGTCTCTTTCAAGCTAGTGGCAGCCTGCATGTTTGAGCTACTATGGAGGGTTCCTGGTGTGCACTTGACCTGCAGTATGGCGGGAATGAGGCCTCTGCAAGTGGCACATTAAGCTGTGTGGTGGTAGTGTTTGTTTTGCTAGTACAAAACAAAAAGAGGCTTCTGGGCTACACACTGCTTTGATAGAAGCATAGACCCACTATTTCTGAGAGTTGATGACTCCCAGAGCTGGCGGAAAATGTACCACTGCCATGTTGGGAAGCTGAAGTGGGCAGAGCCAGCAGCCACAGCACTGTTTCAGTCTTAGAATGCTGCAGTTTAAAGCAATAGGCTCAAGGTAATATTAAAAAAAATAAGCCACGTAACAATGGCTACCACACAGAGAATCTGGATTATGTTCTCTTTGATATTCGTAACTGAAGAAAAACATTTGATTGCAAAAGCTGTTGAGTTATGCCAAAACGCATACTTTAAAGGTACCTTGACTTCAAAATTTGGATGTAAGGATATGTTGCTTTGGAAAGGAGGTTCTGCTTTTTTTCCACAGAAAGCCAGAGGCTATGGATTTGTTCTAGATTAAGATACATCAGGTTTGACCAGCCAAGACCCCCTAAAAGGTCTCCGATGACACCAAGGCCCAGATGATCCAACATCCAGAACTGTTTTAAGGCAACTGGCTCAGACGTTACACCCTCACAGACTACTTCATAATCCTAAAATTTTCTTTGTGTCCCCATAAGATATGGCGCCCCCCCTCCAGCAGGAAGTAGTAAGAGAAGCTCCGCCCAAATTCCCAAATATACCAAGCTGGCCTTGGAGATGTGTAAAAGTTAAAACCTTCCTCTTTAAAAAAAAAGAAGAAAAGAAAGGAAAAGGGGAAGTGCTGTGAGATGGTCTGTATGTTAAATTGCTCTGATTGGTCAATAAATAAAACACTGATTGGCCAGTGGCTAGGCAGGAAGTATAGGCGGGACTAACAGAGAGGAGAAAAGAAAGAACAGGAAGGCAGAAGGAGTCACTGCCAGCTGCAGCCATGACAAGCAGCATGTGAAGATGCCGGTAAGCCACGAGCCACATGGCAAGGTATAGATTTATGGAAATGGATTAATTTAAGCTATAAGAACAGTTAGCAAGAAGCCTGCCACGGCCATACAGTTTGTAAGCAAAATAAGTCTCTGTGTTTACTTGGTTGGGTCTGAGCGGCTGTGGGACTGGCGAGTGACAAAGATTTGTCCTGACTGTGGGCAAGGCAGGAAAACTCTAGCTACAAACAAATATTTTGGAAACAAAAAAGAACTGGAAGCAGATAATATTATCATAATATTATCAGTATTGAGTGTGTCCCTTGCTTTTCTTGCTGCTGTGGCAAAAACAATGTATGGAGGGATGGGTTTGTTTGGGGTCACAGTAGAAGCTGTATCCATTATGGCAGCATAAGCGGGAAGTGACATGTCACATGGTGTCTGCAGTCAGGAAGCAGCGACGTGGAGCCCTATGCTCTCCTGCCCCCTTTTATTTGGTCTGTGCTTCCAGCCAGTGTCTAGGGTGGGTCTTCCTTCTCAGTTAATACTCTCTGGAAACATCCACACAAGCACACCCAGAGTGTGTCTCCCAGATGACCCTAAATTCTGTCAGCTGCCAATCAAGATGAGCCATTACAATAGCTGTGCCTAGGCTAAGACATATTTAACTTACACAATCACCCATGAGCTAGGTATTTTCTTTCTCTCTCTCTCTCTCTCTCTCTCTCTCTCTCTCTCTCTCTCTCTCTCTCTCTGTCTTTCTTTCCCCAAACAATACAGATGCTTTGTTTAATAGTTACAGGTTATCATGGGCCAAGTGGTGGATGTCCAGGAACCAGCAGCAAGATCAGCATAACCTCTGAGCCTCTCTTTCTGACTCCAATAGGGTGAGCACATCACCCTCCTGGACGGTGCCTTTGACATTTCAGATGATAGAGCGGCCGGTGTCATCCAAAAATTCCACAGCGCACCTATGTGCACTGTCCCTGAGTACCTGCCCAGCACTTTGGTTACCCTAGGCAGCTTGATAGGTTGCACGTGACTCATGTCCTTGACGGTGGCAATCTGGGGGAGGGGCTAGGTATTTTCTTAATTCACAGATGAGAATCTGAGTGTCTGAGAGGCTGAGCACGTGTTCCAGGTCTCACATCAGTAAACAACTCCATGCATCTGCCTCCCAAGCCCTTTACTACCCTCTCCCATTGGCAGTCAGTGTAACGAAGATCCCGGAACCCAGGAGACACCTCAGGACACAGCAATTCTCCAGAGCGCACAGAATACAGTGCTTACCGGAAACTCCTATTTACATGCGAAGCACGCTGTCACTTCTTGGACATTCCAAATGGCATGTTTGATTCAAGCAAATATTAGGGTTTCTACAGAAAGATTCCTGTTTCTAAGTAAGATTTCTGTTTCTGATAATGTTGTTTTGAACAATTCTTTAAGTAGGAGAGAAAAAAAAAACCCTGAAAATTGCCAGATAAATATATTTATTAATATGGAAAGCTGGTGATAAAAGTAACTAAGATAATGAGATAGTAAGGAACTAAAGTGGGACCCCCAAAGAAGCAAGAGGTGCCCTTCGCCCGCCTTGCCCTGAGGATGTCTGTCTGCCCATCTGTCTGTCTGTCTATCTGTCTGGACTAGATTCTTATTCTGTGCTGCCACCTTTGGGGTAAAGTCCAGGGTCCAGGAATTCCTGAAGTATTGAGACAAGTGAGTAACAAAAGCCAAGGCCCAGGGGGCAAGATCATCACTCCAGGTGGACAGGAAGTAAACCAGGCTCCTCTCATCTGGAGGTGACAGGAGGGACATGATCCCTCCTGAGGAGATGTGACCATAGCTAGTCCCACGTGTCCAGGAAATGCAAGCACAGGCTGCCTAGAGGACAGCTGCTACCACCAGGCGAGGTCTCAGAAACACATTCACAGGGTCTCCAGATAATGGGCAGCATGCAGAAGAGATACAAAGAGAGAGACATTAAGACTCAGCACTGAGGAAGGAATCGGGGTAAATACGGACACACACAGACTTAAAATACTAAGAACGAAGTGGAAGAGAAGCATTGCAAGCTTTTAGAAGGAAAGATAAGGGGTGGCGGTGGCGGCGGCGGTGGCAGCGGCGACGACGACGAGGACGACGACGACGACGACGACGACGCACGCCTTTAATCCCAGCACTCGGGAGGCAGAGGCCAGGTGGATCTCTGTGAGTTCGAGGCCAGCCTGGGCTACCAAGTGAGTTCCAGGAAAGGCGCAAAGCTACACAGAGAAACCCTGTCTCGAAAAAACAAAAACAAAAAAAAAAAAAAAAAAAAAAAAAAGGAAAGATAAATGAATCTGAACATACCTGGAAATGTCCATAAAGAGAAATGAACCCAGAAAAGCACATGTTCAGGCAGTTGACTGAGCAAAGCTACCTGCAGCTACAAAGGACCAGTCCTTGAACTTGCATGCCCCCTGTCTCCAGAGTCAAAGGTCAGGAAACAGCGTGAAAAACTACTGTTTTTCCAAAATCCAGAAACTGATCTAAGGCAGGCTACCAACATCAATAAGCAAACCTGGAATATTTTTGTCCAGATCAGTTACCCAAACCACTAAACTGCACACACTGTGAAGACCTGGCTGAGCCCCTGAAGCCCCTCCATCTTCCCAGTCCTGGTTACCTGGCAGCCACAGGATAGGACCCCATCCCCCCTCCCTCTTCCCAGTCCTGGTTGCCTGGCAGCCACAGGACAGGACCCCATCCTCCCCTCCATCTTCCCAGTCCTGGTTACCTGGCAGCCACAGGACAGGACCCCATCCCCTCCATCTTCCAGTCTGTTACTCAGCCATCCTGCAGGACCCAATCTCCCCACTGCCTCCTACTGGTCCCCCCACCTCTGGTATAGATTCCCTTGCTGTCCAGATAGATAACTTGCTCCAACACGAGAATCATGTCACTCTTGTAAAAATCCTCATGCCTAATACCAGACCAAGGTCCTCAGCATGGCACTGGGCCCTTCATTAACTGGTGATCTTACTCCTGGGCCCTTCAGTACATCTCGATATTCACCTGCCTCATCTCACAATGTCTCCCATCCAACCCCAGAAGCTGCCAGCTCCCGAATGAGCAATTATGTCTCCCTGTGTTTGTGGCTGTGCCCCAATCCCTGGTTCTGGTCCTCACCCACCCTTTAAAAGCCTACCTCTGATGCTACTTCCTCTCTGATGACCTTATCCAGGTGATAAGGGGGAATGGTAAATAAAGCAGGGTAGGTAGATGTTGTTTCCTGTGACAATCAGCTTATGGCATCTACCCTGGCCACTCACCTTTTTGTCCCCAGGGTGCTATGTCCCCAACACTGCAGCACGTTTTTGTCAGTTGAATCGTGATCACTCTGACCTCTAGCCTCAGCAAGCGCTTAGGGACCCCTCCACTTCCACCACTTTTCTCTACTCAGGGTCTCAGCCTCACGCCAGCCTCCCCTGGCCACTGGCCCCTCTGTCCTGTCTCAGGTAAGCTGCCAGGCTCCCCACATTTCTCATTTCCTCACTGTGCACTTTTATCTCTTTTAGTGACGTCCCCCCCCCCCGCCCCCGATAACAGCATCTTGTGCAGTGGTGCAGGAGGCGTGACCCAAGGCTCCCGCAGTCCCATTGGGCACAGCCACGGAGGTGAGAGGAGTAATCAGGACACCGGCTTCCAACACGAGAAAACAGAGTTATAGGGTAATGTGAACACACAGAGAATCTTAAAACAGGAGCGTGAATATTTCCGTTAAGTTTAAATTTACTGGTTTCTTCTTGCTGAATAAAAAAACAAGCTGAGAAAAAACAGGGCTCTGAAGACAGGTCTCTGTGACCAGAAGATGTCCAGGCTCAGTTTTGTAATAGAGGAGCAGGGCAGATAGATGGATAGATGGATGGATAGATAGATAGATAGATAGATAGATAGATAGATAGATAGATAGATAGATAGAATATGTTCCAGAAAGGCCTGAATCTATAATCTAGGAAGAAGACAGACATAAGGTGGGCTCTATGACCCATGAAGGGTCACGACTCCTAGCCCAGGGCTCCAGGGTTTCTACCTCTGCCCTGTCTCTTGGGCCTACCTCTCCCCTCAGAAACATTTTCTTAAGGAACCAAGCAGGTGCCCCAAATTCAGACCCCAGATTGTGGCAGTCTGGCTGCAGCATCACTAAGGTCTGACAACCTTCAGAATGCAAAGCGGCCCCCCCGCCCCCACTCCCACTCTCACTCCCCCGCATGACTGTAGGTGACTCCCACCTGAGACCTTACCAAACAAAGAAGAGTAGCCCACACGCCCAAAATTCACACACCAAGCAGGAGCGAGACCAGGTTAGCACAGAAAAATTCATCTCTTGGTCTCTCACTGGGTGTCCTGGCCCCAGAGCAGCCCAGACCCATCTCTAAGTGCTCTGGCTTGTCCCTCAGTACTGCCTCTAAACGGCACAGGTGACAGGCTTCCCCAAGGACAAGCCCTAGTGTTATGATATATTACCTGGGGACCCCGAGGGTGTCCCGCACGTGCTGGGAAACATGCTGGCATGCTGGGCAAATGCAGCTGTGGGCTGGTGCGTGGCCCACTCCATGCGGGCATGGTGGCGGGCGGCAGGTGGACATCCACAGCCCAGATGCTACATCTGTACAGAAATAGTTTATTATGATAGAGAGACAAAGAGAAGACGGGAAAGAAGAGGGAAAGAGAGGAGGGTGTCGGGTGCATACCTCAGGGAGTGGAGGGAGAGAGAGAGAAAGGGGCAGAGTTTTCCTTAAGAAAAGGCTTCTAGGTCAGGATGCAGAAAGACAGCAAGGGGCGGGCAGGTCAGAAGAACATTAACACCTAGTCCCCCAGATTTTTCACAGCAAAAGGACATGGCCCTAGGACATAAAAGATTGGATTTAAGATAAAGGATTATATTTTTGCTTTTATATTACTGACAGCAGGTGAGGGTTTTCTTCCCCCCACCCCCACCTTCTTCTGTTATTCAGGGATCACATGAACATACAATCAGAAAAAAAAAAATGAAAAAACGTTTTTTAAATTGTGAGTTGTGCTGCCTGGAGACATACTCAATGTCTAAAATTAGCAACTGCCTCCACCTCTGTGCCGGAGAGGGCAGCAGCTGGGCCGTTACTGTGGTCAGAGGGCAAAGGGAGCCCAAGGCACAGTGGCTGCTGCAGAGGTTAAGCTCCTGAGGCTCTGAGGCTCCTGCTGGCTGGACTCTGCTCCCATGCATGGCAGCAGCTCCGCCTCCACCCCCTGCCTGCCTGGCACAGGGTGACTTGCACTTTCCCATCATTGCAATCTGCTGTCCCCTGTACAATCAACATCCCAGCTTAGAGGGAGATGTGGAAGACACTGGTGAATAAGGAGGCCGAGACTCGACGCCTTCAGGCTTCGTTGGTGTTGCTCGTTGCTTGGGATTATCCAGGGCTTCTCCTGCACACAAGCCACAGGCGCTCCAGCCCACCAGGCATCCCCGGCTGCCAGCTCTGCCTTGGAGTCAGGTCGCCAGTGCCTCCCAGATGGGCTGATGGAGCCGTCCACCTTCCTCATCTACTGCCATTCTCACATTTACAGTTTTTGTCTTTTTCACTTTTCTAAGAGAAAGCCTCACTGTATAGCCCAGGCTGCCCTTGAATCTCCTATGTAGCCCAGGCTGGCTTCAGACTCAGGGTAATACTCATGCTTTTTCTCCAAGGGTGTTGGGATGACTGTGGCCACCGTACCTGGCTAGTGTGGGTTTGCCTTGGTTTGGTTTGGGTTTCTCTTGTTTAGTACTAGGAATGAGATAAATTCCGGCCTTGCACATGCTCAGAAGGTGCTCTCCACTGAGCCATTTTCCAAGACAGCTGCTTCTCTTTAGCCTAACATGGATCACCACGACAGACAAGATCTCCCCAGGATCTTTGTCAGTTTTCCTTGGCCAATAAATCTAAACCGAGACGAACCACAGATACAGCCAAGAGGTGGCACTAGACCAGCCAGCTGTCCCTTGGTGCAGAGGCTGGTGAGCTGAGCAGCTGTTTGCTCGAGCCATTGAACCCTGGGTGACCTGTTACACAGCAGTAGCTGACTGATAAATGCTTCCCCCAAAAGCTGCCCAATCTAGATCAATACTTCTTTTCTTTGAGGCTAGGATAAAGACAGTGAAGTAGGCACAAAGCCCAGCTCAGTCTCTGCCAGCCATTTTCAAACTAGGTAATACACCACAGGAGGTTTGCAGGGCTCCCCACACAGAATAAGGAGTATGGATAATGCTGGAGATTTGGTTTCCACATCTTCAGCTAAGAGACACAACACACCACACATGCATGTACACATATGTACACAAACATACACCTTTTCCTAAAAAGTAATCTTGCTACCAGTTTTTTGTCTCAATTTGCAGAGGAAAATCAAGCCCTTCTGCCACCTTATCTTACAGCAAGGTATTGACCCCTCTGGAGAACTGGAACAATACCCGGAGACACTGAACAGCACCTGAATATGAACGACTGGACAGGGAGAAGAGGATGATAAGAAGTGGTCAGTGAGAACAAAAGGGTTCCAAATCTGTAGGTGTAATCATCAGCAAAGACACAAAATCACCCCATTTTTACTTGATCAGTGATATCTATGCTAGAAGTTCTGTTTACAGACACTTTACAACATTCCCATCTTTCACAGAATTCCTGGTTAGCAGGAATGGGGTTCATACAAGCTTGCAGAAGAGTATTTCCATGCATCCTGGTTGAACATCTTTCCTAGCCACTATAGAATTTCCCCCCGATGCTAGTGAACCTCCACGTACACCACTGCCCCAGCTCTCACTTCTCAGCTTCTGTGCCTGGTGACATGGCCTGAAATACTCCTGTGGAAACCTAGTTATCTGGGTGATGGAGCGGCACAGAGGGAAGAAGCCAACACTTCTCAGTCTTAAATTCAGATGCTTTGACGGTTAATTCTAGCTGTGCCGAGCGTCTTGCTGAGGAGCTGTCTGGAGACGGTAGCCTATGGGTGTGCTTGTGGGGGTTGTCTTGATTATTAACTGAGGTGGGAAGGCCCACTCAGGGGGTCCTGGACTATATTAGATAGGAGAAGGCTAGGTGAAAGCAAGCAACAGGGATCCATTTGTCTCTCTCTGCTCTTGATGGTAGATATGATCTGACTACCTGCTTGAGTTCCTACTTTGACTTCCCCTCAATGGTGAACTGTAATCTGGAACTGTGAGCCGAAACAAATCATTTCTTCCCATAAGTTGCTTTTGTTGAGTGTTTTGTCACAGCAACAGAAAGGAATCTAGGACACGTGCCAAGAGTGGCCATCATGGACCCATGTCTAACCATAGGTAAACACTCAAGAGTCTGTGAGTCAACTTCCCTGGGCAGGAGAACCTGGCTCATCAATAGTCTACCCTCAATAGTCTACGAGATCTGAGGAGGTAGAAGCAGCGAGAGGCATGAAAAAGCCACTTGAAGGTGAGGTCCAGTGAAGTTAGACTGAACTCCTCACAAACACAGAAGGCACTGACATCTGCCCTCTGCCTTCGCTCACACACAGTGAGTTTTCATTCCTAAGAATGTGAGGAGATGCAAAGGGCCGAGTTTACTTCACCACAGACCTCTTGGATCTCCAGTGCCACACTGCAGGTCACCTTTAAATAAAATCCCTGTCTAGAAGCATTTGCATCAGGAGAAGAATAAACTGTCTGGACAACCTGGTAATCAGGGACAAAATAATTCTCTCCTCTCTTAGCTAGAAATAGCAAGAAAATTTGGGGAGTGTTGGGGTTCTGACTTGCATACCAGCATCACTCTCTCGTCCCTCACTGGAACCCAGAGGGAAAGGAACCAGGTTCTCTGGGGCAAGGGGCTTCTCATGGAGTTAAATGTTTAGGCACGGTTTGCCAAAATATATGGGGTGGTGGGGTGATAAGGACGTAGAAAGACAAACTTGTGTGTGTGTACGTGTGTGTATGTGTGTATACCTGTGTGCATAAGTGCGTGTGGTGCACATGTGTACATGGCATACACATGCAGCTGTGTAAGGAGTCAGATAGCAGAGTGTTGGGGTGATCTGCATGCAGGCATATGTGTAGTGTGTGTGTGTGTGTGTGTGTGTGTGTGTGTGTGTGTGTGTGTGTGTGTGAAGTGCAGACATATGTACATGCACACCTGCATGTGTGTGCCAAGGAGTGAGGGTAATGTTGGTGGGCTCTGGGTGCAGGTCCATTCATGTGTGAATTGTGTGACTAGTAGTGCAGCTGCCCTAGTCACCCATGCTCACGTAAGTAACCCCGATAAACTCATCGATTCACCACGGGAGGTTTTGGAGTCTGTGAGTACCCTATCTGGTACGACAGGCGTCTGCTCATACCTCCTCAGAAAGCCACACGTTATGTGTCATTGATATCTTTATGGAGCAGAACTCAACAACTGCCTCTGAAGAGATCAATCACACATCAGTGTGGAAGCTGGAGCGTCTCCATCATTAAGCTTTTGGAGACAAAGGAGACATAAGCAGCATTTGTACTCGTCTCTGTGGAGCGTGACCCAGGGTAGCTCATCCTAGAGTAAGCAGGTGGCCCAAACCCCAGCCACATCCCCCTTAGAGCCGTAAAACTAAGTAGTCTGAAGAGGGAAGACACAGAATCCTTACTTTCTGCTGAATTATCTCAGCAAGAGAAGTGAGCCTTGCTGTTAAAAATGTTATGTACAGGACGCATCCTTGAGCCCCAGGTTTTTTATTAGGCATGTCTGCCTTCCATTCTTCATCAGGGTGAGGGAGGTGCACAGTATGAAAAGGTGATCCAGTCCTGAAGCCTCCTCTCCTGCCCAGGGTCTGCACAGTAGGAAAAGATGATCCAGTCCCAAAACCTCCTCTCCTGCCCAGGGTCCAAGACCAAGGTTGCTATGGAAGATCTAGGGAAAAGGTGATCCAGTCCCAAAGCCTCCTCTCCTGCCAGGGTCTGCACAGTATGAAAAGGTGATCCAATCCCAAAGCCTCCTCTCCCGCCCAAGGTCCAGGACCAGGCTGCAATGGAAACTCTAGGATGGACTTGGCAGCTTAAAGCAAAGCCAACTGTAGCTGAGTTTACTGCACTGGAGATGGGAGATCCTGACTTTGGGGTCAGTCTTCCACACTACTCCATGAGATACTTGGAACATCAGTGGTATGAGAAAGAACTCCCAGAGAATTAGTGAGTGTTTATTATGCACTCATTCATAGTCAGTAAAAACTAGTGGGCATGCATCTGGGTGCACCCATCTCTTAGATTCAGTACTGTGCACTTGCAGTTTCTGAATCCCTGCAGAATTAGTGAGCTTGTACCTGTGTGCATTAATATCTGATTTGCTGAGAGACACTGCAGCCACTGCCAGGACAAGCAGCATGTAAAGACTCTGGTAAGCCACCAGCCACATGGCAAGGTATAGATTTATAAAAATGGGTTAATTTAAGATAAAAGAACAGTTAGCAAGAAGCCTGCCACGGCCATACAGTTTATAAGTGATATAAGCATCTGAGTGATTATTTTATAAGTGGATTGTGGGACTGCAGGGCTTGGGGAACCTGGAGAGAAGCCCTCCAGCAACAAATGGTGCCCAACGGCTCGAGTTTCCACCTTAAACCTGAGAATATTTAATAACCAATTCTAAACAGAGCCAAAACCAGGTTCCTGCTTCTTGTCTCATACAGGCAGCTAGACGCCGCAAAACGCAGGTTTGAACACTGGCGGGTTCCTGGTGTGTGCGTTTGACCATCAGCATGGCGGGAATGAGGCGTCTGCCAGCAGCACATTACGCTGTGTGGTAGATTTAGTCTTTACTAGTATTTTTTTTTTTTTTAAAAGAGGTTTCTGGGCTACACGCTGCTTTGATAAAAGCTTAGACCCACTATTTCTGAGACTTGATGACTCCCAGAGCTGGGAGAAAATGTACCACCGCCATGTTGAAAAGCTGAAGGGGGCGGAGCCAGCAGCCACAGCGCCGTTTCAGGCTTAGAAGGCTATAGTCAATAAGACTGATTCAAATGAAATAGTTTATAATACATGTAAAAATATACGTAGGCTTAAAAGACAAAAAAAAATACCATTATATAAACAAATAGTATCTAAAAATAAATTGTTTTAAAAAAACAGTAAAGGTAATAAGCCACGTAAAGATGACTATCACACACAAAATCTGGATTATGTTGTCTTTGATATTCCTAACTAAGGAAAAACATTTGATTGTAAAAGCTGTTCAGTTATGCCAAAATGTAAATTTTAAAGATACCTTGACTTCAAAATTTGGATTTAAGGATATGTTGCTTTGGAAAAGAGGTTCTACTTTTGTTTCCACAGAAAGCCAGAGGCTGTGGATTTGTTCCAGATAAAGATACATCAGGTTTCACCAGCCAAGACCCCCTGAAAGGTCTCTGATGACACCATGGCCCAGATGATCCAACATCCAGAGCGGTTTCAAGGCAACTGGTTCACACAATACAGCCTCACGGACTACCCATAGGCCTAAAATTTTCTTTGCGTCCCCATAAGATACAGCGCCCCCCTCCAGCAGGAAGTAGTAAGAGATGCTATGCCCAAATTCCCAAATATACCAAGCTGGCTTTAAAGGTGGAATTGGCTCATTCCCCCTCTAAACCCAGACATATTGCTTTAAAAAAAAAAATGGTTAAGAGATTCTTCTGTCCCAAATCAGAAGAGCCCTCTGGTGTGGGACAGAGAAAAACCAATATTTTTATTTAAAACAGGTTGATTATAAATGTGATCTCTTTCTAAAAAAGAAAAGGGGATATGATATAGATATATAGGAGGATATAGAGATGATAAGATAAAAGGGTAGATTAATGAACCTACTTTTAAAGAACAACCTGTTTAAAATGTTTTACATTGGTATAAATTTTAGTTTATTGATACAAACTTGAAGTTAATTTTGTTATACTGTATATATATATTTCTATTCTTGTTTGAGGTATTATGTTTATATAACTCATTTAAAATTGTAATGGATAATTAAAAAATAGATTAATAATTAGTCATCTATGATAATCATATTTGTAGCCATGTTAATTAAGTCTTCTAGGTATACATAGATATATTTCAGATAGATAGGTAATCTTCAAACACTTCATAGACCTAGAGAATATGGCATTTAAATAACTTAGAATTCTGTTGACGTGAGACACAATTGCTCCTGGCTGCACCAATTGATCCCGAGAGAATGTTGGGCTTCTAAGACATTTCCATTTGGAAGTTTGTCTTTTGGGCACAAAATGGCCTACTGGGCAAAGAACTGCCCTTGCCTTGACGACTGACAGGACAAATGCAATGCTGTCCTTTCTGGACAAGCAGGACACAAGGAAAGTGACCACTGTACTCTGCCAAGACAGGGTAAGATGGTCTCTCAGAATTCCTGCATCTAAAAATGGTCTGTCAGATACTCTAGGCCTGTAGCCAATTTAAATGCACCAACAATGCTGAGAAACATTAGGTGACTGTCCAGGCTGCCAGCTGTCTTGGTCTACTTTTGCAAGATTCCCGAAAGTTGCTTGCATCCATCCACCATTTCTCAGGTACCATTATGTTCCTTCTCAGGTCTTTGATGTGGTTGAAAACTAGATAGTTGTAATTTCCTCAGTTATGATAAAAGATAAGTTAGATATAAAACCTTAAACTCACAAATATAAGATAGATAGGACATCTTCTTTAATATTGTAACTATAATTCTTGCTCGGTAATTGTTTTGTTATATGTAATTTTACCATGTTAAAGTTAAAACCTTCCTTTTTAAAAAAAAAAGAAAAAAAGGGAAGTGCTGTGGATATTGCTCTATATAAATAAAACACTGATGGCCAGTGACCAGGCAGGAAGTAGGTTGCCAGGCAGGAAGTAGGTAGGACAAGGAGAGAGGAGAATTCTGGGAAGTGGAAGGCTGAGGGAGAGACACTGCAGCCACCGCCAGGACAAGCAGCATGTAAAGACTCTGGTAAGCCACCAGCCACGTGGCAAGGTATAGATTTATAGAAATGGGTTAATTTAAGATAAAAGAACAGTTAGCAAGAAGCCTGCCACGGCCATACAGTTTATAAGTGGAAAAAAAAATATCTGATTTGCTGTGAGGCATATGTAGCTAACTGCCAACTGTAACTCTCCCTCCTAGAGGGAAGGTTCTATGACTCCAGAGCCAGAGACTTACAAGACTGGGGAAACTCAGAAGGTTAAGAGTCACTAAGCCCCTCCCCAAGATGATATGAGCAGTGGCAGTTGATTGTGGGAGGAGATGCTTCTTTGTAGCTGCCTGCAAGTTCAACAGGGAACACCAGGGTTTTGTGAATCATCCCTGTGCTGGGGTGGGCTCTTCAGTGATGCAGCTGCCTGTGAATCTCCCACACTCAAGTAACCTCACATCATAAGCTTCGCTAGACCTGCATGGAATTATTTCTTCAGCCTGTCTGGGGCAAACAGACATGTGTTCATGTCTCCCAGGACAAGTTACACAACAGTGTGATGGTCACCGTATATTATCAACTGGACAGGACCTGGGATCAGCTGGGAGGCAAGCCTTCAAGCATACACAAGCAACTTGTCTAGGATTATTTAGAATAGGTTAGTCTCTGGCATGCCCGGGAAGAATCATGGCAATTATGCTAATTGGGGAAGACCCATCCTACCAGAGGGTGGCACCATTCCAATGGGCTGGGGTCCTGGACTTCATAAATACAAGCACTCATCTCTCTCTGCTTCCTGACTGCAGATGTGACCAGCTGCCTCAAGTTCCTGCCTCTACGACTTCCCATCATAATGGACTGCACTTGTTCCCTCAAACCATGAGTCAGAAAGGCCCTTTCTCCCTTAAGTTGCTCTTGTCTGCCATTTTATCACAACAGAAAAGTAACTAAGACGATGGCATTTGCAAACCCTCAATAACCCCTGTGCAGTGCAGCACAGAGGAAGGGGATTTCTATTAAACCCTGAAGTCTAGGTGCTAAGCTTGAGTATGCTCCACTCCCTGGAGACAGGTCCCCTCACATCTTCATCATGTCCTCCATGTGCAGAGACAACTCTTAGAGCAACAGGAGGTCAGAGGTCAGGGCCAAAGCCCTGACACATCCATCAGCAGCTACGTGCACAGGGTAATGGGCCTTTCTGGGGTCCTTGGGGGCCAGGTGATTTCAGAACTCAGATTTTCCTCCTCAGTTTTAGAATGCTGATCTATTAACACTTCCAGGAAGACCTGAGGATGCATACTACTAACTCATTAATTATTTCTTGTACCTAAGCATGAATATTTATAACAACGTCTCTATCAGGTTGATCTAAATTGTAAGACAGCCAGGCTAACAGGATGGGAGATGTGGCACCATCTGGCTCACTTCCCTCCATGAGAGACCTAACTCGGGAATTCAGGGCAAAGACCCCCAAGAAAATGACAAAGGGGGCAGCTGACAAAATCCCAGCAGATGTTCCTTGACACCAGCAGCCCATGAAACAGATGGGTTTGTCTTGAGAGCCCCTGGCTTCGGAACCCCGAAGAGAAATGATTTCACAGTCTTGTGTGAAGAATCAGAGTCCCTGAGACCAAGGAGGACAGAAACACTGTGTGCTATCACACACCACAGAAGGACACACAACCTGCTGGTCCCACATAATGGCAGATCTGCAGGGTGCCAGGCAAGCGGTGCGGGAGGCCTCCTGCCACCAGGAGCAGCAAGAGCCAGCACCCTGGAGATGGTGTTCTGCCCTCTCCAGGGCCAACACGCCCAGGTCTGTGCCCAGGTCTTACTCCAGGCAGCTCCTGGCTGAGTCCACTCCCGAAGCCTTGACTGCCAGCTCCATGCACTTGACTTTCACATATTAATCACTGGTTCTTCCTCTTCCTCACATCCAACTCAAACTTTGCACCTCCATCTGGGGGAGTGTGTGACATTCACAGCTGATATATGCCACACCTGCCTGCTTCCCACAGCTCCAGACTGGCACTCGGGACTATAACATAACTGGTTCCGGCCAATGGGACGTGAGCAGAAATGTCACATGTCACTAAGGTATTTAGTGTCTCGTGCACTGGCCTCATGCTTTCTTTTTTTCCCTGATGCTAAGACATCACAGTGGACAGTCACCAAATGTTCTAAGTCCTAGAATTACAGCTTAGAAAACGTGACTGGGTTTGCCATAAACTACCCCACACCACCACCCTACCCTACCCCACACCACCACCCCTGCCCTACCCCACACCACCACCCTACCCACCCCACACCACCACCCTACCCTACCCCACACCACCACCCCTGCCCCACCCCACCACCCCTGCCCCACCCCACACCACCCACCCCTGCCCCACCCCACACCACCACCCCTGCCCCACCCCACACCACTACCCCTGCCCCACCCCACACCACCACCCTACCCTACCCCACACCACCACCCCTGCCCCACCCCACACCACCACCCTACCCTACCCCACACCACCACCCTACCCTACCCCACACCACCACCCCTGCCCCACCCCACACCACCACCCCTGCCCCACCCCACACCACCACCCCTGCCCCACCCCACCCCACCACCCCTGTCCTACCCCACACCACCACCCTGCCTACCCCACACCACCACCCTACCCTACCCCACACCACCACCCTACCCTACCCCACACCACCACCCTCCCTACCCACACCACCACCCTGCCCACACCACCACCACCCTACCCCACCTCACACCACCACCCCTGCCCTACCCCACACCACCACCCTACCCACCCACCACCCCCCCCCCACCACCACCCTACCCTACCCCACACCACCACCCCTGCCATACCCCCACACCACCACCCCTACCCCACCCCACACCACCACCCCTGCCCCACCCCACACCACCACCCTACCCTACCCCACACCACCACCACCACCCTACCCTACCCCACACCACCACCCCTGCCATACCCCCACACCACCACCCCTGCCCCACCCCACACCACCACCCCTGCCCCACCCCACACCACCACCCTACCCTACCCCACACCACCACCCTGCCCCACCCCTACACCACCACCCCTGCCTGCCCACAGCACAGCCCTGGAGTCACAGGCACATGTGTGTCACACAAGCTTGCTTTTATATGGGTGCTGAGGGTTTGACTCCTACCTGCTGAGCCGTCTCCTCAGCCCTGAGTAATAAACACGTACAGTGAACATCCACCAAGATTTGGAGTCTCTGCTACGGCAGCCAACGTTAGTTACCCCGGCACACCGGCCTTCCTGGACACTGGTAAATCCTTGCTTGGTGCTTAGCTTAAACACCGCTCCCGAGGAAAGTCAACCCTCTGCTTTAATGGCTTCCGGCAGTTCCCTCAGACATCCGCACAGTGCCTACCCCAATCAAGTGTCCCGTGGAGAACATTTGTATTTGGCTTCCATGTTTATCTGTGTTTCTTGCATTTCCTCCACCTCTTCATGGGATGGATACAGGTCTCACTATGTGGCTCAGGCTGGCCTCAGACTCTGGAACCTTCTTCCTCAACCTCCTGAGTGCTAGGATTTTGGGTGGAGTCGCCACCCCCAGCAATAGGCTTCCTTCCTCGTCCTTGTGTTCACGGTGTTTGTAGACAGCAAACACCTGATAGATGTGATTTACTCAAGTGGAAACCAGAGCCTTCTCATCAGGTGACAAGGGGTCTAAAGTCATCTCCCCACCCCCAATCTCCATGTGCCCATCAATGTCCCAGGTTCTGCGGGAGCCGTGAGCTGAATGTCCCAGAAAGTACACCAAAGAGGGCATTTACAGTGGCAAGCTTGTGGGACCTCATGAGCCCACGGAGCCACGCAGTCTATCTGCCTCATGCCTGATAGCAGGCACACCAGCTGCGTCAGGTTAATGTTTCTGCTGTTAAAAGAAAGATGCAGCAAAAATTTCTCTGGCTCCTCAGGGACCCGATGCAGAGATGACAGGCCAGCCGCCACATCCAGTCCCACCACCACCGCTCAGCCGGGACTCCCCAAACCCAAGCACGGGTGGAGGAAGTGGAACAGTGGATACAGTGGATCCTTTCTTTGGAAGCACGGTAAGCTGGCTACGGTGCTACACTCAGAGCTATTCTGTTCTCACCTTGCAGAAGTCCCAGTGGTGAAGAGATAACAATGGTCCGCCATTACTGTAGTTTTCACAACTGCCCCACACTAGCATTCCACCTGCGGCAGATGTGGCTTTGCTGTGGGTGCTGAGGCAACCCACTCAGTGAACATGAAACAAAAGATTATCTCAGCATTGGGGCCAACGTGCTGGCTCAGTGGGTGAAGGTGCTTACGGGGGCAAGCCTGGAGACCTGAGTTCGATCCCTAGGCCCATGAAAAGGTAGAAGGAGAGAAACAATTCCACAAACTTGTCCTCTGACTTCTTGTGCACATATGCTATGGCACACATGTGCCTACACACACATAAGCCAACATGTATATTTTTCCTTTTCAGAACAATTGAGTGATGATGTTCAGAGACAAATGTCCAGGTCCAGAGCTGGACACCAGACCCAGACTCACAGCTCCAGGACAGCACAAGGGGATGTCCAGGAGTGTTGCTGGCAGAAACTTGGAGCATGAGTGGAATAAGGCTAGACTTAATGCAGAAGGGCATGGAGGGTGCAGGAGAGCTGGGGGTCCCACATTTGGATGTCAAGCATCATGGGCAGCAGATATGAGGTGCCTGAGAACAGGTAACACGGCAGTCACAGTGGAGCGAGCAGAAGCTGTGCCCAGCTGACACCTGGCTGGTCACATGTCACATGCATGGCTCTCCCAAGACTCCCAAGTCAACCACAGCACCTGAATACAAAGGAGACACCTGGCAGCAGCAGAACCATACTCACCTTGCAGGAAGATCCTGTACCAGTAGATTTTTCCAACGTGAATCCCCCCGAGAAACACCAGGTTGAACAGGATCAGCATAGAGGTGGAGCAGGAGGCCAGCAGAGCATGCAGCCGACGGCGAGCTCGCGGGGAGAGGTACCGGGTCTGTGAGGGAAATGCAGACGCGTTTCACCGAGAGGCAAGAGAACTGAGGCTAAGTTTACTTCTGCCTGGGTATTTCTACTGCTGTGATAAAAACCACGACTGAAAACAACCTAGGGGAGAAAGGGTCTGTGTCACCTTACAAGTCATATGTCCATCCTCCAGGGACAGGGCAGGGACTGGAGGCCTGATGCAGTGGCCAAGGAGGAACGCTACTGACTGGCTTGCTCCTCATGGCTTGCTCACCGGGGTGTTTTGATACAGCACCCAGGACCACCAGCCCAGGGGTGGCACCACCCACAGTGAGCTCAGCCTTCTCACATCAACCACCAACTGAGAAAATGCCCCACAGGCCAACCTCGTGGGGGCATTTTCTCAGTTGAGTCTCCCTCTTCTGTCGAGTTGGTATAAAACCAGCACAATATCTTCTGTTGCCAGGGCCAGACTCTTCCTCCTGAACGTGGAGCCAGGTCAGTGTGGAGACAGTTCTCAGAACCTCTGGCCTACGACATATCCATTCTACCCTAAGAAGTGAAAACACTCCAGCAATGTTACTTCTTCCACACCCGGCCTCCCTCTGGCCTTGGCAACTTAAGTTCTAAAGCCGGTTAGGATGTAGGAACCCTCTTACCCACCGGGTGAGACATCGTTGTGTGTTTTCTGCCTGTAAATCCATAGATAAAAATCACTTTAAATCATTCCCCACAATATAACTCCATGCCAAGACCAAAGTGACCAGAGGTCAAGATCATGGTGACCTCCTAGATTGGTGGACTGGACCCTAGGACATCAGCCAGCTCCCCTGAAACCTGCTATGAGGAGTAACACCTTGGGTGCATGCGAGACACACTGCGAGCCTCAACTCGATGGACTTTAGAATCACCACAGAAACAAACCTCTGGACAGGTCTGTGAAGGAGTTTCTAGACTGGGTCAACTGAGTAAGAAGAACCGTAAACACGAGCCCCAGACTGCGTAAGAGAGAGTGAGCTGAAGCCCAGCATTCATCCCCCTCTGCTTCCTGGCTGTGAATGCAACGTGACTGGCTGCCTCACGTTCCTGCCACGGTGACTTTTACAGCATGATGGACAGCACCCTCGAACCGTACGGCTAAACAAGACCTTCCTTCTCCAGGTCACCTTTCTCAGGCATTTTGTCACCACAGCAAGGAACTACTACAGTTTCTCAACAGCACACAGCAGCAGCTGAGAAGGTGCTGACCACAGTGCCTGGAGGACTGTGGATAGAAGGACCCTTCCAGTGAGCACAGATGTTCCATTTTCCCTCCTGGGTCTTCATTTCATGCCTCTCTGGTAGTTCCTCTTTGTATCTCATCCCTTACATTGTGTTTGGCGCTGCCAAAGGCCACCCAACCATGACTGGAGGTGTGAGAGCCCCATAAACACATCTGTGAGTTCTGCGTAGAGCCAGGGGCAGTACCCAGCAGCTACACACAGCCCAGGGGTTCTGACAAACGCTTTCACGGAATCAAGGAGAGGCAATGGACGGTCAGTAGATCTAACAGCTCTCTGGAAACCTGCAGATCTCAGCTTCAGATGTGCTGTGATTTCAAGGGTTCCATGGCCGCAGCCTGTGTGAGTCACACAGGCAGAGACAAGCCTGGAAGGTGAATCTCATCAGGGTCCCCTCAGTCTAGAGAAATCAGTCCCCAGTCTGGCCCTTCTCTCTGCTGTGAGCTCAGGTTATTCCAGAAGTGCACATCTCACTGCAGAGGGGCGTTTTCCTAACACTGTTGGTCGGTCCATGGTCTCACAATAATGGGGGACAGACCACCAAAGTCTATTAAACCAGAAGCAAACTTTATTCCAGAAAAATAAAAAATAAAAAAAATAAAACACCACAGGGCACAAAAGCTGATCAGCTAGCTGAGACCAGAGCCAATGTTGGAATTCTGAGGCTGCAGCAGCTGGAGGGGGCTATAGCTTCTTTTTATAGTACAGGGTAAGCATGAGACATAGACAACGGAATTTTTACAGTTTTGAAGTTAAACGTTTAGAGACAAATTGTTTTAGGTTTTTACAGTTTTCCATTAACAAGGTTTTAGCTAAACAATATTTTTATATCCCTGCAGCCCTTCCTGACTCAGTTAATTGATGTTCGTCCAAACCCGCAACTTCCCCTGGCATAGCTGGGTTCCCATGGGGAGGAACACGAAACAGTGCAAGGCAGGCTGTCACGCAGAACTCATTAAAAGTCAACTTTGGTTTTGGTAGTGAGTGGTGGGGGGTCATGGAAGAATAGCTAGCCCCAGGGCTGCAGAGGGCAATCTTTAGTAAAAGAAAACTAACGTTTGGGTTGTTGACAGAGCGGCCCATCATAAAACACAGAGGGGCCCAGTTAAAGGCTAATCCTTTTTTTTTTTTTGCTAGCCACACTGATGGCTGTCAGTTTCTATTCCTTAAGTTTATAACTTTATATTTTTATATTCCTGGACCCTTCAACCCCATTCTCTCTTCCCACACTACTTTACAGAGGGGGTTTATGGCCACCATACACCAGTGTGGCCTTTGCATGAATAAGCCACTTGGGGAACAGTGTAAGCTGTCTGTCTGGATGTGGCCTAGAAAGCTCTCCAGCCCAGAGGTCCCAGACAGGATGTCACCTAGTCACTCTCACTGCCCCCAGAGGCCATGACCAAGACCAGGGGTGTTGTCAGGCAAGGGGGGAAAGGATGCTGGAGAAGGGAGCACTCATCACCCAGCTGCTCACTTCCGAGAATGCCTGTCCACTGTGGTTTCTGCATCTTAAAGCAGAAGAAGATGTTCTAGGAGCAGAACTGACTCAGCTGGCAACAGCTAGGGAGGTGGCTGGAGAGGAGATGAGGATGAAGAACTCTGAATAATGAATCAAGAAACCATGAGCTGTCTGGATTGGTGTGGATGTGTCCAAATAACTCCCTGTAAGTACAGAGGCCACGGTGACAAATTTGACTTCCCAGGACCCAGGGAGCCATGCCCAGTCATCCTACCCTCCACCCTGAACCTGACACCCTAGGAGGGAGTTGGAAGACCCCTTCTCCTTCCCCTTTATCAGTGGAGGAGCCAGTGAAGCTAAGGGGGCTCTTCTTTTATGAGAAGTGACTAAATTCGTTTAAAACAATCAACAGAGAGATGTTGACTGGTTAAACTTCCGAGCGTTACTCAGTCGGCTGAGGTGCTGTTTCCCTGAACAGGAAAGCCAGGCTACAGTGAGCTGAGCGTCCCCATGAGGGAGGGTGAAGAGTCAGGCCTGCTCGCCCCTGAGGACAACTTGAACATGAAGATGTTGCCCCTGCCTGTGACACAAGGGCTACTTGAACACAAATGCCTAGCAGTCAGCCTGGTAAGCAAGAGGGGTACAGAGTCACAAGGGGTGGATAGTTCACACAGCGTGGACACACTGGAAAAAGAGAAGGGTCGCAGTGCAGGGGAGACAGAAGTAGGCTCAGGCTACTTGGAGCTTTGAACAATCTAAACTTATATGTTGTTGTTGTTTTTTATGTCCTAGAACTTTCCATGTAGTGCTTTCAGACCACAGTTGATGCAAGTCACTCAAACTATAGAATCAAAAGTGCAGATAATGAGGGTTATTGTCCGTGGATAGAGGTGGAAGTTGACATTAGGGGTCTTGGGTCTTGACATTAGTGACCTGGGTCTCAGTCACTGGTTTATAAGTTTTGTTTTGTTTTAATTAAGACAGTTCTTAGATGTCCCAAGAGGAAAAACAGGGTATATTCCCTTGGTCCAGATAGCTATATCAATAAGTGGAAAGTTCTAAGTCCTTATTTAAACCCATTTCCTTCGTACTTTCTGACATTCTATCCCGCTCCTGTGGTGTCTTGAATCTAGGATGCAAGCTATCCGATGCAAATAGAGCCACGTCCTCAGCTCAGTGACCCACCCTCCTGTCTCATATGCTTAAAAACAGCCTGAAGAAGAGAACTCATGCAGAGGAATTATAAATGAGACAGGGGAACGCCAGCATACAAGGAGCCATAAATTACGACAATGAGAGTCCAGTCTCCAACTTGATCAGATAATGACAGTATGACTGACAAACAGAATTCAAATGTCATTAACATACATTTATCAGGGCAAAAAGAGAGTTCTGGTGTGGCTATGGCCAATCCCCAGACGACAGAAAGGACTATGGCATTCCAATATGCTGGAAGCAAGTATCTGGGAGTGGTGCTGTCCCCAGGACATGTTTGGAAAGTTGTCAGGTTCTCTAAACGACTACTCCACCAACCCTGAGAGTGAGTGAAGCCCCCTGTGGATGAACAAGGCCACCAGATCCAACAGCTATGGATCCTAGCCTCCTCAGCACACACCTCTGAAGTTCAGAGTGTGGAACGGAAGGGAGATGGAGCAAGTTAGCAAGAACCTCTGAGTCCCATGCAGGTACCTCAGACATGGCAGAGAAGAGGCTACTGTAGTTTGTTTTCACGTCAGTGTAACTCACCCTCCCCGCTCAGTGAAGGTACAGGACTTGCCTTCATTACACGAGTGTCTCAGAACACCAGGAAGCTCAGGCCTGGGGGAGGCCTCTGCTCAGCCATCTGAGAACACTGGGGTTGATGAACCAAAGGGATTGATGAAGGTGGGACATAACAGCAGCCACTGAGGCTTCTCGAACACCTACTTCCAAGGTGAGGAGAGCAGCAACCACGTGAGTCACAGAACTCAACCAACTTCTGTCAAACTAGTTTGCACTTCCTGCTGTGAGATGTTGGCTCCATAGAAATGCCCCCTGCCTTTTCCAGCCAACATCCTGTCCTGGAACTATCAAGATGGTCTGGGCCGGCAAGCTGGTGCCTGGGGTTCGGGCTGCAGCATGTGGGATCCAGTGAGGCCGAGCACACAGGTGAGGTGTGGGCAGGAGGTGTTGCAGAGCTGAAGGACGCTGAGCTCGGCCTCTTGACTGTCCACAGAGGAGCTGAAGTGGGAAGGGGCTAGCTAAGCATGTGGGGGAGCAGATGGCTGGAGGAATGGCTGCTGGAGACTGTGACAAAGGCTTGGCAAGTGTGACCCGATGCTTTTTATTTTTAAGTAGGGGAAAAGCTAAAAATGGAAACTGGGTGGGCTTGAGCAGCTGGACACGGTTCCCCATGAAATCACAGATTTTCATTTTCTAATGATGATGCTCACTACAGGGTGAGGGGGGGTGGAAGCAGCGCAGAGGAAGTGACCCTGGACATCAATGGGACAGGTGGGCACCCATGGGCCACAAAGAAGCCACCAAAGAAGAGTGGCCTGGTGAAGCATTCAAGGTCAGAAAAACAGATTCCAAGGTCCTGTCTCCATCTCAAAATACTTCATTGAATTTGCATTAGAAGTCTGTGTTCAGCCTTTGCTCCCCTCGAGGCTCCTGAGAATCAGGCTAGGCCGAGTTAAGCTCATGCAGGAGCCCTTCATGTTCTGTCCCATCCTGTGCCCAAGCCAAATGAATAATGAAAATATTCAGAATGTAATGCCTCCATCTTTCAAGTGTACTTAACTTCAAAAAGTACCTAGTCACAGCTGGGAGGTATGTGTGGCGCACTCCTTTAATCCCAGCACTGGGAGGCAGAGGCAGGCAGATCTTTGTGAGTTTGAGGCCAGCCTGGTCTACAGAGCGAGATCCAGGAAAGGTGCAAAGTTACACAGAGAAACCCTGTCTCAAAAAACAAACAAACAAACAAAAAAGTACCTAGTCACACTTTGTATGCTAATTAAGGTTTTTAAATTGAGATTTAAAAGAACTTGTTCACCTCAGCTTCATTTCCTGGTCGGCTGCTGAGATCTGAACACGCTCTCAGAAGAGAAACATCTGCAGCTTCAACACTGCTTCTGTCCCCAACACAGAGCGCTCGTACATACACACACACACACACACACACACACACACACACACACACCGCATGCAGTGCTGCTCTACACGCAGTCGGTGTTATCCTTGTGCTTGCTTCAAGTCTCAGTGCAGCATTAGCTCAGAAGAGCTGCTCAGGTCTGGCTCTCCCCTGCTTAACTGTCCATCCAGAACAAGCTGGCGCCTCACTCAGTTCACAGCTGTATCTGATGAACATAATCCTGACAGCGTCAAACAGCCGTCCTCAGCGTGTTCTCCCACCAACAGGACAGACACAGCATGCACCTTTACGCCGAATAACTTCAGCTTGTGATGCAAAGACTGCTTGTGTGAGGAATGACCTGTACTGCAGAGTAGAGAGAACTATTCCTGTCTTACACACAGTGAAGCACGGGTTCCAGTTAAGACACTGACCAGTCAACACAGGCCTTCACACACAGTTCTCCGACTCAAAGATGTCCTGCTTCCTGCACTCCACATCTGGGTGCACGTCCCTAGGCTGTAACCCCCGAGATCTTCTTCTCTTTAGGGTTGGTAGATGCACACTGTGGGTCAGCTCTCCCCCACTGTGACAATGTACCTGAGATGAACAACTTCAAACAAGGTGCGGTTTATATTCACTCATTGTTTAACCCATTGCTTTGGGCGAGAGCAAAGCAGAGCAGAATGGTGTTGAGAGCATGTGGTTGGGTGGGCTGCTCATCTATGGTGACCAGGAAACACAGGGAGGGGTATGAGGCAGGAGATAAGACAAGCCCCCAGGAGATGCCCCAAGAACTGACTCCCAGGAGGTCCTACCTCTAAGGACAGTTCCATCACTCCTGTTTCCATCACCTCCTAAGAGTCTACCACTGGAATCGATGGGTTAATCTGCGGATGAGGTCGGAGCCTTTGTGATCCAGTCACATCCTGAAGCCACACCTCTAGGAACTTTGCTGCAGTGGGAACCAAGCCTTTGAGGGGCATTTCAGCTCCAAACCAAAAAGTCACCAAGCATCGAGTCTGGAAGCAGAAATGTATGGCTGATACTCACACTGGAATCTTAAAAGGGGCCTTGGTTACCCTTGAGATTCAGCAAATCTTCCTAGAAAGTGACAGATGAAAGAACACAGACTACCTTAATAAAAATGAACAGGTCCTGGGGTGGGGCCCTGGGACACGAGATTTCAGATAGACAGCAAAAATGAATTCAGAAGCTCTACTTATAGCACAATGGGGAAATTAATAATGCATATTCTTCTTACTCTTTTTGTTTGTTTGTTTGTTTGTTTGTTTGTGTTTTTCGAGACAGGGTTTCTCTGTGTAGTTTTGGTGCCTGTCCTGGATCTTGCTCTGTAGACCAGGCTGGCTCTTTTTTTAAAAAAAAAGATTTATTTATTTTATTTATGTATATGAGTGTTTTGCCTGTATGAATGTATGTGTACATGTGCATGCCTGGTGCTCATGGAGGTGAGAAAAGGCCATTGGAGCCCCTGGAACTGAAGTTATGGACAGTTGTGAGCTGTCATGAGGGTGCTGGGAACTGAACCTGGGTCCTCTGCAATAGCAACCAGTGTTCTTAATCACTGAGCCATCTCTCCAGCGCCAGCATATTATATTATTGAAAACCATATAGAAAGCAGATTTTTGAGTCTTCTCACTAAAGAAAATAACTTTATAAGACTATGCTCCTATGAACCAACTCAACCATTCTACCACATTTCAAAAACTGAAATGTAAATTTACATAGTAAATATACAAAATTTTCACTTCGTCTATTTAAAAAAATGAATAAATTAACTAATAGGCCTCATACCTATATCTGGAAAGGAAGAAGTAAAATGATCTCTGTTCACAACATGAGAGTATAATTTTTAGGAAAAGCAAAAGAACTTATTGAAAGAAAAGAAAAATTCAGCAAAATTTAGGATTACTAAATTAATATTCAAAAACTGGTTGTTTTATATACTATGAACCATCCTAAAGGAAATTAAGGGGCTAGAGGGTGGCTCAGTGGTAAAATGCTCACTGTGCAATCATAAGGACCTGGATTTGGGTCCCCAGGACCCGTGGTCCCGGTGTCCCCATGCGCCCGTGGTCCCGGTGTCCCCATGCGCCCGTGGTCCCGGTGTCCCCATGCACCCGTGGTCCCGGTGTCCCCATGACAAGATGGGAGGCAGACACAGGAGGAGTCCCAAAAGCTCGCAGGCTCTCTAGCCTGTTGAACATGGTGGCAAACAAGAACTCTGTCTCAAGCAAGGTGGAAAGGAACAACACCCGAGGCTGTATTCTGATGGCCATACTGCAGCATGGCATATATGCACCCACAGCCTTGCACAAACATGAACACACACACACATGCATTATACACGCCGTACACTGGAACACATATGTGCACACACCAAGATTTTTAAAAGGGGAGAAAAAGAAACCATTCAAATGCCTATCATTAGATTAGTGAATAGATAAAATGTAGCATATAAATATAATGGAGTACTATTCAGCTTTAAAAAAGAAATTCTGATACACGCTACACAGATAAACCTCAGGGACAATAAGCTAAGTGGAAGACACACTGTCTGATTCTGGTTGAATGAGACTCGGAACAGTCGAAGTCACAGTGGCTACCAGGGACTGCCTAATGGGGACAGAGTGTGCTGATGGAAACCTCGAGAAATTCTTATGGTAATGGTTGTTCAGCAATGTAAATGAGCCTGACACCACTGAATTTTATGCTTAATGGTGATTAAAATGGTAAGTTAAACTGTAAATTTATTTTTATTACAATGAAAAAATTAACAGGCCTTGTCTATCAGACGGATATGCAGAAGAGAACACATGTAATTTTCAAGCACATCCATGATCACATTTAGCTTGTGCTACATTCTACAACACAGTCATGAATGTCGTGCTCACTGACGAGGTTCCGTTAGCAAGACACGAGAAAACCAATACTGCATCAAAATCTAAAGTCCTATTCAAACCCAGAGTCTATACCTCAGTAATAATGAAATGGGTAAGCTTCAGTAATTATGATCATGAAACCAAGGGAAAAACATGAGAGGAAGTTATGAAAGGAACTTAAAAGCCTCTGTTGTCTTCACAGCAATATGTTTGGGAATCTCGATGAAAACAGTAATTATCCTGAAAAATAAATGACCTGAAATTTCAAATAGAAAAGCTAGAAACACAGCCAGGGAAGACTGTAAATGGCCAAAGCTGTAGGAACAAAGAACACATGGGAGGTCTCAATGCACAAGTTTAAGCCAACGGTGAAGGGAAAGGTGATTTTCCTTTCACAGAAACTATTTTAAAAATAGAAAACCATCTCATAACATTAGTGTAACCCTGATATCCAAGTCATAAA
This sequence comes from Peromyscus leucopus, assembly GCF_004664715.2. NCBI lineage: Eukaryota > Metazoa > Chordata > Mammalia > Rodentia > Cricetidae > Peromyscus > Peromyscus leucopus. Next base: position 5,871,943 of record NC_051076.1, on the reverse strand, counting down.
AAAATAAGGGGCTGGAAAGAGGGCTCAGTGGCTAAGAGCACTTACTGCTCTTGAGGAGGGCCCAGGTCCAGTGCAACCACCTTAACTCCAGTTCCAGGAGACCTGACACTCTCATCTGGCTTCTGGGGACATCTGCACACTGCACACATGATTCACGGAAAACTTACATAGGCACACACACACAAAATAGATAAATTAAACTTAAAAAGAAACATAAAACCAGAAGCTAACCTTCTACACACTGCCTGAAAAAATACAAATTAAGTAGCAAGAAATTAAAAACAAGAATGATGATTTAAAAACACTCTCGATGGGCTGGCTAGTCTTGTGTCAACTTGACACACAAACTAGAGTTATCCGTAAGGATGGAGCCTCAGTTAAGAAAATGCCTCTGTAAGATCCAGCTGTAAGGCATTTTCTTAATTAATGATTGATGGGAGAGGGCCCAGCCCAATGTGGGTGGGTCATCCCTGGGCTGATGGTCCTGGGTTCTATAAGAAAGCAGGCTGAGCAAGCCATGGGGAGCAAGCCAGTAAGCAGCACCTCACTATGACCTCTGCATCAGCTCCTGTTTCCTGCCTTCACTGCTTTTGATGCTGTGGAAGTGTAAGTAAAATAAACCCTTTCCTCCCCACGTTGCTTTTTGGTCATGGTGTTTTGTTGCAGCAATAGAAACCCTGACTAAGACAAGTTGGTACAAGCATAGTGGGGTATTGCTGTGACAGACCTGGCCATGTTTTGGGGAGGATTGTGGAAAGACTTTGGAACTTTGGTCTAGAAAGGCCACTGAGTGTTGAAAGCTCAGTGGGATGGTGTGTGGAAGTCTGGAGACAAGAATGTTGAGAGCAGTGCAGAGGATAGAGGCCTGGCTTGTGAAGTTTCTGAGAAATTTAAAGACTCTATCAGGGTCATTTGCTATTTAGATGTAAGATTCTGTCATTCTGGTTAGCTGAGGCTGAAGAATCAGCTATGAATTACAAGATACCAGGACTACTAAAAGCAAAACCTTTGCTTTGTTGGGATACTCGATGCTGGTCAGCAGGAGCTGAGAAGTTAGCGGTGATTAAGAAGAGACTAACATCATTGAGTTGAAATCTTCTGGGAAGTGTTTCCTGAGAGTCAGTACATAGAAGCTGTATTTTAGAGGTGATCAAGGTTGTACCTCATTCTGGCAACTGAACTTGGTAGTATAAGAGTCTCCCAGGTGGTGCTGGTTTTGAAGGCATAAGGGGTCATGGAGAACAGCTGAGTCTTGGCATGTAAGAGGTCCAGAGAGACCATTGGTGAACTTACAGTCTCAGTGGAAGTTGAAGGCCCAGGACTGAAGGGGTCAGGCAGAAAAGTTGAGGCTTGGCACCATGAAGAGAGCCTAAGAGAGGCTATTGGTGAAAGTGCAGCCCAGTTACAGCAGAAGACCCAGTATTTTGGAGATGCCAGTACCATGGATGACCACCAAGAACAGCAGCAGCAGTGGAGTGGAGCCAGGTGGAGCCTAGAAGACAAGCTGTGTGTGCTGCAGAGGGCAGAGCTGGAGAAGTGACCCAAGCCCAGAAGGTGATGAGTGGATCCCAGACATGGGACATTGTGTTGCTTACACAATAGAAGTCTGGTTTTGTTTTGTTCCGATTGTGACTATGTCCTGTGTCATGGTTCTTCCCTATTGAAATAAGAAGGTATTTTATTTAATTTAATTTTGATTTTCACGGGAGCCCACAGTGGAGAGACTTTGTACTTTGAAAAGAGATTTTGGATTTTTGGAGAGACTGGATATTTTAAAGAGACTGGAATTTTAAGGTGTGTGAATTTTAAAAAACTGGGATGTTTAAAGTTACTTATGTTTTTAGTGTGAGATCTTGGGGATAAATAAGAAAGGAAAGGTTGTGGCTCAATAGTGATGTGTCTGTCAAGGTGACAAGGGGTTACTTGTGCTGGCTAGTCTTATGTCAACTTGACACACAAACTAGAATTATCTGAAAGGAGAATCTCAATTGAGAAAATGCCTCCATAAGATCCAGCTATAAGGCATTTTCTTAATTAGTGATTAATGGGAGAGGGCCAGTCCACTGAGGGTGGTGCCATCCCTGGGCTGGTAGCCTTGGTTTCTCTAAGAAAACAGGCTGAGAAAGTCATGAGGAACAAGCCAGTAAGCAACACTCCTCCATAGCCTCTGCATCAGCTCCTGCCTTCGGGATCCTTCCCCGTTTGAGATCCTGTTCTTCCTTCAATGATGAACAGCAATATGGAAGTGTAAGCCAAATAAACCCTTTCTTCCAAACTTCCTTTTTGGTCATGGTGTATCTTTGTAGCAATAGAGACCCTAACTAAGACATTCAATTTAGAAAAGTTTATGCTGGAATGGAAAGATGATTCGATATTAGAAACACCAGAAAATCCATCTAACTCACACATTAAATAATTAAAGAAGAATAATCCTGTGGTCACTCACTAGATGCCAGCACTGCAGAAATAGACACTCATGTGCAACAAAAAGTCCTTGGAGGCTAGAAAAAATAAAACTTCATCTGAAGAAGATGCTCTGCCCACAGCTCCAACGCAGCAGCCCCGCAGAGGCAGGAGGAGAGGGCTTCTCCCCTTCCTTGTCGGCCCAAACTGAACTGAACGACCTCATCAGTAGAGTTAAGACCATTAAATGTGTTAGAATTATAATTGCTGTCAGGAACCAAGCTGTCAGAACATGTAGATGACATGGTTATCCCTCTAGGGGACCCAAAAGGGACAAAATGACACAAGATATCCACAAGACACAAAGTCATCAGCTCAACACAAAAGTCAACAGCTTTTCAGAAAACAGTAGTCAAAAAAAAAAAAATGATAAGGAAACATGCAGGACTTGAATGAACAGCTCTGGCTAGGTTTGGGGGGCATGCCTCTCAACATTCACACCACCCTGCACCCCTGTAGCAGCGCGTATGAAGAGGCACTTTGGAAAGTGATTAAGTCACAACAGTCCAACTTTCAGGAGTGCATCAGGGTCTTATCAGAAGCACAATGGAGCTCCCTCTGTCGTGAGGACAGAGCTCAGACCCTGGGGAAGGTGAACAGGCACCATCTTGGACACAGGGGATAGGATTTCATGTGTGTGTGTGTCCACGCATGTATGTCTGTGCATCCATGTCTGTCTGTCTTGGGGTTGTGCACCAATGTGCACCCATGCAGAAGCCAGAGGAAGGAACTGGAGCCTTCCTCTTCTGCTCTCCACATTAGCACCTTGAGACATAGTCTCACTGAAGCTTGCTGTCAGCCAGGCAGGTGGACCTGAGGGTTTCTGAAGATTCTCTTGTCTCCACCTCCCATCTGACACAGGAGCTCTAAGTTACAGATGCTCACACTGCTTCCAGCTGTTTGTGGTATCTGAGGATCATGCTTGCACAATATCACTGTACCCATGGGGCATACACCAGCCTGAATGTCTGTTGTTTATAAATTACTTGGTCTCAGAATTTTGTTTCAATCACACAAACAAGCTAAGACAATGGAAATGATTGAAACTGGGGTGCAATTCAAAGAATCCCAATGTACTGCAGTAAACACACTAAAGGGAGCTTCGGGAAGCCTCATCAATTCCAAAGTCCATCTGTAAGAGTCCTGTATCGGCTAGAGAGATGGCTCTGAGGGCAAAGTGCTCGCTGTGTGTGGTGCACAAGAAGCCAAGTGCAAGCTAGCACGGAGCACAGACGTCTGCGACCCCACTGCATGCGCCAGCGGTGGGACTAGAGAAGCACAGACGTCTGCGACCCCACTGCGTGTGCCAGGGGTGGACTAGAGAATGCCTGAAGCTCGTGAGTTATGCAGCACCGAACAGGAAAGACCCTGTCTCAAGCAAGGTAACAGGCAAGGACATGAAGTTGTCTTCCAATGTCCACACGTGCACTGTGGTGTGCACTGTGGTGTGCATGCGCCTGAACACACACACACACACACACACACACACACACACAGAGAGAGAGAGAGAGAGAGAGAAGAGAGAGAGAGAGAGAGAGAGAGAGAGCCAACATGTAAAAACAGTCAATTAAATTCTGGAAAGGAATCAAAAGAGGAATAAGATGTTTGCCTACAAGAAAACACAGCATGTTATAAAACCCTAGAATTTAAAATAAAGATAATCATCTAGGTCAATGCAATAGACTAGAGAGCCTGGAAATGGACCTATCCATGCTTGGATATTTATCTGGATTTTATGGCAGGGATGGGTGGGGAGCAGTTAGTTGGTGGAACAGTTTTAGCTGCAGGCCAACAGCAGACAAGACAATCCAGATATAACCAAGAGAGTTTGTCAGTCCCTGCTCTGTTCTGTTCTTGGTATCTGCCCTAAAGAAACGTTCACACATACGTGTGAGGAGCTTGAATTGGAAGCTTCACTGAAGCTCCATCTGCAAAGGAAAGAAAATGAGAAACTCAAATTCAACAACAGGAGAATTCTATCAGAAGGGTTAACTGACCACACACTCACTACACATGGACCATGGAGAACACACACCCACTACACATGGACCATGGAGACCACACACCCACTACACATGGACCATGGAGACCACACGCCCACTACACATGGACTATGGAGAACACACACCCACTACACATGGACTATGGAGAACACACACCCACTACACATGGACCATGGAGACCACACACCCACTACACATGGACCATGGAGAACACACACCCACTACACATGGACCATGGAGACCACACACCCACTACACATGGACTATGGGAACACACACTCACTACACATGGACTATGGAGAACACACACCCACTACACATGGACTATGGAGAACACACACCCACTACACAGGGATCATGGAGACCACACTTCCACTACACATGGACCATGGAGACCACACGCCCACTACACATGTACCATGGAGACCACATGCCCACTACACATGGACCATGGAGACCACACGCCCACTACACATGGACCATGGAGACCACACGCCCACTACACATGGACCATGGAGACCACACGCCCACTACACATGGACCATGGAGACCACACACCCACTACACATGGACCATGGAGACCACACACCCACTACACATGGACCATGGAGACCACACGCCCACTACACATGGACCATGGAGAATGGAGACCACACGCACACTACACATGGACCATGGAGATCACACACCCACTACACATGGACCATGGAGACCACACACCCACTACACATGGACCATGGAGACCACACATCCACTACACATGGACTATGGAGAACACACACCCACTACACAGGGATCATGAAGACCACACTTCCACTACACATGGGCCATGGAGACCACACACCCACTACACATGGACCATGGAGACCACACACCCACTACACATGGGCCATGGAGACCACACGCCCACTACACATGGACCATGGAGACCACACGCCCACTACACATGGATCATGGAGACCACACACCCACTACACATGGACCATGGAGACCACACACCCACTACACATGGACTATGGAGAACACACACCCACTACACATGGACTATGGAGAACACACACTCACTACACATGGACTATGGAGAACACACACCCACTATACATGAACCATGGAGACCACACACCCACTACACAAGGACTATGGAAAACACACACCCACTACACATGAACCACACATGAACACACACCCACATTATACAGATCATGCATCTCTGCATTACCAAAGAATTATCTCTCCAGTATATCACTAAAGAATAAAAAGTTCTTAGCCCATGCACACAGGCTACATCTTGGGATGAAGGTGAACACAGCATGTTTGTTAGGTCTGGACATTCAATAGAGCTTCAACTTTCACGCTGCATTTTTATTTTAAAGAGCCTGAATTATCAGCTAGGAAAAAGGGGGAAAGGGAATTAATTCTAGGAGTCCTTCCACTGAGTGACCCGATACCCTGGCTACCTCCCTTGAGCATAAACAGTCACTGCACATGGACGAAAAGCTAGAAGCCTGATGACCATCATGCTGAAGTTATGCTCATGGTCCTGGAGCCTCCCTCTCCAGGCAACTCTGAAGTCCCCTGGGAACACTAACTAACCTAGGATGTAGGCATGGGAATGGCTTCAGCTGCATCCTGTTCAACCAAAATAACAGCTTGGGGAAAGGCCTGCTCCCTAATAAACCTTGATATTTAACAATTTGAAATTGAGGAGAGGTAACACATTCTGAAATGCTCCGTCAAGGGACCTTCTGAAAAAAGTAAGAATCACCAGTTCAGTGTCTTCACAAACCTTATGCAACTGATAATAAACATTGAAAAATGGCACAGATCCCTAGATAAGGAAGCAGGTAAGGGACGTCAACCCAGTGTTATAAGACAGCAAAGATAGGGAATTCACATAGTGGAGATACCCAAATATTAGTCCCCAAAAAGAAGGAAAGCATTGTACCCAGGAACAGGACATGGCCCAGGTGGTATATGCTCCTCAGAAGTTAGGAGGAAGCCACAGAAGAAAACAGGAGCTTGTTACAGATCTGGGTAGTATTCTCTCCTCTTCCACACACACACAATGAAGGTCCCCTACCTTAGTGAGGGTTTCTATTGCTGCGATGAAACACCATGATCAATAAGCAAGTTGGGGAGGAAAGAATTTATTCAGCTTACACTTCCATATCACTGTTCTTCAGTGAAGGCAGTCAGGACAGGAACTCAAACAGGGTAGGCATGTGGGGGCAGGAGCTGATGCAGAGGCCATGGGGGAGTGCTGCTTACTGGCTTGCTCAGCTTTCTTTTTTTTGCGGGGGGTTGGTTTTTTGAGACAGGGTTTCTCTGTGTAGCTTTGTGCCTTTCCTGGATCTCCCTCTGTAGACCAGGCTGGCCTCGAACTCACAGAGTACTGCCTGCCTCTGCCTTCCGAGTGCTGGGGTTAAAGGCATGTGCCACCACCACCCTGCCTAATTATTATTATTATGTTTTGTTTTGTTTTTCGAGACAGGGCTTCTCTGTGTAGTTTTGGTGCCTCTCCTGGATCTCACTCTGTAGATCAAGCTGGCCTTGAACTCACAGAGATCCACCTGGCTCTGCCTTCTGAGTGCTGGGCTTATAGGCATGTGCCGCCGCCGCCGCCGCCGCCGCCACCACCACCACCACCACCACCACCACCCATCAGCCTGCTTTCTTATAGAACCCAGGACCACCAGCCAGGGATGGCACCACCCATAATGGGTTGGGTCTTCCCACATCAATCACTAACTAAGAAAATGTCCTACAGGCTTGTCTACAATCCTATCTTTTTTTTGGTTTTGGTTTTCTGAGATAGGGTTTCTCTGTGTAGCCATGGCTGTCCTGGAACTCACTTTGTAGATCAGAGTAGCCTTGAACTCACAAAGATCCACTTGCTTCTGCCTCCCAAGTGCTGGGATCAAAGACGTGTGCCACTACACTCAATCTTATGAAAGCATTTTCTTAATTGAGGTTCCCTCCTCTCAGGTGACTTTAGCTTGTGTCAAATTGACATAAAACCATCCAACATATTCCCCCACTTCAGATAAACTGCACCTGAGGAACTCTAAACTAGAGAAGTTATAGATGTGATGAAATTTGAGAACATCGAAAACATTTGCATTAAAGCTTCTAGAAAGAAAATAGTCCATACAAAGAAACAAGAACAGAAATGGCATTTCCCAACAATGAAGGTAAAAGATACAAGACAAATATCTTCAAATTTTCCAGAGAAATTGCTTTGCAACATAAAATCCCAAATCAGATATCAACAGTGAGAGTAAAAGGAGCTACTTTTTAAGATGTAAAAGGTCTCTAGAATGCATTTCCCATGATCCTTTTCTAAGAAAGATACGAAAGAATACGCTCCAGCAAACCACACAGTAGAGTGTGGTGGAGGGCGACAAGCTGGCTCAGGGCAACCGGAACAGGGGTTTCAAGGAGACGGGGAAGGCTGGACAACCGATGAACAGCAGGTCCAGGGGAGGGTCTCCAGAAGTCAGCTGACAGACCTGCAGGTACATCTGGCCGGGGAATTTCTATCTGAGGGACTTTTTCACTCCTGCAGGTGAGTCTGGAAAGTGTTGGCGGGAATCTACTCAGAGCAGCAAACAGAATGCACACTGAATTGGGGGGGGAGGGCAAACAAGGTGTTTCAGGGTCCTGCAGTGAGTCACACCGACAAGGTAAACACTGAGTTTTGAGGGAAGGGGGAAAAAGACTAAGATGGTGAAGACTCACAGAAGTCAGAAGTCAAGAGTGAGTTAGCACAGACTTGAGAAAGACGGATGTAATATCAGGGGGAACCAAGGGAATTCAAAGTTGCTGTTAAGGGATGGACATGGGAGTCCGGAGTCAGGGGAGGGGAAGCCTGTGATAGCACACCCTGCCCTGAAGAACCACACCTCCGTCAAGCAGAGCCAGGGACACCGTGGTGGTATGACAGCCATTTAGGCTGCAAGTTCACCCTGTAAAGTTCACACCACTATAAAACACCCACATCTCCGTCATGAAGTTACAAGTGATCATCTGCCTCTATAGCCCCACTTCACTTGGACCGATTTTTCAGATTAGTTACTCCATCCAAGATTGTGTGAAACTACAATTAAATTCCAAATTTTGGAGCCTGGAGAGATGGCTCTGAGGGTCAAGTGCTTGTCGTGAAGCAAGACAACCTGAGTTCAGGTACCTGGAACCTACGTAAGAATCTGGACATGGCATGTCTATAACCTCAGCACCGGGAAGCGTGGCAGGAGGACCCCTTGTGCAGGTAGGCAAGCTGGTCTTGCTGAATCGGTGAGCTGCAGGTTCAGTGAGAGACTGTCTCAGTAACTAAGGTGCAGAGGGATGGAGAAAGATCCCCAACACTGACCTCTAGAATGCACACGCACATTCATACAAGCATGGGTACACACACACACACACACACACACACACACACACACACACACACACACACACACGATTTCTAACTTGTCTAAGAATGGAGGGCTGAGGGCTGAAATGTCACTGAGTCAGATTCTCAATATGCACAAGCGGCCAAGATCTGCAGAGCCAGATGGGCAGGTGCTTCATGTGGGGTGGGTGGGATTTATCCAGGAATATCCTTCCTGTCTGAAATTCAGGATGCTCCTCCAAAGAAATCAGGTAGGACTGCATTCCACTTCCACAAGGCAAAGATAAATACCTTTTCCTGTCTCCGGTTCCCTCATCTGTGAACCTGGTAGAATTAACTGAGCCAGAAGGGCTGTTACCACTGTTGAGTAATGACACGTGTGTGACAGAGTCCCAGTGTCCATCTAGTCTTTTCTTTAACAGCCCCTGCTCATTCCTCAGAATGACAACTCTACCCTCTAATCTCTAACACAGTAAGACATGAGACCAGCCATGCAAGGCCTCTGAAGGGCAAGTCCATCTGCTTGCTTTCCTGTAACCTCTGACTTGAGATCACAATACAGGGTGGAAACCACAATGAGCAGGAACAAGAAGGTATGTATCACAGGTGACATCCCCTGAGGAGGTGGCACACAGTGCCTTCCACTGCATGCCTCTGACTGCTTTTCTGTGTCCCTGTGTACTTACAAGTAAATCTTGTGACATGTATGACTCGTTCTTCATCTTCACCTAAGACAACAAAAGCATGCTCTCTTACAACAGCATTAAGCCAACACCATCATTACGCCAACACTGTCACTTTTAAGAGCACAGCTGACTTGGCGAAGGCCCTGCATCTTTTAGGTCATGGTCTTTTCTGTCCTCCTCATGAGACACAGTCAAGGGTCATTCTCTCATTGACTCCAATCTGCTACATGAGCAGGGCCAACAGCAGAGGAAACAGGACGCAAAGTGTGCTCTTCACTTTGTGTGGGTAGTTGCAGGCACGCGGCTGCCAGCCCAGCTCATCTCAAACAAGGCCAGCAGCTGCTCGGCGTGCTTTTTTAAGCAGAGTTTATTTCTAGGTCTTTGGAGGGATGTGAGATGCTTTAGGAGGATTTTATTTTAGAAGTCCTGTAGTCTGTGCCTTCTCAGAGCTTTAAAATGAGCACTCACACATGCTATACACACACAGGCACAGCACACCACACACCACACACACACATACACACACATCATTAAGACATATTGCATTTAGTATGAGCATATTATTTGGGGAATAAGCAAAGAGCTCCTCCTCTCAACAGCAGGAACCACATCAGCTCTGGCCCTGCTGCTTCCAGTGGATTAATTTGGATTTAGTGGGGGGAGAAACGAGACCCAGCCTTAGGGAAAAGACCCAGAGAGAGCTTCAGTGGGTGTGTTCTGAGTTTTTCTTTTTCCCAAGTTCATCTGTGGAGCACCATGAGGCACTGGTCTGAGTCTGTGCTGTGCTCTGAGGTGGGATAACAGTGCCACGAGACCCAACCCTACTGCAGCCTGAGATGAGCGGGTTGGAAAAGGGGCTAAAGCCAAGAGTCGGCGCTCCAGGAGAAACCAGACGCCGTGCCAGAGCCTGCCCTCCATCAGATGGCTGCCTAGACAAAGGGGAGTCCAAGGAACCTGAAAGGGGGGTTATATTCAGTGTTCTATCTCCTGGACCAGAGAAGTTAAGACTCAGGCTTCAGATTCCACTGCGAAGGAAATGTATAGGCAACAAATTTCACAGCCTATTTCCAGCTTTGCTAATGACGCCATGGCAGGGAGACCACAGAGCGGCATCAACCAGCCATACCCACCCCCTCCAGGAACATGCTGTTCACAAGAACAGGCCTCCTCTTTCCAGCCTTAGGAGCTAGTCCAGCATGCTGGTCTCACATATGCATTAATATGTTAATTTAAAACTCCTGTTTGGCATTTCTAAGTGTGGTACTCAAGTCCTTTTTATGAGGATGTCTCTCCCCATGTGTTATGTCAGCCTCTGGATTCCAACACAGCACCCAGGTTCCTAATGTCAAGCGGTGTATAACAGGACCAGGGTCCGCCTCCCTCCCTCCCCTTCCAATGCTACCTCACATTCGTTACGGTTCTGCCCAAGCCCAGCTCTTTGAGGACCATTCCCAAGAGCTCAGCTTACACCAACCCCTCCCCTCGTGAACATCAATGTTCTAGGAACTTCTTTCTGGTTACAGTGCACACAACGCCTTCCTCTGGTCCTTAACTGGCTTGCACATGGCATTGCTCTCAACTACCAAAGCTGCAGTGGGGAGAGGTGGGGACTCAGGACTCTTTGCTTCTGCTACCCTCTGACTGAAGCCCTTTAGTCTCATTTATCTGGTCCTTGAATGGCATCACCCACAGTGAGCTCTCCCTCTATGAAATAGCCTCCTCTTAGTTTCTGCAAAGCCACCCCTAAATCTCTACCCCTCCTCCCGGTTCCCTCCTTCACCCAACTATGAAGTTAGTGTGTCCCAGACTCAGTGTAGACTTATGTCTCATCACATCTCCCCTCCCCTCCTCTCTCCCCTCCTTCACCTTCCTCCCTTCCCTCTTCTCCCCTTCCCTCTCTCTGTCTCAAACATTACCATGCATCCAAAATACCTTCTATATGCTCCCAAATTTTTTAGACCAGACCTTTCTTCTGAGTCATACCTGGTGAGATTAAGTCAATCAGTGTTTTCTGATATTGTGAAAACAAGTTAATTTTTCATATAGGACATTTTGCTACTGACAGAGATAAGCTCTATTCCTCGGTCTTATCATGTCTCAAATCTAAAGTGTCTGCCACTGAGATGGTCTCCTGATGAGAAGCCAAGGAAGACATGTGTCCATTATAGAAGATGCTGACTAGACAGACTCACGAGTGCACATGACCAGAAAACCATCCAGGGAAATGTGGAGGAAGACACAGGACAAGGATGGGGAAAGAACACCATCCAGGGAACATGGAGGAAGACACAGAACAAGCAACGGGGACAAAGGGATCATATGTTACACTTGGCTGAGAGTTCTCCACTGTTTGACAATCTATTCCCTACATAAGACACTAAATTTAAGAAATGAAATTGGTCATGCCTAAGTGGGCTCAGTCTTGGAAGGGCTCTGATCCCAACAGGCTTACGTCCAATAAGCACCTGGTCTCTCCCTGCTGCGCTGGACTCAAGTGGAAAAATGGTAGACTAGCTGCCCCTGAAGACGGCATCGCTCCTCATAGGCAGGTTTGTTCTGTATTCCCTTAGAGGCCCTCAGGGCCCTGGCCTCGGACCACTAAGAAAGGCTTTGCGGTTGAGTCAGCTGGCATTTGTGTCTTATTTGGTGAGTCGGGATCCCACAGAATCCAGTCATTTAAGTATGTATGTCATTGGGCCTTGATAGCCAGGCGTCTGCTTGTGTTTCAACCCATCACAGTGTGGATGGCACTGGCCCTTCATAGCCTGTCATCTGCTTTCTTCAGCCCATTTATCTGCCAAGTGCAAGGAGCATTGCTACTTGTTTGTTCAAAATCAATCAATAAATACAGCCACGAAATTGAATGGACAACACCAAAAGCCATGGTCTGCTTTCTTTCTGCTGCACCAGAACTTTAGCTCCTCCAAGAACCATTAGACTGATCCATAGTGGTCAATCCTGGAGGCATGTCTCCTAAGTTAAGCTATAAGCAGAGATTTCACTGCTCAATAAGGGATTCTAGTCAACTTATTCAGACACTGTGGGGAGAAGAGGAGAGGGGGAAGAGGGAAGACATATTTAAATCATGCATTGACATGGAGGGAAGACATATTTAAATCATGCATTGACATGGAATCAGGAGTGAGTTTGGGTGGATCAACTTTGGGGATATGGATTCACCTTTGCAAAGGAATAACCAACAAGCAGACTGGAAGGGTCTCACTCCAAGGATAGACCAAATCCAGGCTGCCAGGAAGCAGCGTCATTCCACTGATGCTTTGAAATGCCACCACTAACTAAGATTTCAAGGCTGAACCACAAATTCCGGCTCCCTGGAGAGTACGGTGTTGGGAAAGAACGAGTTGCCTCAGCAACTCCTCCTCTTCCAACCAGTAAGGGAGCTTGCTGGAGATGCCTTCTGCCAGCTTCCTGCAGGTCTGCATTTCCCAGAGTCAAGCCCATAGGTCCCTTCTTGGGAAGTAGCAGGATATAAAGCAGGTGGCATCTTCCTATCATTTTCATATTGTGCATGGAGTTTTCATTGAGCATTAAAGCAGCATGTTGCTTTCACTAGACACATTAGTATCTGTACTGCTATAAAATAATGCCCAGTACCATGTTCAATAGCCCTCTGCCTTCCTGGGTTCTTCCAGCAGGCGACCTGCATCGTCCTCATCACAGCACAAACCCCTTTCTTTTCTACACTCCTCTATGAAGTCAGAAAACACCATTCTTTCACTCAGCAAAGCACCGTGCCAAGTACCGTGATAACTGACATTCTATGTTGTTCATCTGAACCTGACACCCAAAAATCAGTGAGGGAGATGAGGATAAAACATCAAAAAGTATTTCATTATGCTGTAACAGCTGGATAGGAGAGACCACGTGATGTCCCAAATGAGGGACCTGCCTGCACAGGGGTCACAAACAAGATGTCTACCAAGACAAAGTCTGAAGAGTTGGGGTGTGGTGGGCAGAGAGGGTACCCCGAGAGATTAGAAGTCTGTGTGAGGCAGCTGTAGCTTGTGGGGCGGGGGCAGGCTTCCAGACAACACCCAGCAGGGCCTCTGAGTTCCTTCTAAACACTTAGTTCTAAGAAAATGGGAAGCCACAGTTGAGTTTTATTTTAAGTTATTTTAATTTTACATGTACAGGTGTTTTGCCTTCATATAGGTATGTGCACCAAATGTATCAAGTGCCTGTGAAGACCAGAAGAGGTTGCTGGATCCCCTAGAACTCGTTACAGACCATTGTGAGCTGCTATGTGGGTGCTGGGAGCTGAACCCAGGTCCTCTCTCGGCAAGAGCAGCAGGTGCTCTTTGCCACTGAGCCATCTCTCCAGCCCTAACCCTGGGTTAAAGAGAATGGTACGGTTAGGGTTTTACTAAGAAACATCACTAGGTGATGAATTGAGGAGGTTAAAATGGAAGAAGAGCTACTAATTCGAAGCCGTTTGGTTACCAGGCACTAGTTTAGAGGACTGTGGATTGGGGGGTTCCAGTGACTGAAAACAAAGTTCAAGATCAAGCTAGGAGGCAGAAGAAACAGCATGTATGAGAGACGGAAAAGCTAATGGTTTGGGGTAACCCAAGAATGACAGTGTCACTAAGATAGCTAATGAGGATGTCTGAAGATGAGGGACACGGGTGCAGTATCAAGATAGCTTCAAGAGAGCCAAGAAAGAGGCTCAGCTACCAGCTGGATCCACGAGGCAGAGCACCATTAATGAAGACAGTTTTACATTACTGAAGTCAGGGCTGCAGAGATGGTTCTGCAGTTAAGAGCACTTGCTGTCCTTCCAAGGGACCTGTCAGGGCACTCACAACCACCAGGAACTCCAGTCCCAGGGGAGCTGGTGCTGCCTTCTGGCACTGCATGCAATGTGGTACCCAGACATTCATGCAGGCAAAACATTCATACATATAAAATAAAATTAAAAATTACCACAGTCAAACATGCTATTTAAAAAAAATGTTTTTCTAGAATTGTACTATTCAAGATGGTGGCCAGAGGCCACAGTTAAACTACCTAGATTCAAATTAATTAAATAAAATAAAGGGGCTGGAGAGATGGCTCAGCAGTTAAGAGCACTAGCTGCTCTTCCAGAAGACCTGGGTATGATTCCCAGCACCCACATGGCAGCTCACAGCCATCTGTAATTCCAGTCCTAGGGGATCCAATGCCCTTTTCTGGCCTCCGAGGGTACCAGCCATGCACACAGCACAGACACACACATGCAGGCATGGGTAGCTAGTCTTATGCCAACTTGACATAAGCTAGAGTTATCTTCATGAGGGGAACCCCAATTGAGGAAATGCCTCCATCAGATCCAGCTGTAAGGCATTTTCTTAATTAATGATCTATGGGGGAGGGCCCAGTCCATTGTGGGTGGTGTAATCCCTGGACTGGTGGTCCTGGGTTCTATAAGACAGCAGGCTGAGCAAGCCAGGGGAAGCAAGCCAGGAAGCAGCTCCCCTCCAATGGCTTCGGCATCAGCTCCTGCCTCTGGGATCCTACCCTGTTTGAGTTCCTGTCCTGACTTCCTTCAATAATAAATAGGGATATATATAGAAGTGTAAGCCAAATAAACCCTTTTCTCCCCAACTTGCTTTTGCTTTTTGGTCATGGTGTTTCATACAGCAATAGAGAGCCTAACTAAGCCAAGGCAAAACACCCACATACAAAAAAAATAGCAAAATAATTTTAAGTGTTTTAAAATGAAATAAGTCCTAATTCAGTGTCTCAGTGGCCCTAGCCACATCTGAAGTGCCTTGTGTAGCTGGTGACTTGTGTTTTACCATAGTGGCCATTTCCATCACTTCAGGGACCTGTCAGAGAGTCCTCTTATGGAAGCTGAGGGCTTCCTGTTCATAACTGTCTTCTGGAGAATGTCCAACTGTCAATCAGCCAGACCAAGAAATCCTGCGCTTCTGAGCCCCATCTAAGGCCCTGGGTTTGAAGGTGCTATGGAAAGAGAAGGAAGAACCACCCTGTTAGCAGAGACCTGTCAATCTGTGTCAAAAACCGGCAAAAGATACATGCCATGGCAAAAGAAAAAAAAAAACAGGCATGTTGGTTAGTTTTGTCAACTGGTTGGGACCACAGGGTGACCCACATATTTAGTTAAATATATTTACAGGGATGTGTGTGATAAGAGTGTCTCTGGGTGACATGGACATTGGAATCTACGTTCTGAGGAAAGTACACTACCCTCTCCAGTATCAGCCAGTCTACTGAAGGTCAGGGCTTAAATACTAAGGTCAAGGGAGCATCCCTACGCTTGAGTGTGGTCTGGTTAACACAGATCTGTCTTCTGACACCGCCAGAACTTACACCATCAGCTCTCCCGAGTCTGGACCACTCAGTTGCCATAACCACATGGCCTAATTCTCTACCCTAGTCTCTGTCTCTGTGTGTGTCTCTGTCTCTGTCTCTGTCTATGTCTCTCTCTCTCTCTCTCTCTCTCTCTCACACACACACACACACAACACACACACACACACACACACACACACACACTCAGTTCTGTGTCTCTAGAAAACCCTCAAGAATACCGAAGATGGCACGGGCAAGGGAGTAAGCTCACACCGTGAAAACACCATCAGAAAAACTGGATTAAAGTCATATGAAACCAAGTGCCCAGAGGGTGTCCAGTCTATTTGGATTTTGACAAAGAGAGGGGGAGGGGATGAAATCATAGGAAGAGAGGAAGAGGCTGCATGGGGGGAAGAATTTATTCAAAAGCTTAAGGGACCAGTGAGATGGCTCAGTGGGCAAAGGTCTTGCAGCAGAAGCCTGGAAGCCCAAGTTCTATCACAGGAAACTGTGAAAAGGTGGAAGGAGAGAACCAACTCCACCACACTGTCCTCGGACCTCCATACATGCACCCTCCCCACACACACACAATGATAATAAATTATCTTAAAACTCCAGCTGTGCGCATTTGGAATGAAAAGGAAAGCAGGTTCTCTGCTAGAAGGTAAGAGCCGGGATAGTGAGAGAGCCTCCCGAGGAGACGGTGACAGAAGAGCTAGGGACGGAAGCATTACCTGCGCACTGACAGCCTCAGGTCAGCTCGGACACTGAGACAAACGGTGAGCCCTTTGTAGTTATCAGATGCTGGCCCGCGCTCAGGGGCAGGGTCTCAACAGCCAGGAACACTATAGGAGCTAACACGGCTTGTCAACTAGACAGTAGAATCCCCTAGAAGATTCACGTCTTGAGGGAGTTTCTGGATTGGGTTAACCGGGGTGAAATGACCCATCCTGCATGTGAGGGGGCATCATCGCACAGACTGGGGTCCCAGACTAAATGTGAAGGAGAAATGAACTGAGAGAAACAGTTCTCTGCTCTCAGCTTCCAGGCAGCCGATGCAGTGTGACCGACCAACTGCCTCACGCTGCTGCTGCCATGCCTTCTCCTCCACGATGCATCCCTTAAACTGTGAGACAAAACAAACCTTCCTTCCTCACAACGAGAAAATTAATGCAAACACCATCCAGGCTTCTAGGACAAAAGACAGCTGATGTTTTTTTAAAAAAAAGTTTTATAAAATATAGTAACAAATAGTAAATTTAATATTATATGAGAAATATTTTGCCAAAGTGTTATCTGAAGTTATTATGCACCTAGGTGCCTGAATTGTGGGCATAATATCAAATGGGGTAAGCACATGAGAGCTTTGGTGGTCAGCACCCTACAAAGTGGCAAATCCTGTGTTTTGGTGAGTTGAGTTAACCACTGAGCCCTCTCTCCAATCCCCAAATGTTTATCTGTAAATCTGCATGAGCATACTTGATTTCTTCCAATGTGCTGCTTTGCTGTGTACTCTGTGTCGGTTTTTACTGAGGTAACTGCCCTTATGTGAGTGGCTATCTTTTTTGAAACACGCTTCAATAACTCTGTTCTATCTCAATGATGTTTAAGATGTATTTGTTTTACTCTCATGTGCTGGGTAGAGTTTATCCACATTAACCATTTTTTTCCCCATTGGAATCTCTTGTATTTTACAGCCTGTCAGGAGAGCAGACACTCACATTTCCTTTTGGGCCATTCTTTGGGCTGGCAAAACATTGTTCACATTCAGAAACACTGATTTCCTACAAGATTCTCATGTATCAGCTGCTGCATTTACAAGGCAAAATATACGTGTGATGCTTAAAATATCCACAGAGGGAAACACTCAATTAATTTCCCAGTCACACCTATAGATAAAGAATGCAGCTTTACCCCTCAGCTGTCTGCTATGCCAGCACCAACAGCATCTATCAAAAATTAAAATGCCAGCATCACTCAGGTCTAGCAAGGACATCTGGGAGGGTGGAAACTTGACGCCTTGTCTTCAGGGCGGTAAGAGCTGATATGCAGCATGCAGAGTGAGCCGTGAACATGAGAAACCCCTTAACCTGACAGTTTTACCTCAGGAGAACTCATTCTGATTATGAGATCCACATCGATACGATTTATAATGGAATGATTAGTAATAGCGTAATTAAACAATCATGAAGTATCCACCTTAGGGCTCCACACAGATCTGCTGGCTCGGAGGGACGGCTGAAGCACCACCATAGCATTCATTCACTGTGAGTGGCCATGTTGAGTGTGCATGCACAAACAGAACATGCTTTAGAAGAGTGAGTTTTAATGTCAGTTTTATTAGTTATTTACTCTTGTCTGGATATTAATTTTTATATAATAAATGCCTAGACTTTTGTAGTTACAGTATTCATTCATATATCCACTCATCTATCCATCCAACCAACCAGCCATTCATGTAAACAATGGTTTTGAAGCCTCCGCTGTCCCCACCCCTATCAGGCTTCCTAGAGACACATAGACTGTGAAATTGCCTGACAAGAACTGCTCATATTTGAGTGAATCTGGTGACCACCATCCCTGACAAACCAGTCTCTCCTTGCTCAGCTATACCCTCCCACACAGGCAACGATGGATCCTGCTCACCAAGGTCTCCCGGATGCAGGGCATCTCCAACAGCCTCTGGGCTCCACTCTCCACAGTGACTCCCAGCCAGTTGAGTGCTGCCCAGCACCAGAGGTCTTCATAGCTGCCATGCCAGTAGCTCACGAATGCAAACGTCATCGCAGTAGAAAGCAGTGTCCCCAGAAGGCCATGCTGGGACCCACCCAGTGGAATGTACACGTACCTGGAGAAAGAAGAGGCTGTGAGAAGCTATGTTGATGGATGGAGAGATGCACCTGCCTCTCCCTGCACTCTGGCTTGACTCCCTTGAATACTAGCATTATTGTTTAAGGTACAAAGATCCACTTCCAGGAAACTGTAGGCCAAACCTTGAACTCTCCACCTCACTCATTGTTGGCAAAATCCTAAACTTGCACAGGGTGTGGCTTTAGGTTAGATGAGCATACATACCAAGGAGCCCTTATTGTGGCAAAATTGTACTTACAAGAGGCAAGAGGGGCAGTGATGAGTTTAGAGCTGATGAATGGATGTACCCAGCCTTGCAGCCCATTATGTGGCACCTACTAAGATGCTGGCATTGGGAGGACATTGACCATCATGGCAAGTGTGCATTTTACAACTTAGACTACTAAATTTATGGTAAAGCCATATTTAAAATAATGGGGAAACCATTATTTAGACACAGTTGCTAAAAGCAGGCCCTTACAAGGTAGGAGTGGGGTGCATAAGAAGGATAATGGAGCTGGTCCCAGATTCCCAGGCAAGTGGCTCAGAAGCAAGTATAGAGAGGAGCTCTACACTCAACGGAGTGCTGGGCCAAAGCTTTACCTCTGCCCCAGTGCCTGGCATCCTCAGATATGTCTCCATCCCTGAGTCACTAATGCCCAGGTTATGGAAGTGCAGAGATTCACACTCCTCTGTGGTTTCTAAAAGACTACAGGCCTCAGTTCATTCTGGTCAGTTCCTCTTTTTCCCAGAGAACTCCAGGAGGGGACAGAGATCTTTATGATGTCTTCTGAGACACTTTACAAGGGTCTTTCTACTTGATTCCTTGAGGCACCATGCTTCACATCTGCCCTTCCAGAATCCATCCCAGAATCCTTAATGTTTTATTATTTGTACTATACACACATTACTTTCTTACTGTTGAAGAAGCTTTATTTAAAAATCATTTTTAGGGGCTGAAAAGATGGCTCAGTGGTTAAGAGCACTGACTGTTCTTCCAGAGGTCCTGAGTTCAATTCCCAGCAACCACATGGTGGCTCACAACCACCTGTAAGAGATCTGGTGCCCTCCTCTGCCCTGCAAGGACACATGCAGACAGAACACTGTATACATAATAAATAAATAAATAAATCTTTAAAAAATCATTTCTAATAGAACTCCTTCTCAGAAGAAGCCAAAAGTAAATAAAATTAATCAGACCAAAAGATAAATGTCAAAAAACTATGTAAGTATTTTATTTGAAATAATTTAAACAATGTATAAAAATTAAGCTTATTACTAAGACATTGAGTGGCAAGTCAATGTACATTCAATGTAATTGGCCCCTCAAACTCTGTTTTTCCATCTGGGGCTAGAATTCAGGACCTTGTGCATGCTGGGAAAGTGCTCTACCACATCCCCAGCTTCTTTCCAACTTCTGTTTTTCTTTTTGGTGAAAATGTTCAGAATCATTTCTCCAAGCTTCTCTAAATGCACAGGTTACTGTCCTCAGTCGGCACGTCCCCCACCCAGACCCCAAGAAACCCGCATAAGTTTCACACAGTACCTGCGGCTCTTCCCGGCATTTCTCATCCTGCCCCTACCCTAAACCCTACAAAGCCCCTCCCAGGGGCTTCTCATCTCTTCCCCCAGCTCCTGATTCCTACATAAATCAGCCTTCTTGGTTCTCTTGGCCTCGTCTCCTCTCCTCTTCCCCGCCCCCTCCTCTCATGGCCCAGTCTGTTCTGCTGGCCGTGTTCAGTCTGGACCCTTCTAAAGGCCTCTGACCATTCTCTCCCTCATATCGACAATAAACCCTTCTCCTCAACCATGTCTTGCCGTCACGTCCTCGTTCTCATTCAGTCACCTCACGTGCACCAGGACACTTGGACTTCCTGTCCCAGCCAGCTGTGATGGGGACTGCTCCTGGAAGTGCCTGGGGTTGATCTCTAGGTCTCACACAGGACTCTGCCTCCTCCACAGACTCTCCCCTTGACTAAGCTCTATCAAGTCCCTCGAAGCCCCTACACCGTGGCTTGTTGTTCGTGCTTGTCTGGCCTGTACCGCCCACGTGTAGCAAGAATCCCGCTAAGTCAGTTTAGGGAATGTCCCTCCCTGCCCCACCTGATCAGCCTTCATGTCCTGATTCCTCTCCCCTCCCTCAGCCACCTCAGTTAGCCTGGCCACCTGTCAGCAACATCCAAGGCCATCCTCTGGCTTGTACACACATATGCATGCACACACACAAACACATACCTGCACATGCATGCACATATAATCCTGTACACACATGTGCACACACACACACACACACACCTGTATATGCATGCACATGTAATCCTGTACACATGTATATACACATACATACCTGCACACACATGCACATATAATCCTGTACACATGTGCATACACACACACACCTATACACACATGCATACACACACACCTGCACACACATGAACAGATAATCCTGTACACACATGCATACACACCACAGGGAGTGCTCCTTCTGTTTCCAGCATTTACTTATTAAGCCTTCCAGGCACCCGGCATTATAAGACACAAAGACCTCAGATGTTCTTGCCCTGGCTGTGAGACATCAGGTCCTGCTGTGAGGCGACATGCCATATGCCAGGTCCATCAGGAAGACTTTAGTGTGGGAGAGATGGGGTTGAGGAGACCAGAGGAGTGTGGGAGGCTGGACCACAGAGGGTCCCACTTTGGGGAGGCATCAGGAAGAGGCTCTCTAAGCAGAGAGAAGAGCTGGGCGCTGCTGGCGGGACACTGAGGAGGAGGGGCGGTGAGCCTGAGAACACCTGCAGGAGTGCAGCTCTTACCTGGAGCTCTGCTGCCCCCTAGAGGCTACGTGGTTATCAGCGTGAAATCGGGAGAGGATGTGGGCTGGAACCTCAGTGGTCTCCTATAGCACTGAGGTAACTGACCCCTTCCCACCACAGTGCTACTGTCAGGTATTGTAACACGGTATGCTTTTAAAAGATGGTCATCTTCAACAGTGTTAAGAATGACTAAAGGAAACATTGCAGTATTTACAGATTTGTTTACATGTTAAGATGGTACACACTAAAGAAAAATAAGCCTCACATGTCAGAAAACCCAGTACAGAATAAAAGCCTGCCATGCCTCCCACCAGTGAGACTTGTCACTGGGTCCAAATCCAAAAGGGACCTGTCTACAAGCTAGGGATGCTGAAGCGGCTACCCCCTCCTCACATGTAGCGGTTTTAAACCATAAGCTCTTACTTTGCTTTTGAAAATGACAGCTGACCAAAAACAGTCTCTGAAAATTCTTAATAATCCAGGAACTAAGAAATTATGATATTGCAGGTCTCCAAGAGCACAAAACTTCTTTGTTCCAAACCTGAAAGAGGGTGGACTCTTCACTCCTCATTTCTGGAAGGCGGTGGGTTGGCGAGAAGAGGGAATAGGGGCTCTCTCTTCAATGCATCCCACCAGCCTGGTTCTGTGATTAGTAAGAAGACAGGCATGTCTGTCTCAGAAACGTGCACGAGCAACTCAGATGAGCTGCACAGCCACTGATCTCTGGCGGGAGACACACTCAGCAGAGCAAAAACACCAAGTGTGCGGGACATACAGCCTGATCCTGCCTGGCCAGCCGTGTGTGGTCACTGTCTGCAGAGAACGCTGATGGAGGGTGGCACCTCTCTGCAGGCGCCACCTTCATGCAAACTTAGCTCACAGAATCAACACAGCATGGGTGCCCCAAGCCAGCAGGAAGCTACCAGCAACACGTAGATGGTGTTCACAATGCCTGCCCCTGACCGGGTGCCCATGCCAGGTGCTTTCTGCACACTTCAGGCAAATAATGACAAAGCTTGTTTTGCCCTGAGAGGTCCAAGTTAAACCAGTGTGTTCTCTGTCACTGTTATCACAATGGGAGTCATCCTCGGTGGTAAATGCTCCCCTAATTTGATCAGGTGGGCAGATTAGTCTCCATAGACATATCCACTAGTCTTTTTGGGACAGGACCTCTCCCTGTAACCCCAGCACACTCATGGCAAACTTCCTGCCTCTGCCTCCCCAGAGCTGTGACTAGTTACATGCCTCCGTGCACTGTCTTTTATTAACTAGGAAAAATAATGCTCCTTTATAGAGATGGGCATCCACTGAAGCATTCAAGACAACCCAGAGGCACTCCAAAGTGCATCACTGCCACACTAAGGGATGAAGCCAAAGCAACGTCCTCTTAGATTGCTGTGACCAAGGACAAGCCCACATTGCAGTCCTTCCCTCTCTCCTGCCTGCCTGCAGTCTGTGGTCAGAGGCTGATCTGTGGTCTGTCTGGTATGTGAGCCTGAAACTGTTAGTTTTTGTTAGTTGTGTCTGAGTGCTGTGCCTCTCCCTAACCCAGGGCTTTGCTCTGTGTTTATCGAAGAACACAGAAAACAGGTCACAGGACCGAAATGAGGAATTCTTTACAGAATCCTCAACAGAGCTTTACAGGGAAAGAAGTTGCTTTACTGACCGTGACTAGCACTCAAGATTACAACAGACATTATCAAACTATATCTATATCACCTGCAATATTTATAGTAAAATTTGTTTGATGGTTGCTTTCAATCTGTTGGCTGCTTTCAGCAAATGGTCACCACATTAAATGTGTGTGTGTGTGTATGTGTGTGTGTGTGTGTGTGTGTGTGTGTGTGTGTACATACAATATTCTGGGTCAGGACATGGAAGAGTACATAATTTAAGATTAAAGCTGTGAACTAGTCTAGGTTGTAAAAGCTGATTTTGTGGGAGATCTAAAGCAAGCCAGGTTGGTTGTATTATTCTCTTAAAGGCAAGTTAAACAGGCTGAGTACACAGTAGGCTAGCAGGTTAATTACATAGTCTTAAATGATTTCAAGACATACAATTAACTTGGACGCAAGATCCAACAAATGTTCAGTCTCTTTGGGGTCAAGGGATCTTTAGAACACTGTATCATTACAAACGTGTTTGGGCTGGTGAACTCTATTAGTTCTATTAGAACTACTATTGAGTGTAGCACCAAGAGTCGGGGTATAATATTTGTTATTGGACAGAACAAATAATTACCCTCAGAGATAACGTGCTACAGTGGCCAGGCTGGCACCCTGAAGATGTCGTGTCAGTCAGAGGTAGGGCATAGGAAAGTCAGTGGGGAGGGGGGTACATGCCCGTGGGCAGTTCCGGTGAGGGGAAGACAGTCTCTCTCTACCTCCCCCATGCCCACCACAAAGAATACCTCACAAATACGCTTGCAGTATGGACAGGGTAAGAAGTTCATGCATGTGCATGTCTTAAATCTAGTCTGTTGTTCCCGTTTCCCAGGAAATGCCCTTTGAATTTTCTAACTTTCTCTTTGACCTAGAGAATCATACAGTAAGTACACTGCTTCCTGAAAATGTCTTCACAGGGCATGACTTTTCTATTATGGCTATCATCTCAGCTAAATTCCAAGATTCCAACAGGGCTAAAAAGGTGAGGAAGTGTGAGCCTGTGTGTGTGTGTGTGTGTGTGTGTGTGTGTGTGTGTGTGTGTGTGAACATTTCAGTGTTCTACATTAGCCAGTGATGGTGTGCCAGTCAAATTCCTATCCGAAGGGGCATAGATAAAGGCCTAGTGTTTATTTCTCACAAAGAAGCTAAAGATTACTTATAAAGGGTTTTAAAGGAGGATAGACACAAAAAAAGAATATAATTTGCTTTTAATATCTTTCAGTTCAGTGCAGATCATAATGCAACTTTAATAACTAGGAAACCACAGTTGGTTAATGGGCAGCCATAGACTTGATCATTTCCAGAAAGCGAGGAGGGGACCACTTGCAAAGCAGAGTGGATATTCTGAGCCAGGCGAATTCTCTGTTCCTTCACTAAAAGGACCTGGGTAGAGATTTTTTTAGGCAGTTCTGAAAAGTTACCTAGTAAGAATTCTATGGAATTCTCTCAGTAGAAAATTGTGGAATTTATAAAATAAAAGCTAAATCATCTATGGTGATGGTTCATACCTATAATTCTAGCAGGTAGGAGGCAGAGAGGCGGGAGGATTGTTGTTTGAGGCTAGCCTGAAGTGATGAGTAAAACCCTGTCTTAAAACGACAGCAAGAACAAACTCAGTCATACCTATCCTGTATCTAAACACCCATGTTTATGTCATTAGATGCCCATATTTCTAAAATTCATAATCTCGAAGTCCACAAAGCTGGTGGCTCTGAGGCCTGAAATGCTATGCTAAGCCCAAGACTATGCTTAAAGCTTAGAGAAACAGCTTGATCTTCAGTCCAAAACCCGGAGATAATCACTCCAGAGTTCTGCTTCTCAGGGCAGGAAATGTTGAAAGTCTGGAAAAGGCCAGCCCAAGCCAACAGCAAAGTGCTGGACAAGGACTTAGGAGCCAGAGGCAAGGCCTTGGGCCTGCTGGGCCATCTCAGGACCCCAGAGCCTGTCAGAAGTCTAATCTACTGCAGGGCCTCAGCCAATGTGGACAGAGGGTACTGACACCTTCTTCTGAGCATCTGTGGAGATCAGATGAAAAGGTAGCTCCGGGAGGCTCCAGGAGGCTCCAGGGCGTCCCCCAGGATGCTTTGGGAGGCTTCAGGAGGCTCTGGGGAGCTCTGGGAGGCTTCGGGAGGCTCCAGGGGGTCCCCAAGATGCTTCGGGAGGCTCCAGGAGGTTCATGTTCCTTCTTAGTTGTGGCAAGGATACTTAGTGAGAGATGTGGGCAGTGCCACAAGTGAGAGGAGAGTAAGACCAGGCAGATCCCAGGAATGTCTTCATCTTGTTGAGATTTGAAACCGTTGATGAGTAATGAACCCTCCTCCCTTACCCCTGCCCTGGAAGCACCTACTCTTCCCTCTGTTCCACACACTTCAACTATGATGGTTCCTTTCTATAAATGGATCACACAGGAGATGCTCCTCTGGACCAGTTGGCTTCTCTTAGCAGAACACTCCAGGTTCATGCATCAATGTTGCTCCAACAGAGAGGATTTCCTGATTACAGATGAACGCCTGCACACTTGCTAATTGGCCAGCAGCACAGGGAATACCTTGCTACTTATTATGGATTGGATCTAAAACATCCTGTCCCCAGCAGGTGTTCTGGAAGACTGTGGAGCCTTCAAAGATGTGAGATCTATTTGTCCAGAAGCAGGCTAGGAGCCAGAGCAGGACTCCGAAGCATTTGAAGCTCAGACCTGCATCTGTTCCAGCCTGTGTTCTCTGCTTCCCACCTACACCCTGCAGACAAAACCACCACACACTCCTGCTGACAGTCACAATAGCCACCAGGTCTCCCCTCACGCCATACCGTACCCTCAGAAACTGAGCCAAAATAAACCTCCCATTCCTTCAGCTGCTTCTGTCTGGTATTCAGTCATAGTGATGAAAAATTGGAGACACTATTTTTATCAACAAAAAGGAAGAAACCAAAGGCAGATGAGGAATGTTTTATAGGTGATGGGTATATTTACTCCTCTGAGTCTGGTGTTGGCTTCATAAGTATATGCATATTTCCAAAGGCATCAAACTTTAAATTAATAGATATAGTTTAAAATTGTCAGTTTTCCTCACAAAGTCATCATGTAAATAGCACCATCAAGAGACGAGCATTCCTGTGTCTTCTGTAAGCATGTGAAGGTACCAGAGGTTCCAGCTTGCTGACTTCAGGATGCTCTATACTCAGCACCATTAGCCAGATCCGGGTCTGTCTTAGTTAGGGTTTTTATTGCTGTGAAGAGACACCATGACCACAGGCAACTCCTATAAAGAAAACATTTAATTGGGGCTCGCTTACAGTTTCAGAGGTTCAGTCCATTATCATCATGGCAGGATATGACGGCATGCAGACAGACATGGTGCTGGA
Source organism: Peromyscus leucopus (assembly GCF_004664715.2). Classification (NCBI taxonomy): domain Eukaryota; kingdom Metazoa; phylum Chordata; class Mammalia; order Rodentia; family Cricetidae; genus Peromyscus; species Peromyscus leucopus. The sequence continues at coordinate 5,845,390 of NC_051076.1, read as the reverse complement.
GAAGGAGGTGAGAGTGAAGGAGGAGCTACATCTTGATCCACGGGAAACAGGAAGTGGTCTGAGACACTGGGCAGTATCTTAAGCATATATGAGATCTCAAAGCCCACCTCCACAGTGATACACTTCCTCCAACAAGGTCACACCTACAACAGCAAAGCCACACCTCCTAATAGTGCCACTCCCTATGAGCTTATGGGGGACAATTACATTCAAACTACCACATTCCACTCCCTGGCTCCATAAGTTTACAACAATATCATAATGAAAAATATACTTAGTCCAACTTCAAAAGTCTCCATGGTCTATAACAGTCTCAACAATGTTAAAAGTTTAAAATTCAAAGTCTCTTCTGAGATTCATAAATCTCTTAACTGTAATCCCCTATAAAATCAAAATAAAAAAGATCACACACTTCCAATATATAATGGCACAGGATATTCATTACCATTCCAAAACGTAAGGAAGGGAGCATAGTGAGGAAATACTTGATCAAAGCAAGACCGAAAACCAGCTGGGCAAACTCCAAACTCTGCATCTCTGTGTCTGATGTTGAAACACTCTTCAGATGTCCAAGTCCTTTCAGCTTTGTTGAGTTTGATATGCTTCTTTCTCTTGGGCTGGTTCTACTCCCTGTTAGAAGCTCTCCTTTGCAGATGGCCCATGGCTCTGGCATCTCCAATATCTTGGGTTCTCCAAGGCAATCTCCTTCACAGCTTCACACAATGGTCTCTCTGGGCCTCCATTCAGGGACATCCCTGACACATGCCTGATGGCTTTTCTTAGTCATGGAGGAAGATTCCATAAACCCTTTCTTCTATCCTTGAGCCTAAAGCCATAACCACATGGCCAAAGCTGCCAAGTTCTGCTGCTTATTGGGCTAGAACATGCCCCCCTTTTAAAATTACATCTTCACCAGTGTTCTGTTTTCAATGGTTTCCTTCACTGCCTAAGCTTTGCTGTCCTTGAACTTGCTCTGTAGAACAGGCTGGCCTCAAACTCAGAGATCCACCTGCCTCTGTCTCTGGAGTGCTTGGATTAAAGACATGCACCATTATACCCAGCTCTAAGCTTTTCTTTAATTCATTTTCACAAATTGGAAACTTAGCTGGGTGAGATCTTGCCCTGAGTCACCACTCCCTTTATTCCATTTCTTAATCTCTTTATCTCCTTGAACACAGGACTTAACTCCATTCCACTTCCTGGTGCTCCTTTTCTCCTCAAATTTTACATTTTGTATTTTTCCTTGCTCAGCTTGCTCCTTTTCATTATAAATCTTCATTAGAGTTACAACTAATATCCACATGACAGAGTCTATATTAGGCTGTTTTGAGATTTCCTCTGCCAACAGAATTAATGCAAAACTTTTCACTTCAGCCTCAGGCAGACTCTTTGGACAAGGGCAAAAAGCAGCCACATTCTTCACCAAAACATCACAAGAATGATCTCTAGACAATATGTTAATATTCTTCTCCTATGAAACCTCTTGAACCAGATCCCCCAGTTCAAATCACCCTCAGCACCACTGTCTTCCATGCTCCTGCTAGGTCACCCCATTAAACAGCACGTAAAGCTTTCAACTGCTTTTCTAATCCACAGCCCCAAGGTCCATAGTCCTTCAAACAAAAGCATGGTCAGGCCTATCACAGCAATACCCCAATCCTTGGTAGCAACTTCTGCCTTAGTTAGGGTTTCAACTGCTGTGAAGACACACCACGACCATGGTAACTCTTTTTTTTTTGTTGTTGTTTTTTTTTTTTTTTTTTTTTTTTTTTTTTTTTTTTTTTTTTTTTTTTTGAGACAGGGTTTCTCTGTGTAGCTTTGGGTAACTCTTATAAAGGAAAATTTATAGGGTGGCTTACAGTTTCAGAGGTTCAGTCCATTATCCTCATGGTGGGACATGGCAGCATTCCAGCAGACATTCAAACTATCACAGGGTCTCAGTGAGAGGTGAGAGCTATGGATTCAACCCACATAGACTTGCTGCTGGTGTTTAATCCAAATGTCATGCAGATGTCCTCCACATATGTAGAGTTGAGGGTGTATTGATGGATGAGGATAAAGACAACCCTACCACAACCCAAACCATCTTCAATACCCTGCAACAAAGACACTATGGCCCTTCCACCTAGGATACACCTTACCTACAAAAGTCACCTGATAATGTCCCTTGAAATGAACGGCAGATGTGTGTGTGTGTGTGTGTGTGTGTCTGTGGGTGTACGTGTGTGTGCACGTTTGTATGCATGTGTGTGTGTGTGTGCACGTTTGTATGCATGTGTGTGTGTTTTTTGGTTTGATTTTTTGACACAAGGTCTTACTATGTACTTGCCTGCTACTCATTGCATAGCCTAGAATGGTCTTGACTTCAAGGAAATCCTCCTGCCTCAGCCTCTGGAGTGCTGTGGGATCACAGGTATGCATCACCATGCCAGGTTTTCATTCCTCCATTTTGAAGCAACCTAACAGTGCCCTGAAGGTTCAATGTCCCAGTGACACACAAGCCTTTGAAATAACCCTGAGCAAACAGCCCTAGAAAATGTCATCTTCAGAACTTAGCAGCCTTGGGCAAAGGGACACCTGAAGGCAGACTATGGTGTCTCTCAATGGGGGTTTCTAACCCCTTTTCCAGGCCTGCCTCTGTCTTTGGCTATAAAAAAGCACGCAAAGCAAGTTCCTTGGAGGTTTGCTTGAAGGGGACAGAGGGAGAGTATATACTCTCTAGTGCTGATGAGTGGAGCCTAATCGCTAATAAAAAGATCCTCAGAGACTCAGTTTAATAACCACCAAGACTTCCTGGCCGCCTGCCTGTCTTTCTACCTTCCTCCTAAGAGGACACTAAAAGCTCTTATATTCTTCTCCAGGCCACATGAAAGGGGGCATCACATGGCAAGCCAGAAGCCAAGAGGTGAATCTGAATGTGTGCATGACTGAGGGATGATATGTGATTCTCCTGCCCTGTCATCAGCAGGGGAAGGCAGGCCCCAGCCTCCCCTTCCCTCAACACACTGTCTGCCCTCTGCTCTGTCAGCACCTCCTAAATCTAAGGCTCAGCACTACGCCATTGGATGCACAGCTCCCCTCCTTAGTGACTGAACTATCTGTTCCTCCTTGGATGTCTGCCTCTCACCCACACCATACCCACTGTTGGTCCCAATCTTCACACTCATCTATCATGGCTGCTGGGAAAACGTGCTATAAAAGGATTGTGTGAAATGGGAAGGTCACTGTGCTGGTGTGGTGCCTCGGGCCCTCTAGAAGCAAGTGTTCTAAAGACAAGTGCAGTCAGGAAATGCCAGGAGGCCTATGGAGGCATTTCTCTCTCCATCTGCATTTACGGTGCAATGACGCAGGCAGCCATGCTGGACAGCACCTCCCGAAGGCAAGAGGAGAGGCTCTGTTGAACATGGACCCTAGGTTCCCATGGCAACATAGCAACCCATGCAGAAAGTCTAGTTAGTGGTCACATAGAAAAGAACATTAACATCTGGATATGTGACTACAAGGCAAAGATGTCCACACAAAAAAACTCCTCTCCCCAGGAAGCATATGTCTGTCACAGCTGCCAAGTCTTTTCCATAGAGATAGATGTCTTGTATATGGTGGATTCTCATCCCTTATGACCCAAATGGAGACCCATCAGCCTGGCTCCACCAAAGTCAGCCTCCAATTGGCTCCCTCCTGGGCTACCACCTGCACTTATGAATCACCAAATGGACTCTATCCAGTCAGTGAGCTCATTCTGGATCTGGGCCCTGCAGTCCTTCCAAAGCCTACCCCAGCCATTTTTTTCTTCTACTTGAGGTTCAGTGCTCACTTGGAGGAATATTTTTTCGATTCTAATCTTACCTTTTGATTCACGTGTGTATGTATTATGTGTATATAGGTGTGTATATGTATGCACACACACACACACACACACACACACACACATACACACACACACACACACACCAGAGGACAACCTCAGCTGTCACTCCTCAGACACTGTCCACCTTGGTTTTTAAGACAGTCTCTCATTGGCATGAGGCTAGCCAAGTAGGCTAGGCTCATTGGTTTGGGAGCTCCTGGGATCCACCTGTCTGCATCCCCAGTACTGAGGTTAGAAGCACATGCTGCCACACCCAGCTTCCCCCAACCTGGGCTCTGGGGGACTGAACTCAGGTCCTCTTGCTTGGAAGGCAATCCCTTTACCACTTATCTCTTGGAGTCACATGCTCATCTCAGCCTAAATCATTTCGTTCACCTTCATGCGCCAGGATTCTGTACTGTAGGCCAATGCTTTGGGCTGAGGACAAGTCCATATGTCACTGCACACGAAGACACAGGGCAGAAAATTGGAGTCCTTCTCTCGTGTTTCCCCAAAACCCAAGTCCAGGGCTCCACAATAAATCCTGACCCCTCTGTCTCCTCCTGAGCTTTCTCTCATCCTCCTCATCTATAACCATTTCCTCTCTTCTTCCACTGCCTCCCACACTGTACACAGAGTGACTGCAGCCAGACAACCTCATGAGTGCCACCGTCCTCACAGGCTGCTGCTGGCTTCCCCGCCCTGTGCTGTCTGGAGGATGCTCTTTAGAAAGTCAGGCTAACCCACTCACGGAGGTTCCTCCAGTAAACAGGACAGCTAGTGGGACTTGGCAGGTAAGACATCTATCTGCCAACATTTCCCCAGGATAGCTGCCAGAAGTACCAAAAATGGGGAGGGGGGGTATTTATCCAAAAAGCAAAACAATGTGATTAAATCTTTTTAAAATTAAAGCACTTGTCTGGGCATGGGCACACCTCTAATCTTAGCACTAATGCAGCCAAGGCAGGCAGATCTCTGTGAGTTCTAGACCACCCTGATCTGCATGTGCCAGGGCTACATAACAATAAATAAACAAAACTTAAAGCACTTAAGTTGGGGGTGTTATTTTGTGACCTGGACTTTCAGAAGCCTCACACAAAACCCTCAGCATCAGGTGCATGTGAGGGGAGTGTGCTCACGAGCCTGCAGGAACATGACTCTCTTTGCCTCTTTGGTGGTACCCAAGTCAAGTGCTCTAGAAAAACAACAACTCAACCTCTGCCACCCATGCCACTCCTCACCCCAGTGTGTTAGCTGGTCATAGAGAAGTGCAGAATCAGGATTGTGGTCGGAAAAGAACAAAAGACACACAGAGTGCCTTTGGGCTTCAGAGATAGCTCCGCATGTAAAGCATTCACCTTGCAAGCACATGGATCTGACTTCGATCTCTAGAATCCCATGTAAGAAAGCTGACCATAATGCATGTTTGCAATTCTGTAACCTGGGAAGTTGAGACAGGACAATCCCTGGGGATTGCTAGCAAGCCAGACTAACCTACTTAACAAAGTCCATGCCACTTAGAGACCCTGGCTTAAAATATAAGATGGACAGAGGCTAAGTAATGACACCAGAGGTTCTCTGTTGACCTCCACATGCACACAGGTGCATGCACATACAGTACATATGTACACAGGTGCATACACACACAGGTGCATGCATACACAGGTGCACACACACTGGTGCATACACACAGGTACATACATACACAGGTGCATACACACAGTACATATGTACACAGGTGCATACATACAGGTACATACATACACAGGTGCATGCACACACAGTACATATGTACACAGGTGCATACACACACAGGTACATACATACACAGGTGCACACACACAGGCCCAGACACTGGAGTACACTGGCGATGAAAACACTCTGCTGTGAGGACCACAGATGGGTTCACTGGCCAGAACGGGAAGCAAGTGAGAGGAAACGGCAACGGATATCATACAGGCAACAGTCTCAAAGCACTGCCACTCAATGCTGTCTTCAAGAGGAAAGAAAATAAAGGTCTCAAGAGCTGAAGTGATTTTCAAAAAATAACCCAAGTGTGATGGTTGCCGGTGGTAACGACGAGGCCATTCCCATCCTGGGCTGAAATCGAGGCTCTCACAAATCAGCTTTGATGGAATTGTCCCAGCCGCCTCTCATTTATCATAATTATGATTCACAGTCCCGATCAGAGATGATGCCTTTAGAACTGTGTGCTGGAAGGGAAAATTGATAAAGCTTAAGCTTGGGTACAAATGACAGTAGATCTGTGATGGCTGCCCCACCCTGGGCCTATTGCCCTGTGCTCAGGAAACAATGGCCCTGGAGCATTTTCTCAGGATGTAGTGATTGCTGGCTGGATGACACCGCCCATCCATACGGCCCTGTGATAACCGAATGAACCCTTGAGTGCACATTAGAGATTAATATTTGAAGAGCTGGCATGTTACAGAGACTTCCTAGGGATGACATTATGTGTGACACACAGTGTAGACCCTTCTGTAGATGAAAAGTGCCACCACACATGCCATCGCATTGTAAGACATCCAATGGCAGTGGCCACAGAACTGGCCATGGGCATGGGGACCACACTGGGAAAGAGTCACTTCATGAGAGCTGGGGACAGAAGCAAGCACACAAAGGGCATCCCACCCACTCTTAAGACCCCCTCTCAAGTGGAATCAAGAGGAGGAAAGCCATTTCTGGGCGAAGGCTTTCCCCAAGAAAGGCAGGCAGCTCAAGGCTAACTCACATGGGCTGGAGAGAAAAGCCAGGCCTTGAGTCTGGGGAGCGGAGAAGCAGCTGGGTCCATCTGAAAGGAGTGTGGTTCCCAGTTCTCCTGCCTGCATCAGGCTCCTGACTTCCAAGACTGGGGTGGATGAAGCTGTGAGCCGGGAGTGACTCCCCAGTAATCACTACTCTGTGGAGGTCAAGGAAGAAAGACATGGCTTCCAACTACCTCCGTGGCTGATGGCCGTGGAGTCTTGCTTCCCTGGACTGCACCCATTAACACGAGTCTAATTCGGTGAGCAAATCAGCAGTCCTGGACTTCTCATAGCCTCGACTTTCCTGAGAAGGAAGGAGAGGATTTAGGGTGCAGGGAAGGCCAAGATGATGCAGAGGCATGGGTCAGAGTTAAAGAAGACTGGGAGTGGTCTATCTTTGCCTTATAAGCCCAGATTGAGCTGCTAATTGCTCTTTTCTATTAGTGTGTGTGTGTGTGTGTGTGTGTGTGTGTGTGTGTGTGTGTGTGTGTGTGTACATACCATGTGTGAAGCCCTATGCTAGTAAGAAAAGGGCATCAGAACCCCTGGAGCAGGAGTTACAGGCATTGTGAGCTGCCCAACATGGGTGCTGGGAACCAAACTCAGAGCCATCTTTCTAACCCCTGACCTGTTTATTTTGAGAACTAATTAAGCAGACACTCTTTCAATTCCATGCAGCCTCCTTCAGCATCATTCACTATGTACCTAGATCCAGAGGAGCCAGAGAGAAGCTGGCTGTTCACTGCTATGCTTGGTGTTGCTGAGATGTAGACGTAGGCTTTGAACTGCTTATCCAGGCTGTAGAAGCTAAGATCACCACACGGATGCTAGAACATGCCAGATTTGACAAGTGACCCATCTTCATGTCAACACTCATCTATGAGATCAACACTGCAGTTAATGTCATGTCTGAGTAATTTCCTGCTATGTCATGGCCACACCAAGACCTCTGAAACCCCACGCTGGACTTGAGAACACTGCCTTAGGTAACACCTACCCTGGGAGAATGTAATCTCTAAGCTGTGCAGACATCCCAACTCATAAGGACAAAAGTCCAACACCTTCCAGATGCTCCCTCCACCTGGGCTCCCAGGAAGTGGCCTTTTGGCTTCTACTCTTCCTCATCTAAACCATCCCTGGACCACAGCTGTCTCGGGCCTACAGGGGATCAGTGTTCCCACCAGCATCTCTCACTCTGAGGCCATAGGTTCCAGGACTACATCATTGCACGGTGTCAAGTGCACCACCACTCTTGACGGAAGTATCTGATCTTGCTCTTGGAGAACCTGAGTCCAAAGTCTCTTTGGAAGTTAGACTCTTCATTGGAACACACACTGAGCAGACCATGTCTATCCATGGCTCAGGATGACACTCATCCTCTCTCTAGCAGAGCCCCCAACCAGGGCAGCAGGCGGGATAGGGGTTAGCTATCTGATGGTGCTTGTGTACAGTATCTTCACTTCAGGTTTCTAGATACAAAATATCTAAGTCCTGCCTGTATAGTCTGTGTGATTGTCCACTAGAGTCAGGCTCTCTGTCCCCAAATCGGTGGCACATTTGTGCTTATCAAAGGCATGTGCCTGTAAAAGGTATGCTAAGTACCAAATCAGAACTATGTGCTGTGATGGGACAGCCAGAAGTCGCCTGTGCTTATCTGGAACAGACAGTCTCAAAGTTTGTTAAATATCTTGTTACCTTGAATACGTAAATTAACGCAGAATGAAAGTCAGCTAGAGTTAGAGATTGTGAGTACAAACCTGGTGTGCAGGGGGATGGGTAGATCCTAACAGGATGAGGCATGCAGGCCAGAACTGAGGGAATCAAGGGAGACGCAGCAGAGGGTGACTCTATTTTGCTCATGTCAACTGCCTGTTATCAATTCCAGCACAACCCTGGTAAATGGAGAACCTCTTCCCAAGACAGCATTGGAGGAAGAGGGGACCACTACCTCCCTGATTCTTTCCATAAGAGATCTTAACAGCTGATAAGACAGTGGGGTGGTGGTAGTACACACCTTTAATCCCAGCACTTGGGAGGCAGAGCCAGCCTGGTCTACAAAGTGAGTTCCAGGACAGGCTCCAAAGGTACACAGAGAAACGCTGTCTCATAAAACAAAAACGAAACCCCCCCAAAAAAATTGACAAGACTTAAGATGGTGCCAGTGTATGTTTGACCTGAGTAAATCCTAACAGTGATTTCCAGGAGATAATTGGGAGTGATACAGAAGTGAAACAAGGTCTTCTTGACAAGCTCCCTGGGAACCGAGACAGCAGAGGGCTTGACAGACAGGTCCCTGGGGTCTGTCCACACCCAATAAGCATAAACAGCTGTGTAGCTGCTGGACCCAAGTCTCCTGGACACACACACACAGACGATATGTTCAGTTCACCCCATTGTGCTCTCATAATGACGTATGATGATTACGTGGGACCAAAGGGCTGGAAGGGAACTGAAACCCAGCACAAAGCAAGCCAGTACAGAGTAATGCTTGCTCTACATCAGCACAACAGCAGGACAGCTGCGCTGAATGGCAATTAATTTAATCAATGTTCTATTGTTAATACAAACTCATTTAAGTACTTGCCATTAATGTATATTCATTGTAATAAATAATGGGCGTCATTAAAACATTTTCACATATGATCAGAACCATCCCACATAAACCTTCCCCCCACCCAGACAGGGTCTCTCTGTGTAGCCTTGGCTGTCCTGGAACTCACTCTGTAGACCAGGCTGGCCTCGAACTCACAGAGATCTTCCTGCCTCTTCCTCCTGAGTGCTGGGATTAAAGGTGGTGTCACCACTGCCTGGTTCCACATGAACCTCTTAACCCTTTCTTTCCCAATGATCCCCTCCCTCTTCCCAAATACTCCCTCTTTAATGTCATAAATATTCATATACCTATAAATAAACATATACATTCATATATTCATTCTAGATTCCACATATGAGAAAACATGATTCATGTCTGAGTCTGGCTTACTTTAACATGATTTCTAGTTCCATCTATGTCCTGCAAATACAGAGATTTCTTCCTCTTCATGGCTAAATAAAACTCCATTGGGTATACTAACCACAATTTCTTTAGTGAGTCCTCTGTTGATGGACATCTAGCCTCACTCCCTTAACTCGGCCATTGTGAATAGTGGCTTAATAAACAGGGATGCTCAGGGGTAGGGAACAGACTCTTTAAGGAAAGTGCTCGCCTAGCAAGCCAATGGACCTGAGTTCAAGTGCCTAGAGCCCACAGAAAAATAAACATGGGCCTTCAGATAGCTCTGTGATATGTCACTCTAGAATCCTTCAAGCAAATACCCAGGAGCGCTAGCTGGATCATACAGTAGTTCTGCTTTTAACTTTCTTTGGACAGGGTAGCTCCATGCTGATTGTTGTGGTAGCTGCACTAATTTACGTTCTAATTTACTAATGTACTTGGGACACTATTACCTGTAACAACCGGGGAGGAATCTCCCTTGAGGCAAATATGCTGCCTACTACAGAGGAGAGAGGAAACACTGGGAGCCATACATGCACTAACCATCGTATGGGACTGATCCAATCTGCAAACCTATCTTGGGAATTTCCCCTCAGTTTGTAGATGGAGAAGAGAAAACCTCGAGAAGCTGTTCACTTCAAACTGAAGAGCTGGCAGGTTGGCTCCGCTCTGCACCAGTCTCAGAACCTCGATCTCTGTGACCCATGCTCATCTGACTGAATTGTCTCCGATGGCAGAGGGGAAACTGAGGCTAAGGTGCATCTGGTTCCAAAACACATTCTCTTTCCACTAGGCCTCCTTGTTTCTTCCGGCAGCTGTGAATGACGGGCACAGAGAGCCTGTGTGTGCCAAAACGTAACAGCCAGTGTTTAACCATTTTAGCCCTTGAAGCCACTACTGGGTCCCCATTAAATGCTAATGACTGTGCTCAGGGCTTTACATGGTATTGCATTTCATTAGTTTGGTTTGTTTGGGGTTTTGTTCGTTCATTTGTTTGAGACAGGGTCTCTACCCGTTGTAGGCTGGCCTTGAACTTGTTTTTATAGATGAGAATGACTTGGAACTGTGGTGATATATTGTGTACCCTAATAAAATTTGCCTGAAGGTCAGAGAACAGAGCCAGCCACTAGATTAAACATAGAGGCCAGGCGGTGGTGGCACACACCTTTAATCCTAGCATTCGGGAGGCAGAGATCCATCTGGATCTCTGTGAGTTCAAAGCCACCCTGGACTACATGAGATTGACTCAGTCTAGGAGAGAAACAGAGCCAGACAGTGGTGGCACACATCTTTAATCCCAGCACTGGGAAGTACACATGCCTTTAATCCCACGAAGTGATGGCTAGGCAGAGAAAGGTGTCTAAGGTGTGAGCAGACAGGAACTAAAGGCTTTTCGGCTGAGGAACCCCTTTCTAGAGGTCTTTTTGGCTAGAAAGCCTTTTCAGGCTGAGGAGTTGGTGAGGTAAGAGGTGGTGGCTGTGGCTTGTTCCTTTGTCTCTCTGATCTTTCAGCAAATTTTATTAGGGTACACTATATATCATCACATTGAACCCCTGATCCTCCTGCCTCTACCTCCCAGATGCTGGGGTTACAGGCATGTACCACTATGTCTGGCTATTACTCCACTTTATTTAGACAGTTCTTGGGCATATCTTAATCAAAATCATGTTTATGAATCTAAATTATCATAGCAGCACAGCATGGCAAGTCCAGATAAGTGTCCAACTTACCCCATGGAGTCTAGGAGAAACTCATAATGCCACAAAGACAGGTGATGTGGGCACAGAGAATGCTAGACATGTAAAGGATGTCAAGACCATCGGAGCACATGGACCGCTAAGCTATGCCCAGGAGCCCCAGCCTACACCCCAACTTCTCAGGGTCTGAGAAACTCTTTGAGACAGATGTTTCTACTTTTAGACCATTTAGAAGGAAGAGCACCTACGTCCAGTACTTTCTGCCAGCTGGTCCTGGCTCTCCCCTTCCAAGCAACATGGACCAAGAACCAGATCCTCACTGGCCACCTACTAAACACCCAGTGAAGGCTTCATACCTTCCCAAAGGCCCACTTTGGAGCAAGTCCATTATTTCTCAGTTCTATAGCCCCTCCCTGTCGGTTTCTCTTCTAGATAGTTCCCGGTTTGTTCTTCTGTGCAGTGTGGTACGTCAACATTTACAGGATGACAGTAAAGAACAGACAGGGAACACCACATTCCTCTTCTGACCATACATCTGTACCATTAGCAAATGTTCCAGACACCCCGCTGAGCCTTGAAGCCATGAGGAAACATTACAGGCGAGATGCTCTCATGGAGCTCACACCCTCCTCTGACTGGCAACGCCTGTGGTAATACACATTTCAGAACAGACTCAACTCACACCAAGTTTGAACCGACTACTTTACTAGAATGCATATTCTCATCTTTCCTGAGCACAGATCTCTCTGGAGAGGAGGATCTCTGGAGAGGAGATCTCTGCCTCCATTAGCCCTGTCTGCCCGCTCACACTTCTCCACAGATGGGGTGTCCACTCTGTGACTTCAAACATGGCTGCCTCCCCTCACACACCTGTTTTAACTAGTTCTCTCTTTAGCATGAAGGCATCCTTCCAGTTTCTTCCATTTTATAAACACCATTGGGCCACCCTCCAGATTCTTCCAGTCTCCATTCTAAGCAGGAAATCTTTCCGGGTCCTGGACAGGGAGCTGACCCAGTCCTGCCTTCCCCGTCCACTCCCTCCTTAGCCTGTGTGTCTCCTCTGCTCCTCCCGGGTGCGCTCCAAAGACCTCCATCAATGTCGTCGGTGACCTCCGTAAGGCGGAGACAATGAGCAGCCTCCACCCCTCCTTTGTCTTAGCTACCCTCTCTGCATTGATCCTGCCTTGCCTTTTCCTCTTTTGATAGTCTCTGCTTCAAGCCTGACCAATATAGTACTACTCACACTCAAAAGTAGACAATCTTTTTAAACATCCAGAAATAGCTATCTCTTGTGTGTGTCCTCTCTGACATTCTTCTATAAATACACACAGCCTCCTTCAGGGTTGCACACCAGTCGTTTCAGAAACCTCTCCATTCCCCCTAATCTATCGAGAGCATCCTTCCTCAGCCCCACCTTCCTTGTTAATTTCAACCTTCTATTCTCTTGAGGCGCCTTTCCTCTCACCTTCCTAGCTATTCCTCTCCAGTAACTAGCAAAGGGTGCTCGTTCTCTGCTTAGATCTAAAAATGCCAGCAACCACCATCAGGATCAAGTCCCTGTCCCTCAATGTCTCCACACCCGTTCTGGAGCCCACACCAGCACAGGAACAGTATTCAGTGTTACTCACATTGATCTGTACTCACTAGCCCAGGATACCCCATGTACAATGGAGGAACATGGGTGTTAATATGCAGCAGCACCTCAAGAAATATCTGCAGAGCTATTCAGAAGGCAAGAGGGAGAGAGCGGAGGAAAACCCAATAGATGCAGCACTGGCAGAAATTAATATGGAACAGTGGAAAAGATGAAAGAGGAGCTGAGGGGGAACTGGAAGGGAAACGTTAAAACCAAACTTCTTCACACCTTTGCTGAGAGCTGTGCGGTTACAGACAGGACTGCTTAACTAGCTCCTGACTCCTGCTCTGACGTCAACCCCATCACTGTGAGATGCCCCTGGAGGAGGCTTGAGGGGTTCTCCCTGGATCTCACCCCACTGCACCCCTCAAAGGCCCTTCCCACAGCCACAACCACAGCCACCGTCCATCAACAGTGCCCATGCCACACTGACACACCTTGGGAGTTCTTCTGGAAACTGCCCCAGATTAACATTACCCCTCCTTTCCAGGGTGATCCTTCCTATGGCTGCTCAATCCTCCTCTCCAGGGTGATCCTCCCTAGGCTGCTCAGTCCTCCTCTCCAGGGTGATCATCACTATGGCTGCTCATTGTTCACTGTCTCTGAGATTTTGTAATTGCCCCCTGCTCCATTTTCATGGAACACAGGAACCTTTGCCTGTCAGATACCGGAATCAACACCCCACCCCCAAACGCCCAGGCACCACTGTTTCCTCAGCAAAGGCAGACCCACGTTGCCCTGAGCTGTGTAAGCATGGTGGTAAGAACATAGACTCTCCCTAGATCCTAATCTTGCTCCCACCTGCCAGTGAGACAGAGAAATCAGTTTATCTTCTCTGAGCCTCAAGCCACAGGCGAGGAGTGAAGGTAATAAAATCATCAGGGAGATTAGGATGGGCTGGGGATGGCTCCATGGATAAATCGCTTTTCTGTGCAAGCATGAAGACCCTAGTTCAGGTCCCTAGAACCCACATAAAAGCCAGGCATGGTGGCAAGCACCTGTAACCCCAGTGCTGGGGGAGGGTGGACAGGCAGATCCCAAGGACTCACTGGCCAGGAGTCCATCTAAAACAACAAACTCCAGGTTCAGTGAGACCCTGACTCACAAAAATCAGCAGGGAAGCATCAGAGGAGAGCACCTGAGGCTGACCTCTGGAGTGTACATGATTGCATACATCTGTGCTTGCATGTATACACACACACAGAGAGAGACCACACACACAGCATCTCAAATAAAAGATTAAGATATGGAATGTAAAGATCTTAGAAGACGGCCTGGCATACAGCAAGCATTTGATTAGATGTCATGTGTTAGTTGGGACAAATACCACCTTGTAAGAGTTGAACAAGGACTCCCACTCCATTCACCGAAGTGCCATGAGCTGTAATCCTGTAACTAGGCTTCTCCGGGGTCTACAAACCAGTGGCCTGCAGTGCCTGCAGGCAGATGGCATGCAGGTTCACACTGTGTTGGGTTGCCCTCCATCTCATCTGCTCATCAATTCCATGTTCCACACCCCCTGTGCGGAACTCACTGTGCACCTTCACTGGGGAGTTACCGGGTGCCCGTCGGTACCCAATGCACAATGAGGAGTGGAAATGCCAGGGATGGAACCCTACCCTCAGGGAGAGCATCACCCAGCCGACAAGTGAGGCTAGCCAAGAATGTTAACTATTCCCACCACACAAAAACAAGTCAGCACACGAGGCAATGGATGCCTTGACTGGTTTGAGTTAAGCATTTCACTATGTGTCCACCTCAAAAAACTACCCAGTACAATCATTTGTTAATTCAAAAGAGTAATAATATAAAAGCAGAGAAAGAAAATGGCAGGAGTGTGAGTCAACATGAACCTCAACTAAACAAATGTAAGAAGAGTCAACATTTATCAAGTATATTCTAGGTACAACCTAATGAGAGTTGAAAAACTCCTACATTTTAGATAAGGAAACAGACGTGAACTCAGATCTGTCTCTGAAACAGGCATCTTGTTGGTGTCTACATCACAGCTTGTCATGAATGTCACGTCACACCATGTAATGTTTTGTGCCATATCATGCTAACCATGGACTTCATTAGTTTTCTCAATATGAATCACTACAACCTCTTAATGTAAACCTATTTATACATTTGGTGAATATACATAAAATTTATGCAAATTTGTGAGTTACAGAATGGTTAAGTACCTTGAGCACATTTTAAAATTATGAACGGATTTATTTCCTCTTAAAATATTTTAGCATGAGAACATTTTAACTGTACACATGAATGGAATTCTCTGTGGTCATCGGTTTATTCTCAGAAGTTCTTTGACTTTTGGTCTCACAGCTACTCATGAAGAGACTAAGACCCTCTGCTGACCCAAACAAATGGCCCATGATCTCCTGAGAGATGGGGCAAAGGTCAAGGGCACAGGCTAGAGAAGAAATTACTTCACCCCACGGTCCTGTGAAGCTCACCCCAAACCTCAGGAGGCCTGGGACATAGCATCAGAGGTTGTTGGGAATGGCGTGACCAATGTCTGCTATTATCTGCCACCAATCTGCTATTATAGCGAAGAGAATGTATGTGAGAGAAAAGGGAGGTGTGATTTCTGGCCTTCGACCATTACCAGCCCTAGGATCAGTGTAGCTTGGGAACTGGACCAGGTCTTCTCTGGAAAATTTTCCAAGTCAAAAGAAGAAATCGGCTTCCTAATACTCTCCTCGGCTCGGGTTTTGTTTTTTTGGCAAGCTGGCCCCAAACTCACTATGTAGCCCTGAAAGGCCTTGAGCTCCTGACCCCTGCTGCCTCCACCTCCCATGTGCAGCAGCCACTCCAGGCTCTTCTGTCTGTTGTTGGTTTTTACTCTTTTTTTGGGGGGGGGGCTGCTTGGTTTTTACTCTTTGGGGGGGTGCTTGGCTTAGTTTCTTGCCAGCTTTTCTTAACTTAAATTTATCCCATCTGTCTTTTGCTTCAAGTGCCTCTCCCATTTCATCCCTGTCAGCAAATGACCGACCCCATGCCCTCCTTGGCAGGAGATGCTGATTCAGACATGAGGCTTGGGTCTCTGGCCAGGGGTTTCTGGAGTCAGAAAGGGGAAGGCAGAGTAATGGGCTCCTCTGGGACTCATCTGCCATTCAGGGATGCTCTGAGGTTATGGGGACATTTATTTTGAGAAGCCAATCCTAAAATCAGAAACAATAGTGGAGATTGTTATTGGAGTCCATATCCACATACCCACACATATGTGCATATTCACCTGTACATATATGAATACCTGCACATATGAAAATAGCAAAGTCTTCCCCAGGCCCAGGCAATGTGAGACAACACTATTAGTGGCTGGAGGGACAGTGACCTGTATGTCTCCTCCCACCCCAGTGCTGGGCAGAGGGCAAGAAAAAGAGAAGGGGCCAGAGAACAAACAAAAAGAGATGGCCGAGAACAAACTCCGCAGACCACAGCTCTGATTCTTCACAAAACAGTGTTTCAAATGAACACTGTCACTCCACAAAGAGGAGTCAAGGGGAGGGGAATGCGAAGCTTGAAAGGAATAGGATGGCTGCTCCCACAAAAACAAGGGCTCCAAACATCGACCTTAATAAGCAAATTGATTGGCAGGAAGAAATTCCAATCAATAGTAACCAGGCTCAGCTGGCCTGCTTTGCTGGCAGAAATAATAACCCTTCCCAGCCCTCACTTGATTGGAGTCCACACACTTGCATACTAATGAGGCACTGGGCTCCAAATTTACCTCCAGACCTGAGAGGCACAGTTTCTACCCCATTTGCATCAACGAAGAATACATCAGGCTTGGTTTATTAGTTCTGACCCATAAGGCTGGTGGCTCCCCAGACTGAATCTGTTATCTAGAGGTGAGGAGGCAAGGGAGGCAAGACTGAAGTGTTGGGAATAACACGCGTGTCCTTTCGGACTTTCTTCCACAGCTACTGCATTCACTGATTTACTTGTGGCTGTAACCAAGTATCTAATGTTGTGGTTTAAATGAGACATGACCCCCAGGTGCTCATGAATTTGAACACTTGGTCCCTGTCTGGTGGCACTGTTTGGGGAGGCTGCGGAACCTTTAAGAGGTGGAGTCTTGACAAAGTTGGGACTGAGACTTACAGCCTGGCCCACTTCCTGTTCTTGCAGTCTGCTTCCTGACTGCCACGCTCAATCTCAAGCATGCTTACACTGCTCACGCCACACCTTCCCCGCCATGGCAGGCTGTATCTTCTCTGGAACTATGAACCAAAAGGTAAGACCTTTCCCCATCAAGCTGCTTCTATCAGGGTTCCTTTATCACAGCAACAGAAAAGAAATCAATATGCCCAATGAGAAGCAACTTGAGGGAGAAAGGATTCATTTGGCCCTCGGTTTGTTTGCGAGGACACAGTCCATCACGGCAAGGAAGGCATGGCACCTTGAGAGCTCGTGGCTGTGGCGTGGGTCTTACTCACTCCTGGGCAGGTCAGGAAGCAGAGGCAGAACAGGAAGTGGGGACATATTATAAACCCCAAGGTCCACTACTTAGTGACCCACTTCCTCCATGAGACCCCACCCTCTAAACGTTCCGCCACCTCCCAGAACATCACTACCCAGCTAGGGTCCAAGTGTACAAACACATGAGCCATGGGAACATTTCAGTCAGTCACAAACAGCGATTTCATGAGGCATTCTCCAAGACTTTCCTTAACTGTCCCCAGCTGCTCTGCGGCATCTCTCTTTGGGGCTCCCAGTGATGGTGGCCATTTCTGTCACAAAACTCAGGTCCAACTCTGGACCTCTTGGTCCTGTTCTTGTCACCATTACAGTCTCACTGATGCATTAAAACCCTTCCTTCTGCCCAGCATGGGAAGGATCACTGGATTCTATCAGCTGGGGAAGAGGAGCAAGTCTGCAGGTAGGTTTCCTCTTCCCGTGGGTTTGGGCTTTCCCCTAGGCCAGGGTAGGTCCAGCAGAGCATTCCCTGTGGGTCTGTGACAGGGAGCTAGCCTCTCCCCTCAGAATGTCTTCTACTGCCTGGCTGTGTTCTGAGAGCAATGTTCTCAAAGTGGCTTTGATTCGTTTCTCAAGCCCTTGGCCTGGCATACTGCTGCAGTTGGTATAGAAACTGCCCCAGGCTCTTGTGCTGAAGGTGCGCCCTCCAGCTGGTGGTATAATTTGGGGGGTGGTAGAAACTCTCAAGAAGTGGGACCTGGCCAGGCAGCGGTGGTGGAACACGCCTTGAATCCCAGCATTCGGGAGGCAGAGCCAGGTGGATCTCTGTGAGTCCGAGGCCAGTCTGGGCTACAGAGCGAGATCCAGGACAGGCACCAAAACTACACAGAGAAACCATGTCTCGAAAAGAATGAAGGAAGGAAGGAAGGAAGGAAGGAAGGAAGGAAGGAAGGAAGGAAGGAAGGAAGGAAGGAAGGAAGGAAGGAAGGAAGGAAGGGGATCTGTTTGGAGGAACTGGTCCCTGGGGTGTACCCTTAACTGTTGACTTGTGCCCGCCCCCTTCCCTTTCTCTCTTTCCCCGTTTCCTGGCTGCCGTGAGGTAAGCATCTCTGCTCTGCCAGCCCCTTCTGCCATGATATTCTGCCTCATCATAGCCCAGAAATAACCATGACTGAAACCTTGGAAACCTGACCAACGTAAATCTCTCCTAGTTGCTTTCTTGAGTATTTATCACAAGGAACACAGATGTCAGTTCCCCACATTCCTTCCCTCCTCTGGTCTCTCTCAGGGGAGACCCAGTACATAGCCTCCTGTTATAGAACCCCCTTATCTTGTGAGTGCTTGTAACACGAATCTTAAATAGTCTTATTAATTAAAAAAACAAACAAACAAACAAACAAACAAACAGAGCCAGATATTTGGGTGAAAGCTGAAAGATCAGAGAAACAGAACAAGTCACAGCCAACCTCACCTGGCCAACTCCTTAGCCGATCCTGTTTCCATGAATCCTCAGACTGAAAGCCTCTGAGTTGTATACCGTTCTCCACCCAGCCATGTCACTTCCTAGGATTAAAGGCTTATGTGCTTCACAAGCAAAGGCATGAGATCTCAAGTGCTGGGATTAAAGGTGTGAGCCACCATGCCTGGCTCTGTTCCCAGTGTGGCCTTGAACTCACAGAGATCTGGATGAATATCTGCCTCCTGAGTGATAGGATTAAAGGTGTTGCCACCATTGTCTGGCCTCTATGTCTAATCTAGTGGCTGGCTCTGTCCTCTGATCCCCAGATAAATTTTATTGGGGTACACAATATATCACCACAAGTGCCCTTTTTAGCAGATGAGAGAAATGGGCCAGAGGAAAGACACCAGCAAGATGGCTTGGCTCAGCCACCTCCCATAGGCCCCAGACTGCAGGTGTGTGCCTTGTATGTTCCAGCCTAGCTGCCAAAGAGTCTGCGAGTGGACTTCCTGATCACAACCCCTTACTCAGACCCTCTTTCTCTCTCCTAATCCTGCCTCTGAACCACAGTGGCTTTGGGTGTTTGCAAATTCAGTGCTCCAAAAACCATCTGAGGTAAGGCAACCATGATTTAACTGGACAAGAAGAGGTACTCTAGAACTCATGAGTTAGTTAGTCTCTTAGTGTCTCTCCCCACCCCAGGATGGAGAATGGAAGAGGTTAACATCTTCTATTCACAGACAAGCTGCCTCCTTACACACTTCCCTCAGCATGGGCAGGGAAGCGGCAGGAGGTTGGTAGGGCTGGTCCTGACTCAAGGAGCACAGACGGCCACTCTCCGAACACGGCCAGGGCCCAGGGCTCTGCTCAGTGACAGGCTCCCTACCTTCCCTGAACACAAAGTAAAGCCTCTCTGACTTCATACAATTAGTCACCTTTCTCAGCTCAGATCTCCAGTGACCACATCGGGCAGCTTGAGGAAGGCTGCATGGCACCACACAAATCCATCCCCAGTGAGGGAAGTCAAGGACACACCACTCTCCTGGTTTAGAGAAGCCATCTACCCATTCAAAAGGTATTTTATATTCTTAGGCTTAAACCTCCCTACTTCCACCCTGGCATACCCCAAAACACACTTAGTACCTGGGTACTCACACACATTTCCATGTCAAACACACACACACACACACACACACACACACACACACACTTGCACACACACATTTGTGCGCACGCACATGCACACACACGCACGCACATTTGCACGCACGCACATCTGCTCCAATCTCATCTCACACAACACAAACTACCATGAACTGTGAGCACCACTTCGGAGCAGTCTACCCTTCTCAGGTGGTGGTTATGGCACCATCACAGGACACATCAGACTCCCCTTCAGAAGCCAGCAGGCATCCAACAGCCTGTGGCCTACCTGGATTAGAAGCCAGGGCTTCCCTTGTCCTGGAAGTAAGAAAGCAATTGACTGTTGGCTGCTTTGAACCCTTCCTTACACTGCATGTGGCAGACACTACAGAGGTCACTGGTGTGACACAGAGAAGAAACTAGCTGTAATTATCAACCTCCTGGGCTCATCACCATTATCATTACTTTTCTGTTGCCCCCTCCCTGGCTCGCCTTGCTGTTCTGACCCTGCCAGCCCTGGGTTCCACAAGCTCACTGCAGGCCTTACAGGACCATGATGTATGGCAACATAAACGGAGCCTGCTGCCATCTGACATTTCCAATAAAAACTGAGATCTGAAAGATGGTGAATATTTTATCCAGAGAAGAGAACAATTTCAGGACTATTTTTCAGAACACATCAATCCCAGACAGGAGTGGGAGGAAGCTAGAGAGTCCTGATGTGGGGAAGAGTGAGGAGGAGTGGGTCGGGGGTGTTGGGGTGCCTGTCCTGAACAGCTCTGAGCTCCTCCCCAGCTTTAGAGGCTGAAGCCTAGCCCTGCTAGAGACGTTCACATTGTGGTCACTCAGCCAGTCCTGAAAGGCCAGTGTTCACCGCTGCCTGGGAGGACAGTGATGCCTTGGGGTTGCTCAGCAGGGTAGACAGGAGGCCTCAGGGAGCCTGGGAAGCCCCACAACCTACTGAACTGTGATGTCCACACACAGGTGAGTGCAACTGGGTGGTCTGCCAGCATTAACCTCAAGCCCTGCAGCCTCTCTCTCCTTACACGTGTGCATCTTCCCAGAATCCCAGAAGCATCTCGACAGAAGACACGTCATCTTGTCCATCTGGGAGGTTCCTGAGACCAGGGAAGCTGCAGAGCCTCTTATGCCCCAGAACTTTCCAAAACCTCTAAAGGCAGAGTGTGAGAAGGGGACCAAGTGCCAGCTAAAGAAGAACAAGGGGACATGGAGGCCACAACATCTCCATGGAAGAAAGCAACTGTTCTTACTGCAGGCCAAGACATCAATCCTGGCCTCCACTCCCTAGACAGCAATGGAGGTCTTGGAAGTAAGAAACTTTCATAGCTTAGATCTCTACCTTCCTCTCCCTTAAAAGCCCCTCAGCCTGAAACCTCAGCACAGAGGGGTGAACAAGAACAAGTCAAGGTGGTGTGGAGTCGCTTGAACTGCATTCAGCCCTCACACTCACACCAAGGCCAGACACTGCACTAAACACCGTGGTATCAGATGAAGGAGATGCACCTCCTGTCCTCACAGTTCAAGAGACACAGACAGCCACATGAACACTGACATCAGACCCCAAAGAGGGCAGGGTAGAGGGTAGGAAGCCAGCTGAAACTTCTCAAAGGGAACACAGCATGGCACATCGGCATGCTATCAATCAAGCCCAGGGATCTGCTGCTTCCTTGGTGAAGAGCTGGCTTCAGAGAATCTTCAGAAACTACCTCCAATCCCAGAGAGTTGTCTCATCCAAGGCACAGCCCTCTCTGGAGGCTCCCACATTGGCAACTGGTCTAGAGGGAGAAGGCAACCCTTGTCCAACTCTACTGTCTCAGCTGAACAAGATGTCTCAGGGACACTGAGACAAAGACTCTTATCCACTGCCCAGCAGCTTAATTTTCCCTAGGCTTAATAATGTTCCTCTCCATCCCTCCCAGTTGTCCACCCCAGGACATAAGCCTCTATCCCAGAACCCATGCCAAGTCTTGTCAATCCCATCTCTGCCAGGCACTTGGTCTGGGCAGAAGTTTGCAAGAAAGGTATCTCAGGAAGAGACAAACAGGATACACAAAGGCACTCACACTGTAAGAAGGCAAAGTGCTGATCATTTGTCAGAGGCATACATCCACCCTAAAGTGCTCTGAAAGCTAGGTAAAGACCTGAATAATCTCATAGAATTCCAGTGCCCAGAGGAGCTGTCCCCAAACTAGCTCCTCCACCATATTCCCCGGGATCTAGTTCATTGTCCTAAGTTTGCTTATCCCCTGACACAGAACATTAGTGATGCTGTGGGGATGCAAGTGGGGACAGAGCTACCCAGACAGTCAGTAATGCTGAGGGGCCATGGGTCTGCAGGACGGTTTATACCCAGCCCCGTGTGTGTGCACCTGTGCATGTGCGTGTGTGTGGTATGTGTACAGTTTGTACAGATACATGTACGCATATGTGGAGGTCAGAGATCGATGCCAGGTCTCTTCCTCAATCACTTCTTACACAGTTTCTTTTCCTTTCATTTTTTGCTTTGTTTGCTTGCTTGCTTGTTTTTAGACAGTGTCTCTAGCTGAACCTGGATCTCAGTAGTTTGTCTGAACTGGCTGGCCAGCAAGTCCAGGGATCCTCCTGGCTCTTATCCCCAGCAGTGATGGTAGAGGTGCATGCTGCTGCTCTCAGCTGTTTACAGGGGTACTGGGAATCCAAACCCATGTTTCTATAGCAGTCATTCAGCAACTGAGCGTCTCCCCAGCCCCCAGTCTCCTCGGCACATGGCTGAGTGTGGATCCTGAAGCAGAAAGGAAAGAAAACTCCCTTCACCGTAGCTGGCTGCCAGTTATGACAACTCCCTTCCTACCGGACCGTACTTTGTCCACAGTGGAGGATGACAGCCCAAGCATAAAAATGTGCGTAAAATTGCCACGTTCTCCTTGCAAACCTCCACCAATGCTGGACTTCCCACGAGCCTGCCTCTGCAAGGCTTCATGTCTTCTGACAGAGGCAAAGGCTTCTGGAAGGTTCCTTGGCTACCAAAGCAGGCTGGGTCAGAAAACAATGTTTCCTGCCAATAAATCTTTTGTTAAGCCACTGTGGCATTTAAAATTTAAAATGGTTATGACTTGAGACTAAAAAAGAATTGGTCCAATAAATTTCTTATAAGCAAGAGGATTCCTGGCATTTTGATTTAGTGGTTCCTTGGGATGATAAAGTTTTATCATGAACAAAGAAGGGGACAACATCAATCTCCTTAAGTTGCCATTGCTTGGTCTGCAGAACCAAAGCCCCGCCCCTCCCAAGGTATTACTCAGAAATATGGTTTTAAATACACAGACAACACAACTCCCAGCAATCTTCTAAAGATCGCTTATAAGAAATTTATTAGGCTGGTTCTTTTTTAGTCTCTGCACGAGCTTGCTGTTCAGAATAGTCAATCACTAAACTAGGGACATCTCCAAACTGGTGCAGAACCCACAGAATCCTGACAGCCAGGGTTCCCGGAATGAGCATTTCAGCATGACCAGGAACAGTGGTTGGATGCGGCAGAGGTGGTGGCATTGAGAAGCTGGGCTGTCCCTTCTGTGGGTCAGCAGAAGGTTCTGTGATGTCAGCAGTTGTGTGCCCTTGGCCTCTTTAGATGCTACCTGCCAGCTCCTGGGCAAAGGCAGTGCTGGAGACTTTGGCTTTTGTTCACATTGCCACTCCCCATGGGTGCAAGGCAGTACTAAGGACAGCTGAAGGACTGACAGTTGCCAGCAGTTTGTGGGGAAAGCTGAGATGGGATTGCTGTACACCAAACTGTAGCTAACACAGGGCCTTTACCACCTATGACCTTTGTGCCCATCGGCGTCACCTTTGAAAGGCCTGTGTCCTGGTGACTTTCTATGGTTGTGATCAGACATCACGACAAAGGCAACTTACAAGGGCATTTAATTTGAGGTTCATGGTTCCAGAGGGTTAGAGTCCGTGTCCATTATGGCAGAGAGCACGTCAGAAGACAGGCATGGTGCTGGAGCAGTAGCTGAGAGCTCACATCCTGATCCACAGGCACACGGCAGTATAAACTAACTGGGAATGGTGAAGGCTTTTAAAACCTCAAAGCCCGCCCCCAGTGACACACTAACACAGCCATACTTCTTAATCCTTCCCCAAAGGTTCTGGGAACCAAGTATTCAAATATATGAGCCTATGGGAGCCATTCTCATTCAAACTACCGCAGTGTGTGTGTGTGTGTGTGTGTGTGTGTGTGTGTGTGTGTGCGTGTACATACATGAAGGGACTCTGGCCAGCCCAGGCCTGGCAAACATGGCTCTAGCAGACCTCCCCCTTCTCTCCCATTCCCTCTGCCTTGCTAAAAAACATTAGCTTACTTTCCTACAGCTAGCCCCCAAGGTCTAGTCAGTCCCTTATTTGACCACTTCCTCCTCTTGAGGCTGACTACCAAGGTCCAGCTATCAAAGTATTGAAGTCCAGCAATCAGAAGCCCCCTTTGGCTACTAATTAACACACCCAATTAAAATTAAACCTCATCCTTGCACAGGGTTTCCCATTTTACCTTTATAAACCGCCATTTTTCTGTGTGCTATGTCTGTCTCCCTCTATCCAGAAGCAGGGTCTCTCACTGGCCTGCACTGCACGTACTGGGATGGCTGGTCAGTGAGCCACAAGGATCTGCCTGTCTCTGCCACAGCCAGCATTTTTATTTTCGTGGGTTTAGAGGATCCAAACTCGGTTTTTAGGCTTGTATGTGAAGCATCTTGCCAGCTGGGTGTCCCCCTAGCCTTCTTCGGAAGCTACTGCAACACTTGAGATTAGCCACTCCTCAGCATGCTCCTTACTTTGGAGCGTTTAGGCTGGACCACAGTTTGACAGCTGGCATCCATATTGCCACTTCACTGTGGTGGCATTGTGTTCCCCAAAATATTGTGTATCCTAATAAACTTATCTGGGGTCAGAGACAGAACAGCCACAATATTAAACATAAAGGATAGGCAGTGGTAGCACACGCCTTTAATCCTAGCATTCCAGAGGCAGAAATCCATGTGTTCAAGGATACAGACAGGCATGGTGACTCATCACACCTTTAATCCCAGAAAGCGAGCCTTTAATCCCAGGGAGTGGTGGTAGAAAGCAGAAAGGTATATAAGGCGTGAGGACCAGAAACTAGAAGCATTTGGCTGGTTAAACATTTGGCTGGTTAAGCATTCAGGCTTTTGAGCAGCAATTCAGCTGAGACCCATTCTGGATGAGGACTCAGAGGCCTCCAGTCTAAGGAGACAAGACCAGCTGAGGATCTGGCGAGGTGAGGTAGCTGTGGCTTGTTCTGTCTCTCTGATCTACCAGCATTGACCCCAATAACTGGCCTCGGGTTTGATTTTATTAATAAGACCTTCTAAGATTCCCTCTACACTTCACTGCTGAGACCACTGAGGCTCCGAGAGCTGGAGCAACCCACCCAATGACACACGCTGGGTAAGAAGAGGCAGAGCTACCATGGTCACTAGCTGCAGAGTGCTTTTCCAACATCACGAGCTCATTTCATTTCCTCCTGTACTGTCAGATGTATTAACCAGGCACACTTCTGAGCCTCAATTTGTTCACAGTGTGCTTAGAAACCCAAGCAAACTGAAGAATGACTCAGCGGGTATCTGATGGGTTTCAGATAAAAGGGATCTCTGTGTGGCTTCAGGAAGGAAGGATCAGAGACATAAGCTGGGCTGGAAGGGTAAGAGGCAGGAGAGTAAACATGTTTGCCAACTGTACAAAACTTGCACAGTGCAGTTATGAAATGTCCCCTCATGTGGTCCCAGGAGCCCTTGGTGCCTGTGTCCTGGGACAGAAGATAACCCGCTGTGTTTTCTAGGAAGGCTGGTGAGGCATGCTCTCTGGTCTAACAATAATACTTTAATCCATTTGTGGATCTCAATCTTTTCAAACAATATTCTTGTTTGCATCCTATGACAAGGTCATAAAGTGGCCAGGGCATATTCTGTTCAGCTCATTGTACGGAGGAATGAAGCCTAATGTGGTCAAACTCTCCCAAGCAAATGATGTACCTAAAACTCCAGGAGCCATGAGGAAAGGAATGACTTATCATACTCTCATCCCTTCCCACATTCTTCCTCCTGCACTTTCCGGAGTTTGGGAGCCCTGCCGGATGACTGAGACCCTAGGGGACCACAGACTCTGAGCATAAACCCCTACACAGAACACCAGCTGTCTCCCACAGGCTCATGTGTTTGAATACTTGGTCCTTGGCTGGTAATGCTGTTTGGGAAGGTTATTGAACCTTTAGAAGGTGGAACCTTGATGGAGGAAATGGGTCACTAGAGGTTGCCTTTGAGGTTTTCTAGCCTGGCTCTGCTTCCTTCCTGTTCTCTGCTAACAGCAGGTGCAAGGTGACCAGCTGCCTCATGGGCCTGCTGCCAGGCCATGCCTCCATGATGGACTGTATCCCCCTCGACTATGAGCCACTATAAGCCCCTCCTCCCTTAAGATGCTTGTGAGGGATTTTGTTACAGAGTGAGAAAATATGACCACCCAACACTACTCTCTGCCATTCCTCCACATGCCATTGACAGGAGACATCCCTAAAAGACCTCAGGATAGGCCCTTTATTCCAGGAGCCTCAGCTCACTTTGAACACAGAGACCATGTCTGGCCTCCCCTGCCTCATTGCATTCCAGGGACAGCAGATACCAAGAGCCTCAGCCTTGCTTGCAGGATGCCATTTGGTCCTCACTGTGAGCCTGTGGGGCAGGCGCTAGTACAGCCCCTGTTTTACAGATGAACAACCTGAGACACAAAGGCGTAGGTGACCTGACCAGGTTAGTAAGTGACAGAACAAGGCTGAAATCTGGGAGTTGGGCTCAGCGCCCATGCTTTTACTCACTGTCCCACAATGCCCTCTACCATGCAGAAATGATGCCCAGGCACCAAACCAATGCCAGCCTGCTTGGGAGTGGCATCTGCATGTGGCCGCTGCCTGGTCCCCCAAACAACAAGGAGAATCAGAACCTGCACATACCAGGAGTGTCAAGCTGCAGCTGGGCGCCCATCCCCCACTTCTGTATCCATCTGCCTCACTAGACCCATCACGACTCAGTTCCTCCTCCAGGTCCCTGGCTTGGGTCTGGTTACTCTTCATTCATTCATTCATTCATTCATTCATTCAAAGAACTTCTCATTATCACCACAACCCAGCTCCCCTGAAGCACACAACTCTTCCTGTCTACCCAGCACAGACTTCTAGGCCACCACAGAGGCCAAGACCAGACAGCAGCTGCAGCCCTTTGCTTGGTCTTGGTGATCTGGCCCATTTCCCAGGGATTCTCTGGCATTTTCTCCCAGTCTCCTTCTGCTTGGTGCTCATGCATGAGCACAGAGGACAGAATGGAAATGCTTTGAATATGAAGGAGTCTTGGGAAGACCCAAGACTTCTGAGACAAGCATGAGATGAGAGCCCCAAAGCCGCAGCCGTCTCCTCAGCATCTTCTCTAGAACATTCTGAGGCTCCATTTCATGTAAACACCACCTTGTCATGCAGTGGCTTACACCCAGCCTGGATAAATAGCTTGTATTTGGGCTGCTAACACCTTCTGATGCTTGGAAGCCAATCTGCTGAACTACACACACTTGAGATCAGCCAACTCCATGACTTGGCTCACACTTGGGTAGCGTGAGTGGATCTCCAGTGGGCAGGCCTTAGGGGTCATACCAGGACCTCTTTGCTTCCTAACTGCCACCTTGAAGGAGGTAACCAGCTGCCTCTCGCTGACATGGCTGTAAGCCAAGGCTGTCACGTGCCTCCCCCACTGTGTTGGACTGTATCCTCTCAGACCATGAGCCAGAACTACCTCTTCCTCCTTCAAGTTGTTCCTGCTGGGTATTTTGTCAGCACCAAGAGTAAATAACAGAGAACAATGAAATTTACTTATGTATATTACTTTCTGACCCACCCTGAGGTCTCCTGGCCACTAAGCCATCTGCCTCCATTTGGAAAGGTCCCCAGTGTCCTCAGCTGCAAGCAGCATGGTCCCTTTGTGCTACCAAAGAAGCCACCTACCTCTCTTCTCCCCTCTTTCTTATGCACTAGGCCTCACTGTCAAATCCAGTGACTGGGTTTCAGGGTGGTGTTGGGTCATCCACAATCCTCATGCATCACAGTGCTGTATCCGTACCATCCGAACTGAACACACTTCCCACACCAGGAAAACAGACACAGTTAATCCTGTATGTGAAGGCAAACAGAAGCCCCACACTGTGAATGGACCTTGGCTCCCTAGCTGGTCCCTCTGGATCCTCCCTGTCTTGCCTGTCCTCCCACCACATGGCTTCACATCTTTACACTGGACCTTGTTTTCCCAAACCCATATGCATCTCTCCATCTCTAGACCTCTGTGCCCATGGCTTCCTCTTAGCAAAGTATACCCACCCCATCCACAACCTGAGGACATCAGTAGCCAGTGTTGACATCTACCCTCATCACCTCCCTGAAATGCCCCCTGACTTTCCCAGGTTGCACTGGTAATCTTGCTTCTATAGGTCTTCTGTCATTTTGTCCACAACCCTCAGCACTTGGTTCACATTCTGATAAGCCTTGGGCACCTGTGTCAAGTGCCAGGGTGTTCCCTGGTGCTTAGCAGACATGGAGAGAAGGCCTGCTGAATCTGTAGGCTGAATTACTGAGGAATTAGGTTGGGTGAGAACAGTCCAATCTAAGAGGAAGCAGCTGATCTGAGCCAGAGGAAAGGAAAAGGAGCTGGATGAGAACACAGCATGAACTGAGCACATAGCACCCTGTACCCTCAGACAAACACTGGGAGGAGCCCATGAAGGGCCAGGCAAGTGCTCCCTTGCAGAGCAAAGCACACACAGCTTGCCCTGCACAGACCTTCCAGTCCAATGGATAATAAAACCAGCTGCATCATTTCACGAAACTGAGAAGTCAAAACAAGGCCCTGAGGAAGACCATAGTGTCTGAAGAAAAGTAACCAGAGCATGTGACTTAGGGGTCAGGAAAGGTTGTCCTGCAGAAGGACCATGCTGAGCTCCTAAAGGCAAAACACAAAACAAGTGAGAGACAGTGAGTGGGCTAAGTGGACAGGACAGCTTATGCAAGCATCCTGTGTCCAGGGAGAAAAATGTGCATTCAATGATCCATAAGACAGTGTCCTTTGCCTTACAGAAGCTTCTTAGTTTCAGGAGGTCCCATTTATTAATTGTTGATCTCAGTATTCTATTCAGGAAGTTGTCTCCTGTGCCAAAGCATTCAAGGCTATTTCCCACCTTCTCTTCTATCAACTTCAGTGTAACTGGATTTATGTTGAGGTCTTTGATCCACCTGGACTTGAGTTTTGTGCATGGTGATAGATATGGATCTATTTGCATTCTTCTACATGCCGATATCCAGTTATGCCAGCACCATTGTTGAAGATGCTTTCTTTTTTCCATTATATAATTTTGGCTTCTTTGTCAAAAGTCAGGTGTCCATAGGTCTGTGGAATTATGTCAGGGTCTTCAATTCCATTGACCTACCTGTCTTTTTTTTTTTTTATGTCAATGCCATGCTGTTTTTATTACTATAGTTCTGTACATCAATAAGACAAAATGGCAGCCTACAGAATGGGAAAAGATCTTCACCAACCCCACATCTCACCAAGGTCTGATATCCAAAATATATAAAGAAATCAAGAAATAAAAAAATAAAATCCAACTTAAAAATGGGGTACAAATATAAACAGAGAATTCTCAACAGAAGAATCTCAAATGGCCAAGAGACACTTGAAAAAATGTTCAATACCCTTAGCCATCAGGGAAATGCAAATCAAAATGACTCTGAGATACCATCTTACACCAGTCAGAATGGCTAAGATCAAAAACACTGACAGCTTATGCTGGAGAGGACGTAGAACAAGGGAAACACTCCTCCACTACTGGTGGGAGTGAACACTTGTACAGCTATTTTGGAATCAGTATGGCAGTGTTTCAGAAAACTCAGAATCAAACTACCTCAAGACTTAGCTATACCATTCTTGAGCATATACTCAAAGGATGCTCAATCATTCCACAAGGACACTTGCTCAACTATGTTCATAGCAGCATTATTCATAATAGCCACAACCTGGAAACAACCTAGATGCCCCTAAACTGAAGAATAAAGAAAATGTGGTACATTTACACAATGGAGCATTTACTTAGCTATTAAAAACAATGACATCAGGAAATCTGAAGGCAAATAGATGGAACTAGAAAAAAAAATCATCCTGAGTGAGGTAACCCAGATCCAGAAAGACCAACATGGTATGTACTCACTCATAAGTGGATATTAGCTGTAAAGTAAAGGATAACCATGCTATATACAATTCACAGTCCTAGAGAGGCTAGGTAGTAGGGAGGGCCTCTACTAAGGGGGGGACACATGGTCTCCCTGTGAAGGGAAAATAGAGGAGATCTCCTGGATAGCCTAGGGGCTGGCAGGGATGGGAACAGAAGGGATCAGATTTGAGGTGGGGTGGAGGGGGAGAGTAATAAAAGAGACGTCTTGATGGGGGTAGCATTTTGGTGTCAGGTAGAAACCTGGTGCAAGGGAAACTCCCATGAATCTACAAGGATGACCCCAGCTAAGACTCCTAGCAATAGTGGATAGGTAGCCTAACTGGCCATCTCCTGTGATCAGACTGGTGACTACCCCAATTGTCATCAGAGAGCCTTCATCCAGTGACTGATGGGAAAAGATGCAGAGACCCACCACCATACATAAGGCCAAGCTCAGGGAATCCTGTTGAAGAAAGGGAGGAAAGATTGTAGGAGTCAAAAGGATCAAAGTCATTACAAGAAAACTCATAGAAACAATCAACCTGAGCTCATAGGAACTCACAAACTGGACTGACAGTTAGGGAGCCTGCATGGGACCAACCTAGGCCCTCTACATATGTGTGACAGTTGTGTAGCTTCATCTGCTTGTGGAACTCCTAGTGGTAGGAGCAGGGGCTGTCCCTGGTGCTTTGGCTGGCTTCCAGGAGCCTATTCCTCATACTGGGTCGCCTTGCCCCACTCTAACACCAGGGGAGGGACTTAGTCCTACTGTAACGTGATATGCAATGATTTGTTGACACCCATGGGATTCCTGTCCCTTTCTGGACAGAAACAGAGGAGGAGTGGATTGGGGGTGGGGACAGGGGAAAAGTGGAAGTAGGGGATGGGAGGAGAGGAGGGAGGATAAACTGAGGTCAGGATGTAAAATAAATGAATAGATTTAATTAATAATTAAAAAAATAGGAAAAACAAGAATCATAAGAGAAGTCCCAAACAGATCCAGGATGGGGGATGCACAGTGCCTGGTGGGCAGGAAAGGTTAGGGAGAAACAGCCAGGAAGAGTCTCGTGGGTCAGCTCAAGAATTGTCTCCTTGGGATGGAGGAGATGGGTCAGTGGTGAAGTACTTGCCACACAAATGTGAGCATGGAAATTCCTATCACCAGAACACACAAAGTATGGGTAGCCGTGGAGGCCCCTGTAATTCCAGCCTCTACGGTAGAGATGGTCCCCAGAGGCAGCTGGCTAGCAAGACCAGTCATATCTGAGTTAGACTGAGAGCTCAGTAAATAAGATAGAATGATTCCTGACACCAACCTTGGGCCTCCACATGCATGTGCCACACACACATGCAAAACACGAATATACAAAAATGTTCAACACACAGAGAGAGAGAGAGAGAGAGAGAGAGAGAGAGAGAGAGAGAGAGAGAATGAGAATGGGAAGAATTATGTCTTCACCCACAAAGCACCTAGAGTACTTTAAGCAATGATAAGGAGTCAGAATTAACATAATATGTTTTTTTAAAGCCATTCTCCTGAAATCATGGGGAATGGAATAGGGAGGGGATGTAGAGAATAAACAAGGACTAACTAGATGGGAAGCAACTTCTCCCATCAATGCATATCGGCTCTTACGACCATCTTTCCACTGTTTTTCTGTCAGTGTATGCAGAAAGAATTAAGACACCCACGACAGTCATGTCAGCTGACTCACAATGGGGTAACCACAGTGGCGTGTCTTAATTCTTTCTGTTTGGGCAGGTATGTAGGAAAGAACATGGCCTCAGAACTCAGGGGTTGCCTCGACCTGTCTGCACACTGACTGGACTGCCTCACTCCTCGTCTTCAGTTTTCCCGGCCACTGAGTGATGATCTCTTCCTGTTCCACCCGATGCTCCAGTGTACTGTTAGTTTTGTTTTTGATTTTGTTTTCCTGCACTGGGAATCAAACTCAGGGACTTGTGTTTGCTAGGCTGTACTCCATCACTGATCTAGAAACCCAGCCCTTGTGTATTTTTCTTATTAAGAGTTTTGCCTGGGCTGGAGAGATGGCTCAGAGGTTAAGAGCACTGGCTGCTCTTGCAGAGGTCCTGCGTTCAATTCCCAGCAACCACATGGTGGCTCACAACCATCTACAGTGAGATATGGTGCCCTCTTTTGGCTTGCTGGCATACATGCAGACAGAACACTGTATACTAAATAGATAGATAGATAGATAGATAGATAGATAGATAGATAGATAGATAGATTTTTGCCTCCTTTTGACTGAAAATGCTGAGCACACATGATGTCAGAAAGAACAAATAAAATTTTAATGAAAATGAAAACGCACAGGCTAAATGGTCAGGTAACCCTGTTTCCAAGCCATCGTCCAACTCATGCTGTGTGTAACAGCCCACTTTCTGTGCCTGTGACAAGATGCTGGGCCTGGCTGTGTCACACTTCAGAATTCTGCCCATTGGTTTTCATTCCCAGTCAGACCTGATATAAACAAGAAACAAGTCCGTTTCCTCCTGGCTCGCCTGCTTAGATGAATCCAAGAGCAAGAGGCAAGGACATGTGGCCACCACTTGTTTCACAGACAGACAAACTGACGCTTAAGTGGGAGATAAGACTTGCTTCAAATCACATAATGTTCATTCGGCTGAGTGATTATTTTTCTCAGGAGCTCCCAGAACTCTCCCCAGGACCGACCTGCTCATCCCTGAATACCTTATCATGCCACCGCTGGGGCACAACCTCACAGATTCCACATCTGAGACTTACTCAGGAGAAGCAGTGGGGTACAGAGAAGCCCATTGGAGGGATCAGGACCTTGGAATTGAGTCCTCAGACATGCCCCCTGCACCTGTGAGGCCTTGCCAAGCCCAAAAACTCAGCAGTTCCTCATTTACCAAACCCTCACACCCTCCTCACTGGACTCAATGGAAGATCTGGGGAGACAAAGCCCATCTAAGCACAGTTAGTACCTAAGCCTGCCAGGCTGTTGGTCTCTAAGTTTACATTTGCTAGGTTCTTAGTCAGTACCCACGCTTGCTAGGTAGCCAGTACCTAAGCTTACTAAGTTCTTAGCACCTAAGCTTTCTAGATTCTTAGACCCTAAGTTTGCTAGGTTATTAATCAGTACCTAAGCTTGCTAGGTCTTAGCACCCATGCTTGCTCAGTGTTTAGTTTTAGCCACTAAAACTAGGCTTAGTTTAAGCCACTCGTTGCTGTGGCTCTCCTTAGAAAGGTCACTCATGCCATCTCTGATTATTTTAAATAAAGCTTATTTTCATTAAAAAGCATTACTTCCTGAAACAAACACCAGAGAATACACATCCATGCAGTATACATAGTGTGCGTACATGTGCACAAGCATGTGCACATGTGTGAAGAAAATACCAGGTACTTGTCCCACTAAAGAAAACCACATTGGCAATTTGGCAAACCCCCATTATCTCCCTTGGCAACAGGGTCCAAACGTTCACAGCTTTCCACATTTGTTGTTAGACTAAACTGTAATCATAATTCTAATGATAAACGCTACCTGGGAGAGAGTCTGCTCCAGAACATGGTTTATGATTACAGGATTATTACTTAAATGAGGACTAATGGTCTTTTACTGCTCAGCTTTCTCCAGATGCCTCTGTGCGCCGCTGTGTATTAGAACAGCTAAGTTGAGAGGGTGGCCTCTAGATGACCAGTCAGTGACAAACAAGAGCCCCACAGAGGAGCCAGCATTCCCACACTGCAAATAGGGTTTGTAATTTTTATTTTACGCCAACAATTTTCCAATTACAGGTTGCTTCCTAAGTCTGGTGTGATCTGAGAAGCCCCTACACAAAGAACTTTGTTCTGCTGGTAGGGAAGATGTCTCCTCATGCCTGGGAGGATTGATCTTAAAGGCATGGGACAGAATTCAAAGAATGATGGGGGTTTAGAATAACCAGAGAGAAACAGAAGCCACTCTGCTCCACCTCTGGCTGGCTTCCCTGCTTCTTTCGAGCCCCAGAACTTTCCCTTCTGTCTGTGATCAGCTTCCTTTGCCTCCCTAAGTCCCTGCCTCTCCCAGGCAGGAGAGTTGTGTTCCGTTCAACTTACAGTTCCTGTGGCTCCTTCTCCCAGTCTCACTACCAACCATGGCATCTTCTCTATTCCAAAATCCTCACAGAAGACTCCAGCTGGCCAAGCCCCTCTCATTTGGCAGATCTTAAGCCATAGTTACATCTGAGAGATATCCATACCTAGATCCGTCAGGAGAGCCAGAGATGGCCATGTAGAGCTGGGGCACATCATATGGCTAAAAGCCTCACTCCACTGGTCCTTTTGACCAAGATGATTCTCTAGAAAAAGGGCTCAGTCAGAGTGGACCCCCAGTGTCTTCTGGACACGACAGGGCAGACCACTGCACTCATGAACTCACAACACGTGGCTGTCTGCTTAAGACCTGAGCAAGATCAAACTAGTCAGCACTCCAGCACGAGGAGGAAGGAGCTTGTGAGTCCACGCTCCTAGCTAATGAGCAGTTGTCAGCTGGACTCTGGGAAAGGAGAGTCCTTTACAGGTGTAGCCCCTGCTAGGCCAACCATGCTGCAGTGTATAGAATCCACACCCATTAGTATTCGGGCAGCACAAACAGTGAGTTAAAAAAAAGAAGGAAAAAAGGAGGACATGAAGTTGGAAGGGAGCTCAGGGTGTCCCTGGGAGGAGTTAGGGAAGGAATGGGGATAAATATGATCAAAATATATTGTATGCAAGTATAAAATCCTAAAAAAAAAAAAAAAAAAAAAAAACATGTATTTTTAGAAGGACTCTCTTCCCAGGTGATTCTAAGTTGTATCAAGTTGATGGCTGGAGCTAACCTGCATGGACAGCCTCTCACATAAGGAAGTGATCTGTCTAAATGTCAACAGTGACAAAACAGATTCCAAGCCACAGCAAATGTTCACTTTAAATGGCCCCTGTAGGGCAACTGTTCGGCAGGTATCTTTGCTAGTCTTTCAATTACTAGGTACATGAACTTGCTATTAACTCAAATACACAAATCCTCCAGCTCTAATGAGAAGGACTGCCCCACTGCAGATGGGCAGCACAGCTGAGGAAGAATACAATCAGCAGGAGAGAGATGGTCAAAGCCCCCTACACACACACACACACACACACACACACACACACACACCACTACATACATGCCACACATACCACTCTACATATACAACCACATGCACCATATTATACACACACACCATAGTATACACACACGTGCACACATAAACATGCTATGCTACATATATACCACATAACCACATAGAGACATGGAGAGATAGAGACATAGAGACAGACAGACTGACTGACTTTTGACCTGTGGACAGAACTGTCTGCCATTCCTGCTCTGCCATTTTGCTCCCCAGCCTCAAAGACCTAGCCAATACCCTGAAAACTACCAACCAGCAAAGACACATTATGTTTACTATATCTAAGGTAGCTGCACAGTTCTCTTACACCCCTGGAAATGGGAGAGTTTTCTACCTTAGAGAGCAGAAGGCCCACCACATTTCCCCGGCTCCTGCCC
This sequence comes from Peromyscus leucopus, assembly GCF_004664715.2. NCBI lineage: Eukaryota > Metazoa > Chordata > Mammalia > Rodentia > Cricetidae > Peromyscus > Peromyscus leucopus. The sequence goes on along the minus strand of NC_051076.1, from coordinate 5,809,563 downwards.
ACAGCATTACACACAGGACATGGCTTAGAGCAGCACACTAGGAATTCACTTTTAAGACTGTAGATGTTTGCACCTACAAACAGTTCATCTGACCTGGGCCTCACAGGACCCCATGACCCAGGCACTGCCTCCCATTCAGCAGACCATGACCCAGAGCCTGAACCAGGCATGTTCTTCTGGCCTGGATGAAGACATACTCCCCCGGTGCCGGGTTCACAGCCACCAACGTCCTCAGGTCGGGACTGCACCTCTCCCCTGACCACAGGTAAAGAAGCCTCTGGCCCTCCCTGGAATCTCATCCCAACTGTGCAGTCCCATGAAAATCAGAAGGCTGGTTAGAAAGACTAGTTCAGAAAACAAAAGCGCTCAGCCACCTCTCTGCCCCCAGCATCCTATCCTGCCAGTATCTCACCTCTGTGAAGCAGAAAGATTAAGCGAGTCTGAAGAGTCCCTGTGGGTAGCCAAACAGGTATGTTTATGTGTACAACTAGGCAGCAGTCCTCAACCTGTGGGTCGTGACCCCTCTGGGGTGTCAAATGGCCTTTTCACAGGGTTTGACTAAGACCATCAGAAAATACAGATGTTTACATTACACTTCATAACAGTAGCAAAATTACAGTTACGAAATAGCAATGAAATAATTTTATGGTTGGTGGTCACAACAACATGAAGGGTCACTGCAGCATTAGGAAGGTTGAGAAGCACTGAACTAGGGAATAGTGATAACAATTTTTAAAGGATATTAATAGAAAATAGATAAAACACAACAAAATATAAAAATGCATCCATCTCTACTCTGTGATGCATAAGTAGTCACCTCCCCATGACCTTGGGTAGCCAAGGTTAAATGTGACAAGAATGCACAAGGCCACTAGGGTACCTGTGCACCGTGACACAGAAGGAAACTCAGGAAGAAAAACCATTAGGTGTAGTTGTGATTTTTCTTTGGGCCACCAACCAGCTCCCAAATAAAGACATGGAGACTTATTATTAATTATGAATGCTCAGCTTTAGTGTAGGTTTGTCCCACTAGCTCTTTTAACTTAATTTAACTTGTTTCTATTCATCTACGTTTTGCTTTGGGCTTTGTACCCTTCTTTCATTCTGTATGTCCTACTTTCCTGCTTCCTCTGTGTCTGGCTGGCTGGCCCCTGGTGTCTCCTTTTCTTTTTTCCTTTCTTTCTCTCCTGAGACTAAATTCCTCCTCCTACTTATTCTCCCTGCCCACAAGTTCTGTCTATACCTCCTGCCTTGCTATTGGCTGATCAGCTTTTTTTAGATCAATCAGGTGCCTTAGGCAAGCAAGGTAAAACAGCAATACTTCTTTACATAATTAAACAAATGCAACACATTTTTACATAGTTAAGCAAATATTCTGCAACATAAACAAATGCAACATATCTTTACATAATTAAACAAATACAACACATCTATGCACAGTTAAACAAATATTCCACAACATTTACCCCTTTTTTGTCTAAATAAAAAGAAAGGTTTTAGCTTTAACATAGTAAGACCATATACAATAAGAATTATCAAGTAAGAATTTATATTTACAATGTCCAGTCTATTTGCATTTGGCAAATTCAGAGAAAATATTCCATTATCTATCCTATACTAGTGAGTCCAAAATTGTGTACCTAATTTACTTTCTATCCTAACTTCCACTACTGTAGGGAGCCGCTATTCAAAGATGGCGCTGGCTTCCTGGTAGCCTAGCTGTAAACAACTCCATATTTGGCTATGATGCACGAGTATGGTAATTGGCTTATTCCTCACCTATCCGTGGCTCCCGTGCTCGCATTCTGGCGGACCCATCACAGTACGGCACGTTTGCCTGATTCCCTATATAAGCAGCGGCAGTTTAGTCCTCGGGGCCCCTCACCTCCCGCTCTCCCTTAACCAAGAGGTGCTCCAATAAAGTGTGATCTGAGAAGGATCCTCGCGTGGTGGTCGTTCTTCCTCGCTGGCCGAGGAGCGCGCCGCACACTACCAACATATATAGAGTATTTTCTAAGAAAAATAACCTTAGATTTGTATCAATATACAAAAAATACTTTAAACAAGAGTAGGAACATATAGAGAGTATATTCTAATGAAAATAACCTTAAATTTGTGTCAATATACAAAAATCCATACCAATGTGAAATATTTTAGATTAATAGTTGCTTTTATCCTATATTCCTATATCCCCACTAAATGATGACAAACATTCATAACCCACCAAATGACCAAAAACCACCCACTGCACCTGTTGGTTCTCTAGACCCTGAGAAAATTGAGATAATGGTGAAGTCCTAAGAAAACTAGTTACAATATTTGTTGTCCAGTCTCTGTGTAATGGGAAAGTGCCAGGCTTATCTGAAGTCCTGGCTAGAGTAGTCTGTGAGGTTGGACCATCTCAGCCAGCAGCCTTGAAGCTGTTCTGGATACAGAACTCTGAGGAAACTGCATCAGAGGCATCTGAGAGGCTGGGCCACCTGAGCCACCAGTTCTCACTGGTGTCTGGTCCCCTTGCTCTGAAAACACACAAACTCTCAAAGGTAACATACAGATCTGCATTAACACAAGTATGGACTGCACAGTACATGAGCCAGCCAAGAGGATTTTTTGGTTTACACTTGAGCAGGTAAAAGACATCTGTCAACTTTATGTTTGTTTGACCTGTATAACCAAACTTCTATCCATGCCCTATGAAAAGATGGCATGTAATAATAACTCGTGAGGACTCTGTAACCAACAAGATTTATGTTGTCTCATCCAGTCTTAGAGCTGTTCCCATGTCAAGGGATCAACATACACATCACCTGTCTTGTAGTTTTTCTAGATTTATTTTTTTTTTTAATGTCTGTAGCCAAAATTTTCAGGAGGTCTCCCCCAATCAAATCTGGTCTCTATTAATTTTGAAAGAATCCACAGCCTTTCATTTCCTGTGGAAACAAAAGCAAAACATCTCCAACACAATACATTTTCTGAAGTCGATTTTAAAGTTAAGTCACCCCTAAAGTATCTAGGCTGGATTAATTCAGCAGTCCCTGCTACAATCCCATGTCTCTCAGCAGCTGTCATTTGCTCATCAGCATTCAAAAAATTCAGACAACACAGCACCACACAGGATCCAGACTCTATGTGTATTTTCCATCTTTATGTGGCTTATTTTTTATATTACTTTAAAGACTTTACTTAATTACTTTTAAACTATTTCTCCTATGACTGTCTATACCTATTTTATTTTCTTTCTTAAGCACTTATGCAAACTGTAACCTGTTTAAAGTTTTTTATTCCCAGTCTGGACCTGTTCTTTGTTTTTTGTTTTTCAACTTTTTTTATTATTACTAAGAAATTTTCGGCACTTTAATCCAGCATCGGAGCAGAGAGGCGGATCTCTGTGAGTTCAGCACTGACTACCAATATCCAAAAGCCAAGCTACACAAGAAACCTGTCAAAAAAAAAAAAAAAAAAAAAAAAAAAAAAAGAAATTTTCTATTCATTTTACATACCAACCACAGATCCCTCCTCCTCCCTCTTCTCGTCCCATCCTTTCCCCCCCCAATCTTCCCCTTTCCCATCTCCTCCAAGTCAAGGTCTCCCATGGGGAGTCAGCAGAGCCTGGTCCATTCAGTTGAGGCAGGTCCAACCCCACCTGCACTGACCTGCTTTACTGAGCACCGATAGCATTCTCTGACCATGTGAGCCAAACCTTAAATTGTTGAGTGGCAGCTAGGCCCTCTGCCCTGTGGCTCTGGCAGTTGGCTCCACCCCTTCCTGGGGTCCCTGAGAGCCAAGCTGGCCTAGCAAAGACCTGAGTTTAATGGGGAGCTGCACTTGCCGCCCCAGCTCTAGAAAGTTGGTGTCTGCACTGTGGCAGGTGTTTTGACTTGGCTAGCTGTTTCTACTGAGCATGCAGGCTGCCCCAGCGCTCTGCTGCACAGCAGCGCCTCCTAATGGAGCCATATCCTTTTTAAGTTTTTGTTTTCGTTTTTCAGCTTTCTCAGCAATATGTGGAAATTCAGGACCCACATTGGGTAACAAATGTAGTTGTGATTTTTCTTTGAGCCACCAACCAGCTCCCAAATGAAGACATGTTTTCTCTCTCCAGAAAAAAAAAAAAAAGAAAAACAACCAAATAAGCAAAAATCAAAACAGACAAGCTAAAAAGAAGAAAATTAATAAGACAAAAATTACCAAAGCTAAAAGTGCCCCCCCAAACCAAAACCAACCAAACAAACAAAACACACGGAGTCCATTCTGCAGTGGCCTACTGTTTCGGGGCAGGAGGCCTATCCTGCAGTGTGGTTGATTGCTATTGACACTTCAGCTGGAGAAAGCTGGTTTTCCCTTTCCAGCAGGTATCTATTGCAAAAAGCTTCTTGGTTAGAGACGGGGCTTCACCTCTCAGTGCTGGCATTTAAAGATATTTAACTTAAAGTGTGATCCTGAAAGCCATGGCTTCAGGGAGGAAGGACCCAACCAACTAAATTAAAAATAATAAGCTGGGTGGTGGTGGCACACGCCTTTAATCCCAGCACTCAGGAGGCAGATCCAGGCGGCTGTGAGTTCGAGGCCAGCCTAGTCTACAGAGTGAGATCCAGGACAGGCACCAAAACTACACAGAGAAACCCTGTCTCAAAAAACAAAACAAAATAATAATAATAATAATAATGGCAAGAAAATGAACAGATCAGATATTTTGGCTCAGCAAATAAAAGTTAAACGAAAGACCCACTGGTTGACAAAAACACAGTCCTTAAGTTATCCTCTCATATTGCCCACTACCTTCTTCCCTCTGACTTCTACAACCTACAGAAGACTTGGACGAAGGCATATCTAACTGGCCACAAATGTTTGTTTTCTTCTTTAACTACTGTATGGAACACTCTAGAAGCCCCTACCATTCTACCCTACCACTGGTCTTCATGATACTCTGCCTGTAGCCAGACCGCAGTATGGAAGGAAGCTCTGGCCTGGGGCCTGGAGAAGACCACAGTTCTGGGTTGCTTGGGTGCTAATGAGGACTTGTCCACATGGGCCAAGTTTCAAGACTCCTACAGTTGCAGAGTTAGAGCTAGAAGAGGCTTTTACGTTGTAAAACACTTTACAGTGAGTAAGAAAGGCCTAGAAGCCAGAAGTAACATGTCCAAGAACAAAGAAGGTCTAGAAAGGCCAGCCTAGATTTTCCAGCCTGTGAACATAAGGTAAAATCATAAATACCACAGGACCTAGAGATGAGTTGGATTAAGCCCTCACCCCAACACCTGGCAACCCTAGAGCCGAGGGAGATAATGGATGTTTGCATCTCATTCCCACAGAACCACTGCCTGTGTAATCAGATGAGCTTCCTCAGCTAAATGCTTCCCAGCTCATTATTCTACTTTAAAATGATTTAAAGGTTCAGAAATAATTACCTATTTTAATTTCCAAAATGGATTTCACTGCAATCGGCTCAATATTAACAAACACATACAAACTGAACTCTATGAAACAGACTGACTGCAAGTAACCTTTCAATTAGAGACAGATGCCAGGGGCTCTCAGGTTCTGAGTGGTTCTATTTCAAACAGCCTGGTCACAAGTGAAACCAGCCCCAGGGCTAATTGCTCTTTCTTTCTATGGCTGCTTCATTTTGTAGGTCTGACCTCCCCTTGGGAAGCACTGAGAGCATCCTAGGAGCCCTGCTTGAGCCGTGGAACCTGTTCAGGACTGTCCTTTCCATAGAGGCCACTGGGCCCTGTCACTGACTAGTCTCTGTACTGACTCAGTGTGAGCGGAAGCCCACAGGATATGGTCCACTATGGTCAAATGTGCCAAACACGGCTGAGTGTCTATGCCGAGTCAGAGCCTCTGAGCAGGCTTCCTCGCCTAGAAGCACATGGCACTGCAGACTAATGGATAGGAGACCAATAACAGAAGCCATCACTTAGGGAACCATTCTGGGTATTCATGCACTTTCCCATATTTTGCTATTATCCGCACGGTGGTGTGCACAGGTAACCCCAGAAGTTAGGAAAGTGGAGGCACTATCATAGGAACTGCTGAGCAAGGCCCAGCACAAAGGGGGAGGGGAGAGGGAAGGGACAGCTGACACTAATGGCCATTTGAGGGGGTCATATGGAAACCTACTACAGTAGAAGCTTCTTTAAAAAATAAGTATATATATATATGATGTATATGTATCTCGATATTTAATATACATTACATATGTGAGAAAGAAATCTAATTGGAGTCACCAAATAACAGGGGAGAGAAAGCTCCAACTAGACCTCTCTCACCACCAAGTAAAACCTCCAGCGTTGGGAACGGGTTATATCTAAGAATTGTTGGCCAAAGGGGCCCCATGGAAACCCCCCATCAACTCAAGCAATTTCCAAGGTTATTGGCTGCTCTCCACAATAGGAGCAAGACCCTGTTGCTGAAGACAACATGTACATAGCTCACTGAACACAGACAAGCTGAGCTGGTGCCTCACTAGGGCCTTCACCCCTACTGATTAGTGTTCATGGTGCTCTGAGTTACTCTGTATACCACCAGAGGGAAGAGACAAACACCAACCCAGATCCAAACTCTTCAGTCTACAACTGTGACCTCCCTGCACGATACGATATACAATAGTGTCACAAACATTGTGGGAGTAACCAACCACCCTCTGATTGTATCTAAGGCCCACTCCATGAGATGGAACCCGTGCCTGCCACTGCTTGGGTATCCAAGAACCTGATGGCCATGGACCTATGGGAAAACCAGATACCACTGTTCTGCTAAAAGAAAATAGTAGTAAGATGACTCCTGACAACATTCTGCTACACCCATGTATCTCACTCAGCCATCATCAGAGAAGCTTCCTCCTGCAGGAGATGGGAACCAGCACTGAGACCTAAAACTAGACAGTGTGCAGAGAGGAAGACATCTTGGAACACAGTCCTAAATGAGATGTTTTCAGAGCCCAGGGTGCAGAAGAGAAGGTAGAAAGATTCTAAGAGTCCGAGGGGATGATGATACCAAAGGACTTGAGCACACTGACTCACAGAGACTGTGGTAGCATGCACAGAGCCTGCACAGGTTCAAGCCAGATGGAGTCCTAATGTGGAGAGGGGAAAGTGGACATGTATTCCCATCCCTAACCTTAAGAAGCTATCTCTAATTGACATCCACTTGCAAAGGAAAAATTAGATTTCTCCAATGGAGCTACATGGTATATTGACCATAAGGCCCCATGTCCAGCAGTAGATGGCCAACACAAAACTCAAATGTAATTTTTTTGGAGGCTTTTTTTTTTTAAATCATACTGGTCTTTTCCTTGTATATCATGGTTTCCAATTTTGTGGTTTTTATGGTGTGTGTGGGTGTGGGTGGGTGGGTGTGTGTGGGGTGGGTGTTTCTCATGCTTTGTTTCTTTTGTTTGTTCATTTTGTTTTATTCTTGTTTTAATTTGCCTCTTTGTTTTCCTGAGAGAGAGAGAGAGAGAGAGAGAGAGAGAGAGAGAGAGAGAGAGAGAGAGAGAGAGAGAACATGGAGTTGGAAGGGTGGGGAGGTGGGGTGAATCTGGAGAGGAGATGAGGGAGGGGAAACTATGATCAGAATATATTGTATGAAAAAAATTTTTCAATTAAAAGAAAGGGGGAAGTGGATACAAAAGTACCAAGAGTTCAAGGCCAACCTCGGCTACACAGTGAGTTCCAAGCTATCCTGGGGTACATGAAACACTGTCTCACACAAACCAAACCAAATCAAACCAAAGCTTGGCATGACAAATAGCAAAATCAAGGTTCAGACCTGAATGTGGTACACTGAGGATTCGAACAGTGTTTGGACCCCACAATCCATGTGTCTGTGGTAGGATTCTCTCCCTCAGCAGTTCACATCAGCGGCTGCCCCTCAGTTTGTATCTCCTCTCTCTTAAACGGCGCCGGGACATCTCAAGTCCACAGTCTCTGTGCAGGCTAACACATCTTTGGTTTGACAACTGCTTCTGAATACAGATATTCTAGAATGACAGACACTACTTAACTGTCATAGTTCATGTGTGATTGGGAAACATGAAGTTTGATCAGCCCATATTTGCTTCTCTGGTACATTAGCACACACTGTTCCATAAAAGCCTCTGATGCCAAAGCTCATTCCTGGAGTGTGCTAGACGACAGAAATCTGTTGTCTGTTGTCTGCTGACCCAGCAGAGGTACATGCTTGTGTAAGAATCCCAGGTTTACTGTCCTCCTACACCCCGGTATAAAGACCATCTTCCTACAAATCTGGTATAAACATTGTCCTCCCAGACCCCAGTGTGAACACCGTCCTCCCAGACCCCAGTGTGAACACCATCCTCCCAGACCCCAGTGTGAACACCGTCCTCCCAGACCCCAGTGTGAACACCGTCCTCCCAGACCCCAGTGTCAACACCATCCTCCCAGACCCCAGTGTGAACACCGTCCTCCCAGACCCCAGTGTGAACACCGTCCTCCCAGACCCCAGTGTCAACACCATCCTCCCAGACCCCAGTGTGAGAATCATTCTCCTAAACCCCAGTGTGAACACCATCCTCCCAGACCCCAGTGTGAACACCATCCTCCCAGACCCCAGTGTGAGAATCATTCTCCTAAACCCCAGTGTGAACACCATCCTCCCAGACCCCAGTGTGAACACCATCCTCCCAGACCCCAGTGTGAACACTGTCCTCCCAGACCCCAGTGTGAACACTGTCCTCCCAGACCCCAGTGTGAACACCGTCCTCCCAGACCCCAGTGTGAACACCATCCTCCCAGACCCTGGTGTGAATATAACACAAAGCAAGGATTCATCCACTGTGGTCATCACTCAAGTTCAGGCAAACTGCTAGTGTGCCCTCCCATCCCCATCTTGAAAAGTCTACACACATACACACACACACACACACACACACACACACACACACACACACACACACACACACACACACACACACACACACACACACACACACACACAGAGCTCCCTTTTGTTAACTTACCTGCACCATTAAAGGCAAATGCTGGCACTTACTAAAATACTTATTTCCTAGTACTATAACTTTTCAATTGTGTTCACACTATTATGAGAATTGTTACTGTTTTTCCTTGGGCTCTGGACAAAGCTGCGTTGGTGAGTAATTTGCCCCACTCTGTTATAAAGACTATCATAGTTTGCATGCAATTTTCCATAGCTGGAGTTTATCCAAGTTTGTCTTGCACTATAACAGAGACCATGCAGTCCCCTTCAACACTGAGCGGCTGGGAGAGCACAGTGACATACTGCACTACCTCATGTACATATTTACAGTCACACGTTATCCGAGAGCTTTTAGTTAAAAGCAACAGAATCTACCCTGGCCAACCAAAAGAAAAAAAAAAAAAAAAAAGGAGAGGGAGGAATAAAGAGCATAAGCTCACAGAACATCTGGGTGAGGATGGGCAGCAGCCGGACTGTGAGATAATTATTCTGCCAGATGGCTCCAGTAGACCCAATTCTGGGTAAAGCTCCCATGAGCACTTGGGCACCTATTGCAGGCCCTGCCCCCATGCTGGTCACATCAGAGCTGCATGTCTCTTCATTCCTGGGTCAGAGTCAAGTCCCTGGGACACCCTCGTGGATCTCAGGACTCATCTGAATCACAGGGATCCCACTGATGTGGTTGAATGTACAGTGCCCTTTGCTCTTCCCAGCTGGTTAGGTGTTCCCAACAGAATGAAGAAAACAAGGCCGATACGAATAACATTTAATAGGAGAAACGACTCAGTTACAGATAAAATGGGTCTGTGACGGGTTAACACTGATTGTCACCTTGGCATGACCTAGACTCACCCAGGAGACAAACTCTGGGGCATGTCTGTGAGATAATTTCTGGACTGGGTTAATGGAAGGGGGGGAAACCCTCACTATGGGCCGCACCGTTCCCTAGACTGGGATCTTGGACTGAAAAGAGGGAGAGAGTGCCCTCTCTGCTTCCTGACTGTGGATACACGGTGACGCGTGACAACCACCTCTAGCTGCTGCAGCCACAACTTGCCCTGCCAGGGTGGACTGTATCTCCTCACACTTCAAGCCCAAATCAGCCTTTCTCTCTTATGCTGCTTTGGTGGAGCATTTTGTCACAGCAACAAGAAAAGTAACTATATAAAATGGAAAGAAATTTCTGAATAATCCCAAGGTGCAGCTTTGGTGTGTGTTTGATGAGCCACAGTTGTTGAGAGGGAGAAGAATGAGGTTAGGGTGTGAGGAGGATGGGAGTGTCCGTAAGGGACAAGCCGAGTGACTCTCCAGCGGTTGCTCAGGATCTGAACCTCAGCACATCGGAGGGGAGCAGAAGCCCCTCACCTGAGCTTTGTCTCCTGAGCCTGAGAGCATCAGCAGTGACCACACATGCTTCTTATCTACCATCCAGCAGGCTAGGCAGCAGCTGCTAACCCTACTGACCACTGAAAATGCAGCTTCGCACCTGAGCTGCTGAGCTTGTCCTACTAAGAGAAGAACCATCAACTCAGACTCCATCTGTGACCAGATGTGGAAGAGGTCCACCCTGACACCAGGCAATTGAGTCTCCAGGACCCAGACTCTAATTCAGTTCTGAAACTAGACATCTGGAGGTAGTGAGTATCCACAGCCTTGGGGCTTGGTCCCACAGGGCAGTCCCCACCTCAGGGGCCACAGACAAGCTGCTGCCTGTTTTACTGGCGAGTCTGAGTGACCAGCTAAAGGCTGACAATTCCCAAGATGCCCACAGATGTCTTGGTTGATTTTCCAAGATGACTCTGAAGCAGGGAAGTGCTTACCTATGCTGACTGGTTCACTGCAAGGCTGGCAGGAAGGGCTCCACAGACAAATCACAGTAGGAGGAGCTGGGAACTGCTAAGGTGGGTACCTCACCTTCCAGGGACCCCCTCCCAGTGCCCAGTCTTATCATCTCCACATGGAAAGCCCCTGGACTCTCTTCTTTTGGGCTTTCATGCAAGGGTCACAGCTGCCATGAACAACAAAGTCCTCTGTTTTCTTCTTGCCTGACTTGGGGGTGGAGGTGACAAGATCAAGCTGAATGGCCTAACCCTAATGGCTGGTTCCCCTGGCAACCGGTCCCCATCCTGAGGCTGCCTGTGGGTCTATTAAGCTTTGCCTCATTAGAATGAGAGAAGCTTCTATCTGCCAGGAATTCTAAGGGATTCGGGAGCTGGGTCCTACTCCTAGTGCTCAGAGAGTTACAGAGGTCTTAGCAGATCCATGTAGGGACTGACCTCAAAGACAAAAACTCAGAACAAACACCTCCTGGTGTCCATATCTGCAAAGGCTTTAAGGGCTCTGGGGTAGGAACCAGGGCCAGAACCAAATATCTATTCTATATTCTATCACAATATCATGGTAACGTCACTGAATTGTAACGAACCTGAATTTAAACAGCCATGAGAGATTAACAGCCAGTATACTGGCTGGCACCAATCTGGACAGATGCTAATATTAGGCACACCAGCACCGCTCACCAGAGGCTGATCAGAGGGAGCTTACAGTTTATCTGACGGGATTCTCTCATTTCTCAAATAAGAAAATTCAGGCCCAAGTAAAAGTGACTTGCAACAAAAATCACTGCAACGAAGAGATGTCAGGCAGATGTCATGAGCCCAGGACTTCCGTGCCTAGCCTCATGCCCTTTCCATCTCACAGGAAGTTTCTTGTGCTGATGCAAAAAATAGCTGCAATTTGGTTTAATTCTGGTGTGTGGAATCGATGCAGCTGATGGGCAAAGCCTGCCGAAGATCACGTGCTCCCCCTGCTGAGCACACCATCTCCCCTGCCCATCAGGTAAGCAACTCTCTTAGTTATCTTTGTTATAAATAATAGATGTACTCCAGTTAAACCTCAAAAGGAGCTCATTAAGGAAGCCCCAGTAGCTCGTGTACCTCACAGACAGCTAGGAGGCAATGCAGTCAGGCACTGTTCACAACTGACCCCACCACAGCTCAATGGTGCCCCTTCAGGACTGAAACTGGGCTCAGAACCAGTGGGTCCCTACCACAGGGGCTGGATGTGGGGCTCCAGCCCAGCACCTCTCTCTCTCTTAATAAAGTGGGTATCACTCTTGCCACTCGGGCTACACACTGGGTCCCACCTCCATCCACACATGGCTGTTCAGAATCTAAATCTCAAGCTTGGGGCTCTAAGATCTGTGGTGTGCAGAAAGACAGGACGTGTCTGGCCTCTGCCTTACATTGTGACCCTCAGAAGACAATAGAGTCTCAGACATAGGAAGGCAATTCCAAAGTAGCTGACACAGACAGCACTCAGCAAATGGCCCATCCAATGACCAAGCCACCGCACTGGCCAGGAGCCAGGGATCTTATAGCCCCACCTGCTAAGAGCATCCTTACTCAGACTTTCACACTTAAAAAGCACCTCTGTATTGCAGGGACTTCCATTAATACAGCAGGAACTATTTTTAACTTATTAGCAGATACCTTTGTCTTCAGCAGTGGCTACTTGTAGAATTGCATGCGGGAGTCTCAACTGTGGATATCAACTCTCAGAGTGTAAAAAGTTTCTTTTGGTTTGTATTACTTTTAATCTATATTTTCTAATCCAAATATAGTACAGTCATAAAGATAAAACCAAAACAAAGCTCTAGCAATGCTTTCCTCAAAAGCAACAGTGGCAGAGGTGGAGTGAGGAACGGATCACGGCATCAGCTAAAAACCAAAATTACTGCCATGTGGGCCATGACCAAGGTCCTTCCATCCAACCAAGGAATGAAAAGCATTCCAAGACATTTAGAGCGTCTGAGCCTGGGGCCAGAAATGCAGTCCCTGGCCGTGATGGGAGCTAGGAAGGGACTCTGCTCCTGACACCAGACATCAGGCAAAGATTGAGGGCAGATCAGAAGGAAACAGGCTTCGTGGCAGCTCAGGGAGGAAGCCAGGGCCCTGCATTCAGGCCTCTATGCCCAGCATGGCTGACATCCAAGGTGGGAGGGCCATCCACAGAGGCCAGGAAGGAGAGGCGAGCCAGGGAAGGAGCTGGACCCAGGCTTGCTGAGATGTCTGGAGATAGGGTTGCTTTCTATGAAGAGAGTCCACTGTGTGTCCAAGGCCCAGCATGAGGCAGCTGCCCATGCCCTAGAGTCCACTGTCAGTGAACTGCCTCACTTGAGTGCTGATAAGTCAAGTCACTCCTAGGCAAGTAAACAGAGCAATGAGACAGTGGTTCCTGTTACTGCCTCCCAACCCTAATCAGTGTCAGGACAGCTGCTGTGGAGGGCCTCCTTCAGGGGCAGGCACCAGCTAGACCCCCCAGCACCAGCTCCTGGGAGAAGCCCAGAACTTCTCACACAGTCTGTCAGACTCACTTTGGAGAAATGGATGTCCGATCAGCCCCCCCCTCCCCACTTTAACAACCTCCACCTCCATAGCTTCCCTGGCATTTTTGTTGCCACTAGTTTTGAGACAGAAGCTCCCCACATAGACCAGGCTAACCTTGAACTTATGGTCCCCCTGCCTCAGCCTTAAGAATGTTGTGATAATGCACCGCCAGACCCAATTTGGCATTTAAAGTGGTTCCCCAAGCCTTATCACTCTGGTCTGGGTCAGTGTAGACACCATGTTCCTCCATCCTGTGGCCCCAGGTTTCCTTCAGTTCCTCGAGTGTGGTCCTTTCCTTTACAGGACTTTGGGGTGACCTTCCCTCTGCCTAGAGCAGTTGAGTGCAGACCACCTCCTGGCTACATGTCCTCCTTGCCCATCTCACAGCTTAGGGCTGCCCACTGCCTCAGAGAAGCCTTTCTGCCATCCTGAAAAAGCCAGTGCTGAGGCCTCCAACACATCATGGAGCTATAGTGCCTGATGCTTGCTTGATGCTTGCTTGCTGTAGATTCCCCATTTCCAAATTTTCACTGGTGTAAAAAACTTCATATGAGATCTACCCTCTTAACAGACTCCTGAGCTGTTAGCACAGAGCTGTTAACTAAAAGGTCCTTGGTTGCAAAGCAGGTCTCCAGAACTCACTCATCTTATAGTACGGAGCATTCTACCTGCTGGTTGGCAGCCATTGTCCATTGTCTGCCTCTACGAGTCTAATTCACGTTTCTCCATCCTGAACCACATGGCCTGTATCCTCTATGAGTCTAATTCATGTTCTCCATCCTGAACCACATGGCCTGTATCTCTGTGTCTTGCTGCAGTGACAGCCCCTGGATCGTCTCTGCTGCAACATATTGCCGAGTATTTGCTGTATGGAATGGAACTGAGATGGGGCCACTGTCTCTCCTGTCCCAGCACCTTACAGGTTACACAAATAATCAAATTAAACAGAAAGTAAATAATTACTTAATATTTTTATAGTTTTCAAAACTAAAATTTATCCAAACCATTTTGAGGAACTTATAGATATTGGGCACTATGAGGACTAGGGAATATATAGATAAGTGAGACCTCACTCACTGTCTGGAAGGATATATGACATGTACATACGTACACACACACACACACACACACACACACACACACACACACACACACACTTATATTTAAAAGTATAGATTCCACATATCCCTGAGTACTCAGGCGTTAACACTGACCCCCTGCTCCACCAAACTCTTCAGAAACAGAGCTTAAGGTCTAACGTGTGCTAGGGGATTCTGGGGTCACAAAGTTTTGTAATCGGTGCCCACAGAGACCTAGAGAAAGGTTGCATGGCATCTAGGATGGGTTGGAATGGGACAGGATACAGACATTTACACCAGTGACTGTCCTGCAGGTAAAGACAAAACCAGGCTTTGCCAAGTCCCACTGCTTCCGGCACAGTATTGAGTGATTTACACACAGTCACTAGGTATTCTCAGTGAGATGCAGGACTGCCCCACCCCCAAATTGCCACAATCAGGAGACACTCTAGCCCCTTATATAAAATGGCATAGTGTTTGCACATGGTCTGTGCACGCCCATACTGCCTGTCCCCTTTGCCTGTGCCCAGCACTGATCCAGAGGGCTGCAAAGATATAAGCACTGTTTTAATAAGACCATGTTCTACACCATTATTTAAAAACATTTACTAACACTAAAAAAGAAAGTGTTGCTTGCAAAGTAAAAGGAAATTACATCTTCAGTGACTAAGCAAGTGTTTTCCCTCCGAGTTGTCGCCTCCCTGTGTGTTTAGAAATGTGTATGAATGGCTTTCACCTCCCATTACCCCCTGGATCTTACCCCAGGGATGAACCCCACCTTTCCGCTTAACCTCCCTCTCAGTTTCCAGCTGGGAACCCAAAGGAGTCTCGGGGGACCTCTGAATATGGGCAAAGCCCAGCTCACTGGTATCTGTCTCCCTTCTTCTCCGGGAGTCCTTTACCCTGAATGAATCTTTCACTTGACCACTTGACTTCTTAAATAAGCAATGGAGTCTCTTCCAGACACTCTGGACATCACACAATCCCAAACAAACTTGCAATGATGGTGAGCAAACACCTTTACCAACACCTTGAACACTACAACTATGGTGACATTTTAATTGTACTGAAATGTGATTGTATTTGTATGTTAATAAATAAAGTTGCCTGGGGTCAGAACTAATAGCAAGCCATAGCAGAAACTGGGCGTTGGTGGTGCACGCCTTTAATCCCAGCTCTTGGGAGGCAGAGCTAGGTGAATCTCTGTGTGTTCAAGGATACAGCCAGCATGGAGACACACGCCTTTAATCTCAATACCAACCACAGAAGACCTGGAGGTCTGTACAGACAGGCGGTGACGAGGAGGTCATGAGGTTGGGTTTACAACTAATGAGAAGGCAGAATAGAAAGTCTATAAAAAAGACAGGAAGTAGCGCTCTTGCTGAGAAGGACAGAAGTGGCAGTGAAGGGTAAGGTTTTTAGCTCTTAGCTATTGCTCTGACCTCTTGGGCTTTCATCTTTGCATTGGCTCTGTGTTTCTTATTTAATATTTAATGTAGACGGTTACACCTACATACAACGAACTACAGTAGTTCACTTTATAACTGATGCTGTCTACCTTAAAAGGGGCAGAACTGTTGCTGGGCACAGTGAATATATATATATATACACATACCTGTAGTCCCAGCTACTCGGTAGGTAGACTGAGCCAAGAGGATCACTGAGCCAGAGTCTCAAGGACAGCCTGGGCAAAGTAGCAAGACCAGTCAGTGTCTATGGAGCCACTGTGTGGCTCTCATGACAAAGCAAGCTTCAGACATCACTGTGACTCCAAGTTCAAGCCCCAGTTTGTTTTTTGAGGCCAACTCTCAAGCTAAAGAACTAGAGGCATGAACCAGTCAGGCACAGGTACAAGGTGTCAGCAAGGGAAGTCCAGAGGTGGCTTTAGCTTAGTGTGACAGTCCCTGTTCTTTCAGCAATTTGAGATCCGCATACACAGTGAAAAGGATGGGGCGGAAAAAGATAGAATCAGAAGTCATCAGCCACCTGGTCTTCCTTCCTTCCTCAGAACAAATCACATTTCAGAAGGCTGAAGTGTGTTTTCCTATAAACGCCAGCACTTGTATAGGATCGAATCTGTGCTAAACACCATGCTGTAAGCAAAATCTGTCTACATATGAAATGAATCTCTCTAGTTTTGTTAGTTGTTGTGATGAACATTCTGACTGAAACAACACAGGACAGGAAAGGGCTTATTCGACTTCCAATTCCAGGTCAGAGTCCTGCATGGAGGGGAAGTCAGGAACTCAAGCAGTTAGTCACACCACACCCATAGCCAAGAGCAGAGAGAAGAAGCCGCCCTTGCTCGATCACCTAGGGAATGGTGCTGCCCACGATGGACGGGGTCTGCCTACATCAATTAACAATTGGGACAGCTCCCCGTCCCTGCCCTGCCCCCGCCCTGCCCCTGCCCCCGCCCCGCCCCAAACATGCCCACAAGCCAACCTGATCCAGGCAGGTCCTCAGTGCAGACTCTCCTCTCAGGTGACTCTAGGTTGTGGCAAGTTGACAAGTAAAAACTCACCACCACAGGAACTTGTTTTCTAAGGGCCATGTCAACTCCACAAACCTCCGCAAAGGCTTTAGAGCCATCCTGAAGGCTCACAGCCTCTCTCACTCACCTAAGCACAACCCAAGGCAGCATTCGCACCTGGTACTTTGGGGAGTCCGAACACGATGCAAGTAATGATTTGGATGTGCCAAACATGGCGTTTCAAAGAAATGTGGAAATTTTGGTAAAAACTATTTATTTCGCTATTGAGGGAAAAAAAAAGACACCTACTCAAAATACACATTTGAAATGGATTAAGAAGTTAAATATGCACAATATTTAAAATTAAGATAGATTTTGAATGATTTTTATATTTATAAGCATGTAAGGAATTTTTAAAAAAATCAGAAAAAAAAAATTGAAATTGTTAACTAGAAGAGTGACCCAGGTCTTCTTTTAGAGGATGGTGATGTTCTGTGTTTTAAAAACTATTTCCCCATGAAAAGATCAAAGAAGGGGGATGTCACGATACTAATTAGTTACTATGACAATGTACATGACAAGCAGCAGCAGAAGTAAGGAAGGGTCTATTTAGTCTCACACTTGGAAGTTGCACCCATCACGGCAAGATGGCACGGTGTTGGGAATATGGAGGCAGCTGGTCACATGGCATTAGCAGTCGGAAACAGTAAGAAATGAGTGTAGGTGTTTACCTCACATTCTCCTTTTCATTCAGCCCAGGATCCCACACCATAAGTTGGTGGCACCACACTCAGGGTTAAACCTATCTCACCTTCCAGAGGCATGCCTCCAAGGTGATCCTACAGCCAATCAAATTTCTGATGAAAACTCTCAAGTCCATCCCTCATCAACTGAATACTCCCATGTCACTTTCAACTGCAACATTCCACTCTTGGTTCTCCCAGGTTTGTGGCTGCCAGTAATGAAACATATTTATTTCATCTTTAAGAGTCCTCCAAACTTTAGCACTTCTAACATTTTCAAAGTCCTAAGGATCAAGGTCTCTTTGGCAACTCAAGGCAGTATCTAAACTGTGGCTCTTATATAATAAAAAACAAATTATATAAGTCCAATAGATAATGCCAGAGTATATTCCCATTCCAAAACGGAGAAATGGAAGGCTGGCAAGGAAAATCAGACCAGAGCAAAAACAAAACCCAACAGCAAATATTCAAACAGGTTAGCTCCATTCCAGCTCCTCAGATTGGGTGGCATCATTCGGGTTCCAACAGCACTGGCTAGACCAGGCCCTTCAATTTTGGGGCCTATGATACATGACTTTCTTGAGCACCTCTCCTCTGGCCTGTAGGTTCCTCAGGAGATGCCCCATCATCCTGGCATTTCCAACACTTTGGCGTCTTCATCACAACTTCCCCTTCTCAGCTTCTCATGATGGCCTCTCGGGAACACCACACAGGGGCTCTAACCCTACTGGATACTGCCTGGCTTCAGCACTTTTCAGACCCTTGGTAAAAAGCTGCTGTGCCCTGTCAGTCTTGAATTTTGCAAATATCTTCAAAGTCAGTTCCACATGGACAACAGGGCTGAGTTCTGCTGCTAGGCTGAAGGGCAGTCTGGCACTTTCTACCACAGCTGCTTAGCCTTTGTGTACCTTGGTGGCTGAACCTGGGAAAACACTTTCTAAGGAGGCTGATGCCCACAGGGATTCCCCATCAGAGAAACTCTCAATTCAAGCTTTCTTCAGTTTTTTGTTTATTTTTCCTGTTTCTGTGATTAAAATACTCTAAATAAGGAAACTTTAATGGAGAAAGGATTTATTTGGGCTCAGAGTCCTAGAGGGACACAGTCCATCATGTCAATGAAGGCATGGCAGCAGGACAGGTAGCATCGTGGCAGGATTGGGAAGCTCTCTGGTCACACTGTATCCACATTCAGGAAGCCAAGAACGAACAGAAGTGAGACCAGGCAATAGTCTCAAGGCCCTAGTGATCTACTTCACCTCCTAAAGGATGCCTAGTCTTCCTAAACAGCTCCACCAAAGGAGACGGAGTGTTCAATTACAGGGGCCTGCAGAGGACACTTGACATTCAAACTACAACATAGGATCTCGCGTCTCACCGTTTTACAAACTGGACATCAGGCAGGATCTTGCCTTTACAACACCTTTCCATGGTCTCAATTGCATTGATGGCTCACTGCATCTGCAGCTCTCTAGACAGCAACTTGAAATCCACTCACATTCCCTCCCTCACCTCTGCACATTTTTCAAGTCTTTCTGCTTTGAATTGTCATCACAGACTTCAATAAATTCATTGAGCAAAAACAATTCCACTGCCTGAATGCTATATCTTGAGATTTCCTACACTAAACAATTTAGTTTATTACTTTTGAATTCAAACTCACTCAATTTCTCAAGATGTAGGCAGAATTCAGCCAGACTTTGTCAGAACAGAACTTTTATCATCTCTGACCTAGTCCCCAACAGTCTGTTCCCTGTGAACCCTCATGATCAGATCAGTCTTTGCTGACTGCGTTTCTCTTGGTATCCTGGCCTTCCAAACTCCATTGTGGGGGCCCACAGAGAACCCAGCTTGTGGCTTGTTTTCATCTTGACTCAAGGTCAGAGAGTCAGAGCTTGTATTCCCCACAACACACAAGACCACACAATAGGATGTTTAGCCCAAGGTGTGGTTGCCAGGTGTCTTCTGCTTTGAGGCCTAATTACAGGATGCTTTGCCTAATGGTTACCAGGTGTTTTGTACCTTGAACTGTGATGACCTTGAAAGGGGGAGGTCTTTTTGCTTCCCTTATTTGGGTATATAAAGGCTGTGAATAATAAACTCAGGTGTCTGTGGTATTGACCCAGAGCCCTCCCAAAGCTGTCCTGTGTCTGTCTTTTTCTTCATCTAAGTCTATATTTCATAGCTATCATTTCTCAATCCTCACTCCTCCATTCAAGGACCCTTCGACAAATCAAGCAGGACCCCAACACTCCATTGGAATGACACATTAATCTCTGCACACCACATTTCTAGGTCTTCTCTAGCCCATAACTCCAAATGTTTCTGTAGCCCTGCTACAAACCAATTCCACAGATCTAAGGACCACATGACCAGGTTGACCACAGCAACGGCCCACTCCGCAGCATCGGACCTCAGTATTTGTTAATTTTCATGGCCATGACAAAATATCTGACGAAAGACAACTACAGAAAGGAAGGGCCCGGTTTGAGCGACAGTCCGTCTAGGCAGGAAAGTTTCAGCGGCAGGAGTGGGAGGCAGCTGGGTACACTGCATACAGTTTGGAAGCAGAAAGAAACAGCTCGCTTGCTGTCACCTTTTTTCCTCCTCTTTAGCCCAGAATCCAAGCCCAGGAGGTAGTGTCACCCACATCCAGTGGGATGCACCCTTCTCAGAAAGACCTCCCTAGATGCCCAGAGACGTGTCTCCTAGATGATTCACAGCCAGCCTGGGCAACATGATGAGATCCTTAAAAGAAAAAGGGGAGCAGGAAAGGGGTCTATCTATAATTCTAGCTGAGACAAAACTGCAAGGCTAAAACTTTTTTTTAATACAAATATTTTTTTACTCTCTTGCCAAAGTTGGACTAAGCTAAATCTAAACATGCCAGCCTAGCATCGACAATGAGACAAAGGCATTCTATTCTATAATATTTTTTGCCAAGCTGGTCATTTTCCCTTTTTCTTTTGTAGCAACACATGAAAAATTCCAGTCAGTGTCTTCTGAGGGTCTCTGGTGAGTGGCTGTTCCTGCTTCCTGAAAGTCTCTCCTCAGATTTTTGTGAGCCCACTGCACTCCTGCAGTGATCATGAGACAGGAATATTCAGGCTTCCCATGTGACCGCCCCTTCCTGCCTGAGCCCTGCACCACACCAGCGTCAGCAAGGAAGCTCATCTTTCAGCGTTGAGATCACAGAACGGCTCCAGGGAATCTGACATCACTCCAGAGAAGGCCACGTCACCACCATCCACGTCAAAGCCACAGCTGATTAATCAGGCAGGCTGTGCTTTCTTTTTGTGCCAACACTGAGCATCTGGGAGAACTCAACAATCTGAGAAAACCTCAGGAGCTTCCTGGAGCCCGCAAGTAGTTCTTGGAACAGAAACAAAAGTGGTGGCTGATCCCTTTTACACATCCCCCTTTACAAGGGGGAATATATCTTCCCTTGGAAAGAACCCTCAAGTAGAATCTCTCTCTCTCTCTCTCTCTCTCTCTCTCTCTCTCTCTCTCTCTCTCTCTCTCTCTCTCTCCCTCCCTCCTCCCTCTCTCTCTCTCTCTCTCTCTCTCTCCCTCCTCTCTCTCTCTCTCTCTCCTAGGCGCATAAGATTTCCTCTGGGGCTGTATCTACAGAAAACGTCACCCCTCTCTGGTGCACTACAGATGACACTGCAGCATTCTGTGTCTAAAGGTGCTTTGGATCTTCCTCTGGCTAAACAGCATTTTCTCGTTAAAAGAAAAAGAAAATAGTAAAAGCCACTCAGCCTGCCCTCTGCACCAGCTGCTCCCTCCTTCCTCCTCAGCCCAAAACTAAGAGCCGCCACAGCTGTCCCTTCTGGCCGCTGCTCTGCACCCTCTGCAGTCTGGCTTTAGCGTTGCTGGTCCACCGGAACGGTTCTTACCAGTGCGTCCAACCTTAAACACCCTTGGTCTCTCATGCCTAACCTCCCAAGCTAAAAGGAAGAGAGCTGGGAAGCCGACAGCAGCCCATCCTGGGACTCCTGAGAAGAGGCCCAGTCTGCTCCAAGCAACCAGTTATATCCATCTCCTCTACTCCAGAGCTGGGAAAGGGAGCCAGGAAGAGGCCCTCTGGGGTCTTTAAGTCCTTTGCTTGGGGATGCCATCCTGTAGTGGAGGATGAAAACACCAGCTCACAGAGACTGGGGTGCTAACAAGAAGGGGAGATGTCACTCATTCCCCAACCATAAGCAACATGTGTTATTTGCTCTGGCTGCCCCAGGATTCACAGGGCAGGGAGAAGCCTCCCTCCCCAAGCCCTGCTTGTTTCAAACACTGAGTAACTAGTTACAGCCTTTCAAAAAGCTCCAACCAGGGACCCAGCACCAGCTACAGCACACCCTGCCTCTCTCTCCTCCACAGCCCACATACCCAGAGTCCAGAAGTGAGAGTGAGACCCCAAGGGCAGAGCATCCTCAGTCAAACCACAGACTGACAAGGATGAGGTCGGAGTATCTTCCAGTCCAATGTGGGGGGGTTTTGGTTGTTTTTTTTTTCCCAAATGACAGCATCCAGACACATCCTTGTAGGAGGCACACGGCAGGCTCAATGTCTGCAGAAGCAGATCCCCCAGTCTAACATCCCTCCTCCTCTCACACTTCATTTCACTCCCACCACAAATGCTTTTGAAGGTGCATCCCATACCATTAATCTCAACTTGAATAGTGATAAATGATTAGGACTTGGCTCCTGCTCTGAAGAAACTTACTAGAGAAAATAAATACCAACTTGTGTCTACCACAAGGCATTGTGGGAACAGTTCCATGAGAGTACAAAGTACCAAAACATCAAATTCAAACTCCACACTAGGCTGGAGGTGTAGGTCAGCAGTGAGTGTTACCTAGCAAGACCCTGGGTTCCATGCCTAGATGGAAGGGGAGGGGTTGCTATTCCTGGATGTCTTCCAGACAGCTTTTTATAATCTACTTAGATTTGGAATTCTCCTGTCAACTCTTCTGTGTCTCTCTGGTTCATTATCCTTCCTGTGATGCTGTTCTGACCATTGCTGTGTCTCAGGTACACACGCTATCATCTGTGTTTACCATCTTGGAGAAAATCAAGACATTGCACATTCACAAATGTAGGGCAGACTGAAGAGATTTCAACGCGCAGCCTCTGAGGAGGCTTTGGAAAGGAGGACAAGGAAGGCTTGACCCCTGCTGGACACTGCCATATGCAGCCCAACACAGAGGTTCTATATAGGTGACATTTCCCGTCAGCATCTCAGCAGTAGGGAAGAGGTCATGCACTGCGGCAAGCTGAACCACCACACGACATGCAAAGCCACTATGACTGGAGTTTAACAAACTTTCAGAATCAATTAACACGAGCCCATGTTTACAGAGAGCAAAACTCTCCAGTTGACGGTTGGTCCCTCACAACCTTCCATCTACAGTGACTCTCTCCGCAACTATTCTTCCCTCACACATTTTGATGGGCATTTCGTTGTTTTTTAACATTAGTAGAAGAATGGTGATCACTACAAAAAAATTAGAAAACACAGAAAAGTTGATTTTTTTTTAAGATTCACTATTTTATATGTATGAGTATTTTGCCTGTGTGCCTGTATGTATGTATACCATGTGTGTGCCTGGTGTCCACAGAAGCCAGAGGAGGGCATTGGATCCCTTGGGATTGAAGTTACAGATGGTTGTGAGTCACCAGGTGGGTGCTGGGAATCAAACCCAGGACTTCAGCAAGAGCAACAAGTGTTCTAAAGCACTGAGCCATCTCTCTAGCCCACAAAGTTGATTTTCAAAATCATATACATTTTATAAGCACTGTCAATATTCTGGTGTATTTATTTCCACCTAACTTGTTTAATTTCATCGCTATGTGAAATTAACTGCTCCATAATATAACTCTGGTAAAAATCACCAATAAACTAAGTTACAAACCACTGTCTATAATCTCAATTATGCACTGGGTCACAGATCATATCTCCATGACTGTAAAACAGGTGACAGATTTCGTTTTGAAAGATTAAACTCAATGGGAGAGAATTGGTCAAATGGACTACTGAATGTCTGACATGAGCCAATAAAGCTCATTTTTCATTTCTCTTTCCAGTGGCCTAGTGGATGGAAGTAAGACCTTGGTAAATGTGATGGCCAATTCTGGCCGTCAACTTGATACCCTTGAGAACTCATCAGATCAGCCTTGGGCATGTCTATAGAACATTTTCTTGATTGTTTATTGCTTTAGGAGTACTTAGCCTATAATGGGCAGTACCATCCCTTGACAGATCAGCCTGGGCTGTATAAGAAAACTAAATGAACAAGCCAGAAGAAGCAGCCAGTAAGCCGTGTTCCCCGCGGTCTCTGCTCCGGCTCCTGTCTTAGCTTCCTTTGATGGTGAGACTGCAGCTTAGATAACCCTTTCCTTCCCGAGTCGCTTTTGGTCAGTGTTTCAGCACAGCAACATAAAGCAAACTAAGGCAGTTAACTATCACTTCCGATATAAACAGATCTGAGTGATTATTTATGTGAGATTGTGGCGAACGCACACATAGTGCTAGCAATGTTTTCCTGCCAAGTAATTCAACTACTAATTCATTTGCTAAGGTTTCCCCCTTTGCACCCTTCCATAATAGATACACTATTCAGTAAGAATTAAAACAAAAGGCACTGGCTTACCTGATTAAGAAATTGTGTAGTCCAACATCAAAATACCTGATTAAAAGAGACAAAACAAGCATTATGAATAAAACATGTTTACAGCAATGGTAGACTTGATAATTTACATTCCAAGCACTGTGGAGATGTAGCTACCCTGGGGTACTTGAAGTGTGGCCCTGCAGTAGCAGCAGCAGGCTGCCGCAGAGGCTTCAGCCATACCGTCAATGT
This sequence comes from Peromyscus leucopus, assembly GCF_004664715.2. Classification (NCBI taxonomy): domain Eukaryota; kingdom Metazoa; phylum Chordata; class Mammalia; order Rodentia; family Cricetidae; genus Peromyscus; species Peromyscus leucopus. Next base: position 5,785,065 of record NC_051076.1, on the reverse strand, counting down.
CCCGTTCAGCAGTTCTGGGACCAGGCCCAGAAATTTTCTTAAGCCACGTGGTTCTAATGCATGGGTGCCTGCAAACCTGAGCTCTCTCGAGAATAAAGCCCAAGTGATGGATGCCCATGTACCCTCCACACTGCGGTAGGAAGGTCCTTTGATAACACTAGTTACTAGTTCATCTACCCAAAACTAAATGAAATGTGTTTGAAAGCCCAGAGCCACACAGTGGAAGGGAGGAGGGTGTGTTACTGCGGTCTTCTGAGCCCGCCCCTTGTGTTTCCTGCCACTCTCCACCTGCAAGCACCCTGTCCCACAATTGGTCTGCCTTGAGCACAGACTGTAGAAGGAGGGCACCTCCCTGTGCTGAGGCCTCTTGAACCCTGGACAAAGCCTTCCCCACACCACTCAGCTGCACAGTCCACACAGGACCAAGAACAGCTGGGCACTTTTGGCCCGGGCACAAAGTTGTAATCGTACCTAAAACGTTCTGAGGGTTTTGTTTTTGTTGTTGTGACTTGGTGTGGTTCCTGAGAATGAACTTTGCCAATGACAAGGACAGTGTCATGCAACAATATCAAAAGATTTGAAGTGCTGGGAAGGGAGGCCTGCCTGTAGGGACACTGGCTCATATAATTTGATTTGACAGTGACACTGGGTACTTTCTAAAATTATATTATTGAAGGCAAATTTCACATAAGCAAATTTCCACACCACAGGGGCTGGAAGGACAGCTCAGCAGTCATGAACACTGACTGTTCTTGCAGAGGACCAGAGTTCGAATTCCAGAACCCACAAACTGGGTCACAACTGTAACTCCAGTACCAGGGAATCTGACACCCTCTTGTGGCCTCTGCAGGCAGCAGGCACGAATGTGATGTAAAGACATATATACAGGGAAAACACTCCTCATACACATAAAATTTTAAAATGTTTTTAAAACTTAAATATCCATACCACAAATAATGAGCGTAAACTTACAATCCTGGAGGAAGAAATGGCTGCAGAGAAAAGCCTCCAGTGTGGCTGCCTGGCGCACATCTAGCAGGAATCTCTCGAGCCTCCTAAGGGTTCCATAACCTAAAGGGTCCACAACCCTGGCAAACAGCACCACCGCCTGGAGACCTATCAACTGTTCACACCGGTAAGCCACATTTAGACCACAACACTTACTGAGTGTCTAGAACGAGGCAAGCGCCATGGTCACTGCTCGGCTGTGTCTAGAACGCGGCAAGCGCCATGGTCATTGCTCGGCTGTGCACACCGTACCTGCTGAGACAGGCGCTCATGGCCCTGCTTATAACTGAAGGAACTAGAGTTCAGAGGCTAAGTAATCCACACTGAGCCCATGGCCAGGAGATCCCGCAGTTGGGAGTCAGAGCTGAAACACATGATCCTTGAGCTCTTTCCAAGCACCCCCTGAAGACACCCATCAGCTCACGGCTTCTAAATGTTAACAGCAAAATAAACAAATAAATAAATAAGTGTATTATGTGTCTACAGACCATCCAGCCTCATCACCTGACCCCAGCCTCTGCTTCTCCCAGTGCAGCTGCCCTGCTCCCTCAGTTCCACTGAGCACGCTGCGCGGCGCGCGCGCACACACACACACACACACACACACACACACACACACACACACGTTCCTCCAATGCCCCAGGCATCCCCTAAGGCACAGTCTCTCACTGTTTCTCACTGTTCCTAGCCTGAAAATGCTGTTCACTTCATAAACCGTCCCTCCCCCTTCTCCACCTGATTTTGCTTCTCTCAACACAGCTGCCTGGCTTCAGGCATCCTCAGTCCCTCTAAGCACAAACACTCTGTAGGGGCCAGCAGCCCCCTGGGGGTTTGTGTCTGGCAGGCTCTGGAAAGTCATGTTACTTGCTGGGCTGCAGCTCCCAGGTGAGGATGGAAAGATCTTATTCATAGGGGAATTAAGTGATATAATGCAGAAATATGGCTCAGCATGGCACCTGGTACACGAGAGTCCTCAGTTTTCATGGGCGTGCCAGATAACTCAGCAGAAGCATGCTCTACACAAAGGACCTAAGACACCTCACAATGCAGCCCAGTGTAGCACGAATCTTTAAAGTTCTTATTAATAAAAACAAACCCAGGGCCTGGTATTGGGGTGAATGCTGGAAGATCAGAGAGACAGAACACAAATCACAGCTGCCTCACCTCGCCAATTCCTCAGCTGATCCTGTTTCCTCAGACTGGAAGCCTCTGAGTCCTCATCCAAATAGATATCAGCTGAACTGATGCTAAAAGCCTAAAAGCTTAACCAGGCTAGTTCCTGGTTTTCATGCCTTTTATACCTTTCTGCTTCCTGCCATCACTTCCTGGGATTAAAGGCTCTTGTTACCACGCCTGGCTGTTTCCAGTGTAGCCTTGAACTCACAGAGATCCAAGCGGATCTCTGCCTCTGGAACGCTAGGATTAAAGGTGTGAGTGCCACCATTTTCTGGCCTCTATGTCTGTCTAGTGACTGTTCTGTTCTCTGACCCCAGATAAATTGATTAGGGTGCATGATATATTGGGAAATACAATATCACCACAGCCCATAAGAGGGCACACAGGCCTAGGGCCCAAGAAGGGAAGCAGGCAAGCTGTGGGGATGGGCTTTGAGGAGGGGGCAGTGCCTGGATAGCAGAATCAGGGAGAACTCAGCAGTGACCAAGACAAGGACTGGAGCACAGGGAATACCTGCCCCAGTCAGTTCTGGGCAGCCCTTCACACACTGCCTCCTTCTACTGATAGGTTTCTTTGTGTGGCCACTCATTCGCTCAGTCAATACTGTATTCATGCCTTCTATGTGCCATGCACTGGTCTTCTATGTGCCATGCACTGACCTGGGCCCTGGTCACAGGTCAGTGGCAAAACAAAGTCCCCAACTCTCATGGCTCTCACATTCTGGCTGTAAGAGGTAAATAATTAGTGTGTCAATAAAAGTCTACTGGGAACAAAATACAAACAAGGTACCAGCATTGTGTGGCCCTAGAGCTATGGCTTATTTGAGGAGGGAATAGTTTTTGCATCACCAGAAAGGGGCAGATATTCCGGGACCCAAAGGAAAGATCCCGTCTAGAGCAAGCCCCATGCTGGGATGGTGAGCATGGCTGGAGCCAAGTGGTAAGGGGAAATGGGAAACAGCAAGGTTGAAGAGAGGAGTAGGCACCAGACCTTAAGGGGTCTGGTGCACCAAAGAGCTTGGGTTTTATCCAAGCACTGACAGGAAGCAGTAAAGGGCTTTCAAAGAAGAGCAGGTGCGATTAGAAGGTAACTGGCCCCATAAGCTCATAGGGAGTGGCACTATTAGGAGGTCTGACTTTGTTGGAGTAGTTATGGCCTTGTTGGAGGAAGTGTGTCACTATGGGGGTGGACTTTGAGGTTTCCTATGTTCCAGATACCACCCAGTGTCACAGACCATGTCCTGTTGACTGCAAGATGTAGGTAAGACTCTCAGCTCCTTCTCCAGCACCAAGTCTGCCTGCCATGATGATAATGGACTGAACCTCTGATCTGTAAGCCGTCACCTCAATGAAATGTTTTCCTTTATAAGAGTTGCCATGGTCATGGTGTCTCTTCACTGCAGTAGAAACCCTGATTAAGAGAGAGGGCTTGTTTGTTTTATGTTTTGGGAAGACAAGATACAGTTCAATATGTCAATTAAAAAGATCAAATTGGCTGTCAGGAAGAGATTGGGTGGATGATAAGAGAGGAGGTCACAGGAGTCATTGCGGTCCAGGAGAGCAGTGACTGTCACTTCCCTGGAGGAGTGTGAGGACAGCCGAGGACAAACGAGGGCAGGAAGGAGTGGCTGAAGAACAGCTCTGAGAGCCCTGGACTGCCTCATTCTGCTCAGCCTCACACCAGCGACCCAGGTCTCTGGCTTCCTGTGGGTCCCCACAGCAAGGCCTGGTGGCCTGTGTCCAGACTGAGGGAACAAAGTGGCCAAGCTGAACTTGGAAAATGGTTCACCTACTGGGAGAGCTGTAAATCACCAAGACTGTTCCTCTTTATAATTAACTTGAGTGATAACAGAATAAACTTACCATCTCCCCCATGTTTGAGCATACACATTAGCATCATCAAGCACATCCACACGAGGGCAGAAGTCACACTCAGCAGCAGAAGGGGCTTCACTGTGAAGCCACTGGCTTCAACCCCTGACAACAAACCCACTCCCCTCAAAACACATTGCCAAAGCTGTGTGTCCATCACGGCCTCCATCTTCAGAACTCCATCTCCCCAAATGAAACTCTGTTCCTATTAAACATCAATTTTCTCCCTAATCCCTGGAAACCATCATTCTTTATGTCTCTTCAAATTTGACAGTTCTTGGTACCCCATATACATGGGGAAGATCAGCTACATCTCCTTCTTGGTGTCCTGTCCTATGGAAGGATAGTCCACCAACTAAGATCTTCACTTTCTCTCCCCCTACCTGTACCAGGAGCTCATTTCTAGACACTACCTTTAAGTGCATCATCTATTGAGTATTTAAAAATTAAACATTCAAAATCAGACACATTATAAAACAGAACTCTGAGAGGCAAAATTTGTCTTGACATAAAAGAGAATATTCTAGGAATCTGCAATATCCTAATAAGGCAGCAAGTTTCTGGTCACCGCTCAAGCATTGGCAACAAAGGGTTAACAGAAGGCTTGGGAGTGATCTCAGAGTCCTCCTGAGCTGGGCATGGAGGCAGGGGCAGGAGGATCATGAGTTCCAGCCCAGCTTGGATGACACAGAGAGTTCCACACCAGATAGAGCTACATAGTAAAATGTAGCCGGAAATTTCTAGGCCCTGCCTTGCCCAGCAGTCCAGACAAATCTCTCCCACCCACGGTCCCATAGCAGCTTATAGCTAGCTCTTTCATCTTAAATTAACTCATTCCTATTAATCTAGATGTTGCCACGTGGCCGTGGCATTACCAGTCTGTCTTTGCAGGCTGACATCTCCTTAACCCCGCCCTTCTCTCCCTATCTCTTTTGGATTTTCCCACCTGGCTCCATCCTGCCCTGCCATAGGCCAATGCAGCTTTATTTGTTATCCAATGGGAGCCATGCATATTCACAGCATACAGAAAGACATCCCACAGCAGTAAGAACAGGAGCTGGCAAGACTGCTACCAAGTCTGAAGACTCCAGTTCAGACGCCGGTTCCCACATGGTGGAAGAAAAGAATCAATTCTTATAAATTGTTCTTGAATTTCCACACCTGTGCTGACCTCCCCCAATAAGTGAAATTTAATGATTTTAAAATGTAAGACAAGTTAAAAAAAAAAAAAAAAAAACAGGAGCAATGGCAGGTGGGGTAGCTCCACGGCAGAGCACAGTTGCCTGGCATGTGCAAGGTCATGGGGGCCAAGGTTTGGGGGACTCTCAGGAAGCAGATTCAGCTGAGTGCTCACAGCCACAGCAGCAGGACTTGGCTGGTCCCCAGATGAATAGGCTGTGCCTGCACTAACAGCTCCCCGTGGTCTGCACGGCTCACTCACTCACCACTGTGACTGCTCGTCATTAGAGCCTCACAGGGCACACTAGCAAGGCCCATGCACCCTGACACCAGGGCCGCAGATGTACTCAAGGGCATAGGTGCGTCTCACATCCCACTTAGACCCCTGCCCGACACAGGAAGGGTCTGATGAGTGGATCCACTGTCCTACAGGCTGCCTGCCTGAAGGAGTCCTAATTCTTCCTCTCAGGTTGACTTGGCTGCTTTGTAACCAGAAATAAAAACAGCGATAGACTATGGCTGAGCATTGCCATGCCCACAGCTAGTATGGTGTGAATCGAAACAACTGCTATTACAGTCACTCAGTCAGAAACACAGAAGCAGTACTTAATGCAAGGTACCAGGCTCAGACCTCAGTCTTGGCCTCTGCCCTTCAGTTTACAGTCTTCATACCTTTTTTATTTCCTCATCCACTTATTCCACCAGCAGGCTGCCAAAGTTTGGCACTCACATTCCTGCAAATGTAAAAACTGACAAGGAGCTGGGAATCAAAATTAAACAGATCACTGAGACCAGAATCTGTTTGCCTGCATTCCTGGTGGACTCTGAAATCCTGTTTCAGAGAGCAGAAAGCCCATGTTTCTCTGTTCCAACCTCTCTGATGGGGAAACTGTGAAGAAGGTGAAAGCAGGTTTCAGATGACATCATATGCTAACTGGATCTGGTCATATCATCTTGGCATGAAAACCCGAGTTCAATCCCCTAGAACCCATATTTAAAAAGCCAGGCACAGATGCTGGGGAGATGGCTCAGCAGTTAAGAACACTGGCTACCCTTCTAGAAGACCCAGGTGTAATTCCCAACACCCACGTGGTAGGAAGCAACTTTTTGTAACTCCAGTTCTAGGGGATCCAATGTCCTCCTCTGGCCTCCACGGGTACCAGGAATACTTGTCGTATACAAGATTCATATGAAGACAAAACACTCATATGAATGGAAGGAAGAAAAGAAAGAAAGAGAGGGGCAGGGAGGGAGGAAAACAGAAGCCACACACAGCAGCATACACCTCTAATCCCAACACTAGGAAGGCAGGGACAGGTTAATTTGTGGTCTTGCCAAATAGTGAGTTCAAAGTACAGTGAAAGATTTTTGTCTCAAAAACTAAGGTGGAGGCTGGAGAGATGGCTCAACAGTTTAGCGCACTGGCTGTTCTTCCAGAGAACCTGAGTTCAATTCCCAGCAACCACAAGGTGGCTCAAAACTGTCCCTAACTCCAGTTCCAGGAGACCCGATGCCCTTTTCCAGCCTCTGTGGGAACTGCATGCATGTGGTGCATGGATGCAGGAAAAACACCCACACACGTAACATTAGTAAGTGAAAACTAAGGTGGACAGTGACTGAGGACACCTGATATGACCTCTGACCTCCACATGCACACCGACAGACATGGACATGCGCCCCCAACACACACAAGTTACATGTGGGCCTCTGTTTTCATTTATCTGCCTGTTTGCTTTGACAGAGGACTTACATCTCATCCACTGCCATCTAGGGAGAAGACCAACACTCCTTGGCCTTCGGGGCACAGGTAAGGTAGGCAGCCCCAGCTGACACACTCCCAGAATGACCTCTTGAGTGCAGAGACAGCAGGGATGAAAAACCTCCCGAGGCTGATTTACCTCAGTCATCAAAACTTGATATGAGTGGGATTCCACTTTGCCAACATGGGGAAAGAATAAATTCTAAATATGGGCCTCGACTCCACACCACTAATACTACAATTAATATTTCAGTAGAGCTTTTTTTTTTTAAACGAGGCACTGCCACATGGCTCCAACAGATGGTGAAGAAAGTAAGGGTCTGGTATATCCACTCCACAGCCGAGGAAACCGGCAGACCGCCTAGCAGCGCCTCGTTCAGGGCAGTCAGTGCAAGCCCCATAGACACTCAACCAACGAAGAGGAAGTGATCAGTCTCTATTATAAGTGGCCCAATGTGAGTTCAGAGCATTTTTAAGATTTATTTTACTTTTTAATTTGTGTGTATGTGTATGTGCACTCGAGTGTGTATGCACACAAGTGAGTACAGTGCCCAGGGGTGCAGAAGGGGGCGTCAGATCCCCTGGGACTAGTGTGTAAAGTGCCTGATGTGGGTGTTCAGAGCTAAACTCGAGTCCTCTGCAGGGCACCAAGTTCTCTGACCACCCAGCCATCCCTCCAGCCCCTGGAGATTTTCTTTAATGGCTCATGTATTATAAATTAATACATTAAGTATTAATATATTTCTAAGGGTTGTGTTTATAATTTCCAGACCAAAATAGATTTTCCTTTTATTCTTAAGGGGAAACGATGGCTTGGGGGGGGGGTGTAAAACATAACTATAGATCACGCTAACGACCAGGGCAGGACTGTGGATTAGGTTCCCTCACCATATGAAACTAAAGGGGCAACTGATGGGGTGAGCAGAGATTCATTTAAACAATAACTTACCTAGGTATGGTGTCACATGATTGTAATCTCTGCACTTAGGTGACTGAGGCTGGAGGATTATAAATTCCAGCCCAGCATGAGCTACACAGTAACTGTCTCAAAAACAAAACAAAACAAAAAATCCACAACCATAATTAACTAAACAACTTTTAAAAATTTAGTCTCTCTGTATTTGTGTGTGTGTGTGTGTGAGAGAGAGAGAGAGAGAGAAGAGAGAGAGAGAGAGAGAGAGAGAGAGAGAGAGCAAGAGAGAGAGAGAGAGAGAGAGAGAGCAAAAGAGAGAGAGAGAGAGAGAGAGAGAGAGAGAGAGAGAGAGAGCGAGAGAGAGCGCATGTATGTGTTGGTATCTGCAGAGGCCAGAAGAAGGTATTAGATATCCTGGAACTGGAGTTATTTAGGCAGTTGTGAGCTTCTCATTGTGGGTGCTGGGAACTGAACTCTGGTTGTCAGCACAAGCAGTAAGTGCTCTTAACTCCTGAGCCACATCTGTAGCCCCAGTTAGTCAATTTTTACAATGCCATATGAGCCATCACAGAGAAGGGCTCAGAAGGAGTCGGGGGCACACGGGCATGCCCAGTGTTTGACAGCATCTCACCCTTCCCAATTCCGGCCTGCACTTTGAGGGTGAAGTCTGTAAGTTGGCCCTTCCCAGAGACCCTCTCAGCTGACTTCAGATTAAGCTCTGCCAAGAACTGGAAGCATTCCACTTCGGGATGCAGCTGGGGACTGAGCTGAGAATATCTGCAGATGGCAGACGCAGTTCACAGGCTCCCACGGCAGGTGTGTAGGCAGCTGCTTCCTGCAGCTGTCCCAGCCCCTCCCCACCAGCCCCTGGAACCACCACGGGTGCCTTCTGCTCCCAGGAGATACTCCTCACCACCTCACCACCCAGAAACCAACAACTGTTTCTGACTTCCCAGCTCAACTCTAAAGCAATCCACAAAAGACCGCAGAGGTGCTGAGGCAAAAGAGAGGAGGGGGCTGTTGGTAAAGACGGAGGTGTGGGCACCAGGTGGGCTGAAGACCTGGAAGGACAGAAATTGGTGAGTCCGGGTCTACGGACCAGAATGAGAATAGAAAGGAAGCTTGTGCGTTTGACATTAGAACATCAGGCATTGTAGTAAACACTGCAGAAATAAACCAAATAAGTGGGCATCCAAATCCCAGGGCCCAGTCTAGCAGAAGAAATAGAAATGATGTACAGTGTCCAAACCAGAGTGACGGGTGCAAATGAGAGATAAGTCCAGTGTGCCCCAGGTGCTAGGAGAAGGCTGTGTACTTCACTCCATCTGGAGCTGGAGCATGGCTTCCCAGAGGAGATGGCACCCTGGCTGGGTTTAGAAGGGTGAATGGAAGCTGGCCCTTCTGGTAAGAGGCTGTCCCCAGGGAGCACATGAAATCCACTGTACTCACTCTGGAAGCCAGCTGGGAACAGCCTTCCACAGAAGGTCATTTTAGTTGGAATCTAAAGTGTGACTGACAGGGGAGAGCCACTCCTGAGACAACAGAGAAGTGGCAGACACTTTCGCCCTCCCCGCCCACCCTGAGAAGCTCTTACAGCATCCAGACCTGAGAAGCCAGCAGGACCAGCAGGCCAAAGGGAAGAAAATACATGGTCATGGGTAGTTTCTCTGACAAATTGCCTTGAATGTTTCCAAAGGGAAATTGGGCTCTTCAACTTGAGCCTTTTACTCCTTGGGAAAAATGACATAGGAATGTGGGGCCCTGGTATCTACTTATAAGTTAAACTGGGCCTGATGTATCCAGAGCCTACAGAACCAAACAACAAAAATTAGGTCAAGTATTCAGGGCTGGGGTTCTGGAACTGGTCACCGGAACTTACAAGAAGCAACTGTTGAGGCTTTGGCCAAGAGAATCCTAACATCTAAATACATCGTCTCTGTGAGAGTGTATCCACCATCATCTCTACAAAAACTGCTCCACCCCTACACCATCCTGCTATGAGCACCACATCATGGTACATGACTGCTCACATAAGGTGTATGATGAGTATGTCCACTGTGGCTTGGAAAAATGGCCAAGGTGCCATAATTTCAACCACCAAGGTTCTTCTGGGAGAACTGAACATTTGGTTCTAATACTATTAGACCTTCAAGGCTTGCAAAACAAGTCATAATCATACATAGGAGCCTTGATAAGCCAGCCAGTTTCCTGGTGATGGCACAAGCCTTTAATCCCAGCACTCGGGAGGCAGAGGCAGGCGGATCTCTGTGAGTTCGAGGCCAGCCTGGTCTCGAAAGCAAGTTCCAGGAAAGGCACAAAGCTACACAGAGAAACCCTGTCTCGAAAAACCAAAAAGAAAGAGAGAGAGAGAGAGAGAGAGAGAGAGAGAGAGAGAGAGAGAGAGAGAAAGGCTCCAAGGTTCTCACATATCCAGATCCCCAAGACTCTGTAGCCACTCCCAGGATCTGCAATGTAGCATATTTTTTTTAAAAAGATTTGTTTATTTTTATTTTTTATGTGTATGAGTGTTTTGCCTGCATGTATGTCTGTGCACCATGTGCATTCAGTACCTGCAAAGGCCAATAGATCCCCTGGAACTGAAGTTACAGATGGTTGTGAGCCGCCATGTGGGTGCTGGGATTCAAACCTGGGTCCTCTGGAGGAGCAGCCAGTGATCTCAGCCACTAAGCCATACCTACAGCCCAAGTAGCAAAATTCTTAAGTCTCTCCCTGGGCATCTTTTTTTACTTACATGGCCTACCTAACTTGAGTGAGTGTGGCTATCTTTCCCTCAATAGCTGTCTACCAAATTCCCTTCACCAAAATCCTGAGGAAGGATGAAAATGGGGAAAAGAACCCCGTGGCAATCCAGCATACCCGAGTGTGAGGATAAGGGCGAGACCAGAGGGCACGGGTGAGGGCAAAGTTCACAGAGCTGTGCCACAGTGTGAAGCTCTGAGGCTGCAAGACACAGACGGCCTCCCCAGGAGCACACAGGGCATGCAGTCAGGGCTACTGACTTTTGAGCACAAAAGACAGTAAGATGAACAGCTGACACAGACAAAAAGGTCCCTGGCTGCTCAAATCATGCTGCCATCAGCAGCTTCCTGTCAGTGCTCATACTTAAACCACCACAGCCCATGCCAAAGCTGGCCAGGGCCACTGCTCATCGACCTCTGACAGAAGCCACGGGCTATAGACAGCTAGCACTGTGTCCTCCTCTTCAGGGATGCCTCTACCTCAGCCCAGAAGGAGGCCTGAGCTCTTGTTCTAAGTGCAGGACTCCTCACTGAGGCGCTCAGAGGCTGACATCTGTGCCACAAAACCTAAGGCTTCTCCCCGTGAATGCTACCAAAAATTATACAGGTTTCAAAGAAGGAAAAAAAAAAAAAAAACAGATCTGGATCCAAGAAACAGAGATTGCCATCAGATCATCCCTAACCCCAGAATCTAAAATCTGGAATAAAAGCATCTTCTTAACACATTCAAAACATTTTGGACTTCGGAGCATTTTAGACTTTTTAAGATTAGGGACACTCAATCAACTAAATCTATTCAGCTGTTCTAACATTTTCCTACCCACCACCCCCCAAAAAGTCCTCTCAAATACTTTTAAAATCTTGATTACATTACTTATTTGTTTGTCTATTATTTGTTTGTTTGTTTGTTTGTTTGTTGGGGGAGTGTGCATGCCACGGCATGTGTGTCGAGGTCAAAAGACAACTTTCAGCAATCAGCTCTCCCCTTCCACCCTGTGGGTTCCAGGGACTGAACTCAGGTCATCAGACTTGGCAGCAGGAGCCTTTACCCACACAGCCATCTTGGTGGCCCAAACCTCTCAAATCGGAAACCCTTTTGGTCCCAAGTATTTCAGAGATGAGATGCTCCACACATGTACGTTGTAATTAGTCTCAACATTTTCAATGACACTTATTATGAGGAAAACTCAGTTTTACTGAGTTCAGTAGAAACACTAAAAAAACATCATATTTTAAACAACTTGCTCCACAGACTTTGTTCTTCTGGATGTAAATCCATTCCTGGGAACAAAGAACTTAATTTCTCCCATTTTCAACAAACATTTATTGAGCATTCACTAGAGGCCAGATACCGGTTATGGTGCCACCGGTTATGGGCACTGAGAGCTTAGAGTGGCAGCTGACGATCAAGCAAAGCCTTCTGGGAGGGTCTCTGTGATCCCAGCAGCCTGCTGGGAAGAGCGGCTCCTCCAGGCCTCACTGCTCCAGGCAGCTGGAGAGCGACACCCTTGACTGCTTTCAAGACCGAAAAACCCGAGGAGCCATGGCTGTGGGGCTGTGGCCCAGGCACACAAACAGGGACGCCTTCTTGTAAGCAGTCCATCCCAGCTGGTCAGTGACGCTCACACAGAGCAGAAATGGCGCCCTTCTGAAAGTCCCATCCCTTTAGGGTGAGAGCTGGTGCCCCGGGCTTTGGCGTTGGCCTGTGTTTCTGCTGTTCTTTTTTCCCTGTGTGTGCACAGACTTCCTACTTAGGATCCATTAGGACTTCATAGATAATTTGTTCCTTTTTTCAGTCACTTACTCTAGAAAGAAGGATTATCAGGGAAGACAGATTGGCTTTGCACAGCAGGAGCTATCAAATTACATTAATGATCATGTCGTAATTATTCTACAAGATTACTTGAAGTAGGGCATAACTTTATGGATAGAATAATCCCTATTCAAAAAATATAAAAGTTTAATGATACCATTTATCCACAGGTAAAAATTCCCATAAGCCCATTTATTACCAAGGCTATACACCCAAGCCACACGTTAATGGCAAGTACAAGCCCTTTGTGTGGGATTTTCTACAAGCCACTTAGACCTAGCCTCACACTTATTTGTAAGAAATGGTCACAGATTTGAAGTGAGAGCCATCAACAGCACCCGGGCTTTCTGATTCCCGACACATTTAAGCCACATTTGTTGAATTGCCCCAGACAGAATCTATCACAGACATAGTCAATGTGTACCTACTGTATGTGTGTACATATATTTGTTATAATAGGAAGAAATGGCTAATAGAGGTATACAACTGAAACAAATAAGAAAATGTCAATACATTAGATATTATTCCACAATCTTTATGTTAAATGTTGTTTGTTTATATGTTGTAATCTGCTCACAAACACTGATTTTCATTTAATCACCAGTACACCACGTCCTCCTGGCCGGCCCCTCACTCCCAGCATGCCCTTGGAACCTTGCCGATGCTTGCCTGGCTCAGCAGAGCTCCCAGCCCTCAGCATGCACACCTTCGGCTGTCTCCCAACACCATCCGAGTGCTAAGGCTCCTTCCTGGCCTCTGGGCCTCTGCCTTCCTGCACTTGTGCACCTCTACTTGGGTGTCCAGAAGACGCTGAACATTTAGACACCCTGGATGAAATGCCTCATCTCCCCCTTGGGTTTGCCCCGCTGTGGCCTTCCCCATCCCAGATGACAACAGCTACATCCTTCAGCCACTCAGGACCAGAAACCTGTACCCACCACCCATGACTCCTTAACCCTCACATCCGATCATCAAAAAAACTGTAAGGTCTACCTAAAAGCTAAGCTCAGACCGCTAGCTTCCCAGCACCTGAACTTCAAAGGATCTTTCTGGTCTTGGCAAGGCATTTTCAATGAAGTTAGAATGATTTTAAAATCCCATGACCCTTCACTCTCCTACTAAAACCCTACAATGTCTCCCCACTTCACTCAGAGGAGCAACTTAAGTCTTCACCCTCGGCTAAAGAGCCCTATGTGCAAGAACTCAGAACCAGAAAAGGTTCAGATTTGGGCTATTGGTGGCTCAAGAGAACTGAGAGTGCTGATCCTTCAGAGGATGCTGGCCTTGCCTGACTCGATGGGTGTGTCTTGTGCTCACTGGACCACACCTGAAGGTCACCCTCAACTCCAAGTGTCTATTTTAGTGAATGACCAGCGAAGAGAACATACTTAGATGATACCAACGGCAATGGAGAAGGGCATGGGAAGGAAACCATTTGAGCCAGTGACACAAGTTAAATGTGGACAGTAGATCAGAAGCAAATCCTTCAGGTGGATTTTAATGAATTTATGGCAACAGGTTCCTTGGGAATCCTGTAAGTACATCAGACTCCTTTGGTATGCTCAGCACCCAGACTCAAGGCTGAACATGTTGTCTGTTGGCAACCATCCTGCACATGTACACACGAGCGCACACTCACGAAGCACACTGCTCTTCCCCCACACAGGTCTGTGTGGATTCAGTCTCCATCCTACTACAGTGTTACAGCAGTTAATGAAATCACTGTCCTCCTCTTCAGTCTAGGTTATAAGACTCAGCTACCCAATGAGATACTTAAACACACCTTTGCTGCCTTCCGTTTATTACATAGAATTTTGTCCCTGAGGTCCAGGGGATATGCTATTTTTGTCTTCTGGCATTTTAAAAAAAGCCACACTTTTTTTTTTTCAATTTCATATTTTAAATGTTTTCCTAAATGGAAAGTAAAAATCTCTGTGCTGGAACACTTTTCTTGGGGGAAATTCATCACAGTCTTTTCCTATACTGAGTTTACACTTGACAGAAATTAAGATGTGACACTCAGGTTAAATGCCGCTGACCTCAATTTAAAGTTCCAGAATAATGCCACCAGCAGGCCAGAGGGTCCCTGATTCCTTGTCCTTGAGACCATTATTTGTGAGTAATAGTCTCATTATGGGGTTTTGCCTGAGGACACACAGAGATCTCAAGCCGAGGAAGGTTCCTACGGGGTTTGATTTGGGCAAAACTTCTCGAGTGAACATGATGATTCCTGGGCTGGCTTTTGTGTTTCAGCTTTCTGGTCTGCACGGCTCTCTCCTTGGGAATTCTCCTAGGAGCCAAGCCTAAGAATGGCAACTAAGATGGAGGTGCCCAAGGAAATCAGTAGGTCGGCCCCTCTCACACAGGGCTGTGCTCACTCTTTCTGGCAGATCAGCTGCTGGAGGTAAAGTGTCCCCTGAGACGTTCAGAAATAGCTTTTCCTTCTTCACAGCTTGTAGAAGTCTGAGTTCATCCCTGAATTAACAAGTGGTTCTCAACCTATGGGTCACAATCCCTTTGGGTTGGAATGACCCTTTCACGTGAGGGAGGGGGGTCAAATATTAGCTATCCTGCATATCAGATATTTACATTATGATTCATATCAGTAGCAAAATTACAGTTATGAAGTAGCAATGAAAATCATTTTATGGTTGGGGGTCACCACATCATGAGGAACTATATTAAAGGGTTGCAGCATCAGGAAGATTGAGAACCACTGCTCTAAGGCATCCCTGGGTCTTCACTCCAGGCTTGGTGGCTATGAGCCCATGGTACAGAGCCTGGTTAGCCATTGGAGAACAAGGCTCAGATGCCAAGCCTCGTCTGGTTCCAAGACCCAGGGACCTGGTGATCAGATCTCAGATCTCTCAAGGACTCCTTGGTGTTAATTTGTTACTAAAATGGGCTTGCAGTAAGCTGAGCCTCCTTCAGAACCTGGAGTTGCAACTGTCCTGGCAGGAGAGAAGATGGTCCAAAAAAACACCCCCCCCCCACCCCGCTTTTGACCATTTGCAGGAAAGACTAGAGCTGAGATAATGGTGGATCAATGATGGATGGGACCACACCTTGACTAAACTACTGAGTTACACACACCTTTACACTTAATGCCTCACATCAAGACTACCCCACAATGGACATGAGGGACAGGGGCATCACCGAACCTCTTTATTTGTTCCTCTTCCTAATGTGGAAACACTGAATGAATCCCCTTTCTCTGCCTTTCACTCTTGCCTGTCTCTTTAACTGGACACTAGAGGATGGGTGGCTGAGCCTACTTTTTTAGGGCTGCCGGTGTCCAGTAACATGAGCATCATTAAGAACCAGGCACCTGTGACAAACCCACTCAACTGATCTCATAGAGACTTGCAGCCTCCACAAGGGATTGGCACTAGAGGCCATCAGGTATGAGACCTGGTGTGAACATTCAAAGCCCTCCTGTGGCTCTCTAGTTAAAGATCCACACTAAAGAGATTTGTGCAGCCCTCCTGGGTTCACAGATGGTCGCATAGGAAGCCTGACCATCACCACAGCTTGACAAGCTCCAAATATGTATGTAGCACCAATACAGTTACCAGGGCAATACTCAATGCCAACTGCTACAGAGTAGAAAAGGGGCATTACAGAAGGAAGACCCGGTCAAGGAAAACTGGCAAACTACTTGGGGAGAAAAAAATGAATTGTATATGTGTATATAAGAATCTCACCAAGATGTGACTCAATGATGAGACGATTGGGATGTATATACCACACTGAGCCACAGAAAAGACTCGGGTGCAGGGGTTGGGGAGGCAAATCAAGGAAAGGGAAGGAAGGACATGTATGGTGAATGCAGGAGACCAGTAAAGCAGATGGGAGTCTCAAATGACTGAACTCTGTAGCTCTCTTTCTGGTTCAGACGTCTTTACTGATTAAAAAAAAAAAATCCTTTGTAAATGAAAACTTCTTGTAGAAAGGGGAAATTTGCATCTCAATTTTAATCAGTCAAGGAGAAGTAAAACATATTTTCTGGGTTGGCTGTGACTCAATTCCTTTTGGATCAAAATAGTCAACATGCCAAAGTGGCAAAATGAGTGGATGAGCTCTGAGCACATTTTCCAATGTCTGCCACATGGCTCCTTCCCCATTTTCTCATGCCTCTGAGTGTGACACCACAAATACAAACTGAAACATCCATGTGCTTCCTGGTAGTTGGAGAAAACATGGACCAGACTATGCAGTGACCGCTTTCAACCTCCCTTCAGAACACCTCTGGTCTTTGTAATTCCGAGGGTTATTCTCTGAAATCTAGGAAGGAGCTCAGATGCTCTCCCGTGGATGGACAGAGGCTGTGTTATCATCTTCTATAGGGGGGAAACTCCCCTTGGTTGTTTTTTGCTAGTTTTCCTTATGATGACTCCATCGTGGCCTTTCCGAACCACGCCCTCCCATTCTGAAAGTCCTGGGTGGGTGAGCACCTGGTCCTACTGCTCTGATGGGGTGACTTACCATTTGTAGCAGGAATCTTAAATGGTCTCATTAATAAAAATCAAACCTGAGGCCAGTTATTGGGTGAATGCTGGAAGATCAGAGAAGCAGAACAAACCACAGCTACCTCACTTGGCCAGTACCTCAGCTGATCCTGTTTCCTCAGACTGGAAGTGTCTCAGTCCTCATCCAGAATGAATCTCAGCTGAACTGCTCCTCGAAAGCCTGAAAGCTTAACCAGCCAAAAGCTGCTAGTTTCTGGTCCTCACGCCTTATATACCTTTCTGCTTTCTACCATCACTCCCTAGGATTAAAGGCTCACTTCTTGGGATTAAAGGCGTGTGTCACCATGCCTGGTGGTTTCCAATGTGGCCTAGAACTTACAGAGATCCAGAGGGATTTCTGTCTCTGGAGTGCTAGGATTAAAGGTGTGAGTGCCACCATTTTCTAGCCTCTGTATCTAGTGGCTTTTCTGTTCTCTGACCCCAGATAAGTTTATTAGGGTGCACAATGTTTTGGGGAACACAACACCACCACAACCATTCCTGCTACAGCTGCTTCTGGCCTGCTTCTGTGGACCTGCTGTGTGTGCAAGGGACTTCTCTCAGCAGCACCTTGAGCCTCTGGGAGAGTAAGGAGCTTTAAACATCCCAGCCTCACTCAGCTGACTTCCTGTGGCCACAGAGGGTCTCCCTGCTGAGTCGGATGGGCCCTACTGCACTACATGTGTGCACTCAGCTGTTCCTGTCCCTTCCACTCTCTCCTACTCTCTGTCCCTCTGCACCAAGATTTGGACTTTTAAGGAGTGAACTCTGAAAGCTCAAATGACAGATATGAAAACCAGTAGATGAAAACAATTTTAAATAATTATGTGGCTCTGAGTTGAGAGAGACTGGGGACCTCATTACCCTGCTTTTCACATTCTTCATGCTGCTTCCTCATTGAAGAGAACAGACACAGCTTTCAAAGCCATAGAATAATCAACAAATCAAGATTTCCTTCAGGCAAACAGTCTGAGCATGGTTTAGGGACAGGGGTGGGGGTGAGGGTACTAGCCTGCCTGTACCCCATGTCAACCAAGAAGACCAAGAGACTTATCTTAGCCTGCAGCAATGTCTTAGAGGTATGTCTCTGACCCTAGCATGTCCAGAGGCCCTTGATTTCCCAAGTGCACACAGCATCAAAAGGTACTTAAGCCCTAAGTGTAAATTCTGGGCACCACAGTGGTCCTGCCTGAGGTACAAGAAACACACTGATCTCTCTCTCTCTCTCTCTCTCTCTCTCTCTCTCTCTCTCTCTCTCTCTCTCTCTCTCACACACACACACACACACACACACACACACACACACACACACACTCCATGTGAACTCTGTCTACTCCAATGGACACATGCTTGGTCAGCCCTGACCTTATCTAGCAGGCAAGGACCCAGATACTGAGCAGACGACACTCCTCTCTAAGAACAACTCCAGTTCTTAATTATGTGCACTTTTCATTTCTGCAGAACAATCCTTCCAACTGAGTGGAGGAATGAGAAGCTGCCTGGAGTGTCTTCATCATGAGTGAGCAGTAGCCTAATGCACTCGTGGGAAGAATTCAAAATATCCCATTAACAGAAGATTTGCAAGCTCATCTCCTTTACTGTGAGAACAGTATCTGCATGTCACTACATGACAGCAAACATATTAATTAAAACCTAGATTGTACGTCAATCATTAGGGATAATTTAGAGGTCTGAGAAATTATTAAATAAAAACAACAACCAAAAAAAAAAAAACAAAAAAAAAAAAAACAAGAAACCATGAAGACTGGCTACTTAGTAGGCCACAGAACAGAACCCTTAGCTTTGCTGGTGAATTCATTACTTGTCCTACTGCTGTAACAAAATACCCAATAAAAGCCACTTAAGGATGGAAGGATTATTTGGGTTTGTGTTTCAAGAAACAGTCCAGGACAGGAACTTAAGGTGGCGTCCTATTGCATGCACAGCCAGGAAGCAGAGAACACTGAATGCTCCGGTTTAGCTGGCTTTCTCCCTGCTCCTCAGTCTAGGGCTCCAGCCCACAGGACGGTACCACCTACAACTCAGGTGTGTCTTTGCACCCCAGTTAACCTAATCTAGATAAACTCATAGGCATGCCCAGGGGCTTGTCTCCTAAAGGAATCTAGATCCTGTTGCTCACTCAGTAACCATCACAGGTCAGGACAAATATGGGAGATTACTAATTCAAGTCCTTAAAATCCCTACCTCGCTTTCACTTTCATAGAATTTTATACTGAAGAAAATCTTAAGGATATTAAATTCTATTCCCCTTTCAACACTAGAGGAAACCGAGGCCCCACAAGGTAACTGATCAAACACCTTTTAAGAACAGAAGACCACAGAGAGCTTGCAGCTTGAGAGCCTGTGACCCAAGTGGCCTTAGAGCCCATGCTTCTGGAAGTCCACAGTCAGCTCTGGGGCCCATTACTAAACAACTGCACAGAAAGAGACGGGACCATGACCAGGGTGGAACAGAGAATATGTCTACCAGTCTGCACTCACAGAGGAGGGGGCTTGCTGTGGAGTGGCCAGGTTTCAGAATTTGGGGCTGTGTATCCTAGAAGGAGAAGTTTTAATGTCAAATGCCTGGTGTACGAATGTGTTCCTCGTCCTGACGCAGGTCCCGGCCCACTTGTGCATAGGAGAAGGTCTGTCCCTTTATTCTTGCTCCCTTTACATCCATAGACCTCCTGCTCTTTTTGTTTTTCTTCCAGTTACTGCTCAGGTCCAAGATACTCAAACTCACATGTGAACTCAATGAGGAGCAGAGATGCAGAACCCTCGTGGTCACATTGTGTCTTATAGTTCTGCTCTGCACACAGACATCCCAGGACCCAAACTGTTGAAAAGAAAAGAAAGCAGGGTAATTGGTAGCTCAAGGTCTGTAAACAGGAAAATCTTGCCCAAATAATGTTTGTGCATGTCCACAGACACAGAAGCCAGTATATGGGATCCCTGGCCAAGAGGGACAATTTGAGTACCAACTTTAGAGGAGTAATGAATTAAAAACTACTATAAGACAGGAAGTGGGGTATACAGGTAAATAATGAGGCATATGGGGTGTGGGAGGCCTTGTTTACCAAAGAACCCCCAAGCACCAACTGGAAAGGGCCAAAGCTGGATATCAACATTTTGCAACTGAATAAAGACTAGCTCAAACAAGCTATTATCATCAAGGACAAATCTAGGGGGCATTTTAACAAAGACCAAGATATCTATATGGTCTCCAAGTGTCTCCTGTAGCTTATTCTTTAGTTATAAAGCAAAAAGAAAAATTATGATAAAGTAAAGAAATCAGACCATACCTTTTCTGGATAATGAAAATTAATACCACCAGTAAGGACAGGATACAGGGTGTCTCCAGTCTGATACCCTAAAAAGGACACACTTTTCTCACGTGTGATAACTTCTGAATTGAAACAGTTTTACCCCTGAAGGAGGATCTTTAAGACTCATAAATAAACAACTCACAAGTCTCAGAGAGTTCCTGAAACTTATCAGATGCACAGGCTCTCTCTCCTCGGGGTTATAGAAACAGTAAGGACTGCTGGGGAGAAGGAAGACTCTGTGACCTGTCGAGCTGCCTGTGAGTTACATACAGAGCTCTAGGGATGCAGCATTCATGAATCAGCACCCATGCTGGGGTGGGCTTTTTAGTAATGTGCTGTGTTTGAATAGTTCATGCTCCTGTAAATAGCCCTTCTGTTCACATATTCCCAGGAAAAGTCATACAACTTCTTACTACGTATCTCTTTCAGATGCACCACCTAAATACACATCCTTTAAAGAAGAGCTAAATTCTATTTTTTAATAGAGAGAGAACAAGCATGCATGCATGTAGGTTCTGAAGTTACAGGCATTTGCAAGCCACTTGGTGTGGGTATCGGAACACACAGTCTAGTTCTCTGACAGAGAGGTAAGCACTCTTAACTGCTAGGCCACCTCTCCAGGCCTAAGAGCTGAACTCTCAACATTGTAAAAGATAGAGGGCACAGACGCCTTCCAAACAAGAGACCCTGAAATTCCAATCCTGTGTCAGTCTAGTACTGTTCCACACCCCTCCCAGAGAAATGAACTCAAGGTGACTAACAGCTTATCACTCCTTGATGAGTAATCTACAGGTGGAGAAACTGACATTCTTAGAACTCACCCACTCCACCAGAATCTTCCCCACAGCGAGCCTTGCAAAAGTGAATAAAACTAGTCTTTCATCAAAGATGAGTTGACTAACCAGCCACAGTTCTACATTATCACTGGGCTATGCTTCTCAACCAAGAGTGAGTGAGTATGTGTGTGTGTGTGTGTAAGGGTTAATTCCTGCACTGTGAATCCTAAAATTTTGAACACAGCTTTTGCACTGGAGCAAAAAGCATTTATCTTATATGACAGAAACATTTCTTTATATATATATATATATATATATATATATTTATGTTATATATATATATATATATTATTCTACAATACCATTCAGTTCTACATATCAGCCATGGGTTCCCCTATTCTCCCCCTCCCACCCCCTCCCCTTACCCCCAGCCTACCCCCATTCCCGCCTCCTCCAGGACAAGTCCTCCCCCGAGGACTGCGATCAACCTGGTAGACTCAGTAGTCCAGGCAGGTCCAGTCCCTTCCTCCCAGACTGAGCCAAGTGTCCCTGCATGACAGAAACATTTCTAATCTCTACCTTTATGGTTGAGTCTTTAATACCCTTCCCAGCAGGCTTTTAAAACGTGTGTATTAGAAGATGTATAGTACATATGATTAAAAAAAAAAAAATTCCCTGGCTGAGATGGCCACAGCTGATTTCAATATGAGGTCTTACTTAGTTCATTTAGAAAATAAAATACTCCAGGCAGTAGTGGTGCATGCCTTTAATCCCAGCACTTGGAAGGCAGAGGCAGGCGAATCTCTGTAAGTTTGAGGCCAGCCTGGTCTCCAAAGCGAGTTCCAGGAAAGGTGCAAAGCTACACAGAGAAACCCTGTCTCGAAAAACAAAAAAAAAAAAAAAAAAAAAAAAAAAAAGAATGAAAGAAAGAAAAGAAAACACATCAACTAATACCACTTCATCTACTTTGAGACATAGACATTACTTATCTAGCTGATAGTCACTAAACACATTTAGATTTTGATCTATTTTTCACACTACCCTTCCTTATCCTAAGGACACACAGCAGAAGCTGAAAGGAGCTACTAGGCATGGGACAGACACCCAGCAGTCTGGAATGACAGGGTGTCCAGGAACTCACTTCACAGAAGGGGATGATCACTGCCCAGCCACTGCCCGAGCTCACACAAGGCAGGTGCATGTTCTTACAGAGAACATGTACATTCTTGAACATTCTACACAGGTTGGCTAGAACTTCAGTGACTGTGAAGAGGTTGGAATGTTGCAAGTCCAAGACCTAATTAAAAATGATCCTGAGCTATCTTAGGCCCTTGAATAGTCACTGCCCCCCTCTGTGTGTGACTTAACAGCCTTGTGACGATCCCACCAGCTTCCATCAACCCTAAAGCGAAGCATGTCCTCAGAAAGCACCTGAGACCATACAGACATCCTCCTCTCTGCTAAGTCCACCGTCTGACCAATGCATCTGAGAACTGTTGATTTATGGCTTCCTTTGTTCTGCTTCTATTAAAATGTTATGAGATTGCTACCTCCTTGGAGCATGGCCTTTGGGGAAAGCTGAATCTCTGTTCCCAGGCCTTGGTCATTCATATTTGGTTCTAGAATAAACCATGTCTTTTTCTTTGAGGTAAGAGCTGCGTTTTCATGAACACTGGCTGTGGTAGAACCAGGGTTAGGACGCACCCGTCACTCTGCTCTGCTAAACAAACCCAGAGCATCACTAAACGCGCAGGGTTGGCAGCCTGCTTTCCAGCCTGTGAGTCACTAACAGGGCTTGAGTCATCGTGTCTGTTTGCCCACTACCTAAATAGCCCCAACACCCTTCGTAACGGTAAGAATAAAGGCCTGTGGATTTTGTGCCGAAATAACTGTAGACAGATTCTGTGTGACAAAGAACCTCTGAACCTCACAGTGGCTATTGTTACCCACTAGCCACTTTTACAGCTGGTAAACCCACTAGAGCATCCAGGACAGACGGAGCAGTTAAACAGCCAATGACCCAGCATCCACAGGCTCTAAACAGGCTGTATTTATGCTGTACAGTAGCTTTGGAAAATAACCTCCAGCTTTGAATCAGACAGAAGCAAGAACCTGTTTGAGTGGATGAGGACAGAAGGGCTGTGTAAAAGCCACTGCCGTGTGCATATTACACCTTTTCAGCAGTGAGAAATTCATTTAATAAATCGATTGAAGCCTGAAATCTAATTAAATGTAAAAGAGGCATCAGTCTGAAATGCTAATAAGTTCACACTGTACAGGCGCAGTTCCGGCACATGCCTTTAATAACGCATTGCCTGAAGAGTTTTCTGTATTCATTATGACCTGAATCGTTTCCAAACTCAACTTCAAATGCAAACACCTTTGTGCAGGAGATCCATCTGGCCACCTTCTTCTTCCCACGAAAAGGGAATGAAAGGACAAGAAGTCTTAAAGATTGAACCATGATTGTAAGAAAAAGGGAAATCTCTAAGGGACCCCATGTGCCTTTTACCCAGAAAAGCCATGAGTGAGTGTCACCTCATTGCTGGCACCCTAGGCTTGAAGTCATTTGAACGTTCATGCCTCATAACACAGTTAGGGCTTTCTGGAAATGAACGCTTCAACTAGTTCATCCTAAGCTGGAGCCCATCTTCAATCCGTTTGTTCAACACGTTTGTCTAATTAGGGGTGTGGGCAAGTGTTGTGCTGTACGCGAAGATCAGAAGACAGCACATGGGAGTCAGTGCTCGCCTTCCATCGTGTGAGTACTGGGAATCGAACTCAGGTCATCAGGTGTTGCGAGTGACTGTCCTCTGAGCCAAGCAACTTAAAGCATGTAGCTGTGCCCACCTCGCGATACCATCCCAGCAGGGCTTGTTGATAGTTTACACCTCTTCCCCCATCACCCTCCCCCGACAGTACCCAACCACACCCTGCCAACTGCCAACTCTGCCTGTGGCGCTGCAGGGGGTGGGGCTAAGGGCAGAGGACTCCACCTCTGTGGCTACAGGGATACCCTGATCCTTGCTGAGCAGGGCTTTCTGGATACAGCCGTTAAGTGAGGAGCACCCACATCCCTTTAGGAAACCCTTCACCTATGCTCTGTCAGGACACCCAGGAGAGCTCACTGATTCTTTAGAGTGGCCTTTGGTGGAATCAGGCCTGGGTTTGCCACTGGGACCTTAGGAGAAGGGGCAGATATGGCTTATGTCTTTCCTTGGGAAAGGATTTTAGGTTCAATGGCAAGTGTCTTTGCCCACTGAACCATCTCACTGACTTCTAGAGCTCACCCTCAGCCACCAGGAGCACTCACCTACCACAGCCGCAGAGTTCAGCTTTCCTGCTGACTCTCCAAAGACAGCCAGGCTCCTGGTGCTGACCTCCACCTGTGCCTTGGAGCAATTCTGGGACATCAGCGGTAGAGTCAGGTATTTCTTTATGTGGTAAGAGGATTCATCGGGGCTGGGCTCTGGGTTATTGCTTCCACACAGCATGCCTGCTTCTCAGCTCAAGTCCCTCCCACATTCTCCATCTAACTGAGATGTGGAAACCACGGATACACAATGGCATCTGGGACCACTCTCCTGCCCATCTCACGACCTTCTCCTGTTCCTCACTTCATGCTCCATTACAGTCACACTCGCCTCACTGCTGTTCCTTGTTCTCTTAGACATGCCTCTGGCCCAGGGCCTTTGCACTGGCTGCACCCTCTTCCTGCAACACCTCTCCAGCTAGTCATGTGTCTCTCATGCCTTCCTTCAGGTTTTCACTTGCATGTGACCTTCTTGGTGAGGTCTATCCTCACCCCTTGAGAATCCATGCCCCTTATCCCAGGACCCTGTGTTTGTGAGTTTATCCGATAAATTCACGTATAGCTCCAAATGAACATCTGTGCAGTTATTCAAGTTCAGAGGCCAAAACCCCCGAGCCTCTGGACCTGTTAGACGGAAAGAACTCCCTGAGATGTTGGCGCACTCCACAGCGGCAGCCCATCTATGCTCCACATTTTGGTGTATTCTGGGAGATGGCATCACTGTCCCCAGCCATGGCATGGGAAGTACCGTGTGGTGTTCCTAAGCACAAGAAGGCCATGGTGTGTCTTATCCGAGAAAAACAGTAGTGGTGTTCCCTCAGAGTTCCAGTGCTGCTGGGCAGAAATTCAATGTTACTGAGGCAAAATCATGCATAGGTGCGGTGTCTTTAAACAGACAGAACACAAAAGAATGTTAGATGAACTGAGCTTCCCAAATCTGAAACCTTCTGAGTGTTCACTTCAAAACTTCTGGAGCATGCCAAGATGCACACCATGCCAGGCTGCACACCATGCCAGGCATGCCAAACTGCACACCAGCTAGCCACACACCATGCCAAGCACGCCAAGCACACACCATGGCAAAAAATTAAGCAATGCTTCCAACCATGACAATCATAGATGCCATTCAATCTTTACGCCATGGGTTACCGTTCTTCATAGAAGACAAGGTATTAACATTGTTCCTTGGGAAGCAACTGGACAGGATAGAGAATTCTGCTTGTATCCATAACTGTTAACATTGAACATCTACGCAGATAGGTGGGTTGGAATAAAGATGGCAAGTGGGTCTGCAGTAACAACACAAGCAAACACATCAAAGCTGAACCAATCAGCAGTCTTAAGACTCAAAAAGATGGCACCAACAAATGCTTTCTTTCGGGGCTAGAGAGACTGTCCAGAAGTTAAGAGCACATACTGCTCTTGCAGAGGATCCGAGTTCAGTTCCCAAACTCCCATGTCAGGCAGCTCACAACCTCCTGAAACTCCACAACTAGGGGATCCAATGTTCTCTTCTGACCTCTGCAGGTACCTGCAAACATGTGGCATACACTCACACAGACATATACACATACAGGTAAATAAAAATAATATGAATAAATAAAAAGAATATTGCATATATTCATAGTATAACATAAAGAGGAAATATAATCATCTATAGTGATATAGAAGGCATGAATTTTCATCTCTGAGAAAAATCATTATTCATCAAAAGTCTTTCTTATCAACAATACAACCTGGAATATGTTATACAGTGTCTCTGATGATATCTTCATCCTTATTTTATAAGACAAAGGGATGGAAAGGGTAAGGGGGATGTAGGAGGAGACATCCATGGGAGAAATAGTCATCTCTGTGTGGGCATCAGAGAAGCCTCCTTCCAACCTCCATCTAGGAAGTTTCTAGAGTCCTGTTTCTAACATAATGAGGGAGACCCTAAACAGCCCCATACCACCACCCACTCAGTGCCAGGCTAATGTGGCAGCTACTTCCTCCTATTCCTTGGTGCCTAAAACCAACCCTCTGCCAACAGAACCCTCTCTGCCACTTCCACATATTATTTCTAGGGAGTTGATACCCAAGCCAACATCATTTTCTGGTCCCTTGAATCCCACATTCTGTCACAGCCTCACACTCTAGTCCACAGAGGAGTGTGTTTCAGTCCCACATCACTGGAGACATAAGGAGAGCAGAACACACTTGAGAGCGTTACAACCATCTCAGCAGAGTGTCAGCTACATGGCTGAGGGCACTGCTGTTGGTATCCTTAGACTCTGGCTGTTTACATGGCGTGTTCTACAAGAACTTCACTCCCAACACTGCATCCAGTTTCCTTACCTTAATTTGTAAGAGAATTTGATTTTTTCTCCTCAGCACTTCCCTTAGAAAAATCCCAAACCCAAAGACAAGCAGCTGTCTGTCAGACTCCTCCTGCATGAAAGTCTGAATGGAAAGTCTTTTCTTCCTTCAAGTTGGCAACTTCCCCCCTCATCTACTATCTGTGGCAGAGCACAATGTCTGTTGAAATGATGACTGTAATTAAGTCAGGTGTACACACTCCTCCTTCTGGATCCTTCAAAAGGTGCATTTATTCTCAGTAAAACTGAAGGTAGGCATAATATTTTGACACACCACATACAACGCCTGATGAAAATCAGGAGATGAGGAAGGCTGAGAACCCATGGTGGTCATGCCCGGTGTGTATCACAACCTTCAGGTGTGGATCACAGCACACACAGAAAGATCAGTTACACACCAGGAGATGAGGAAGGCTGAGAACCCACGGTGGTCATGCCCAGTGTGTATCACATCCTTCAGGTGTGGATCAGTGAATCACAGTACACACAGAAAAGTCCAGTTACACATCAGGAGATGAGGAAGGCTGGAAACCAATGGTGGTCATGCCCGGTGTGTTTCATATCCTCGGGTGTGGACCAACCAGTTATATACCAAACCAAACCAGTGGCCAGAAGTTTAGAAAAGCATGATTATCTATTGAATTCATCACTTTTCTCTCACTGTGGCCAAATAAATACTTGACAAGAACAGAAGTGAGGGAAGAGAAGTTTGTTTGGGCTCATGCAGTTTGAGGGGCTAGACTCCATCATGGCAAGGAGGTACGGTACAAAGGGGTGGTGAAGGAAACAGTTCATGTCTGCTGCAGCAAGAATGTGAGACTGTTTGCTCATCTGGCAGATCAGGAGTCAGATCCACACAGGAAACAAGGCCAGCTATAAACCTGAAGGGCAGCCCCAAAGACCTGCCTCCTCCAGTGAGGTCCCACCTCCTGAAGGTTCAACAAACTCCCAAAACATCAGCATCCACCAGAGACCAAGTGTTCAGACACATGCACCTATGAGAGACATTTCACATCCATCGCTTCAGCATGGATTTCCTGAGGGGAACCAGGACCCCAGCACAGGCAGCCTGGCTCCACACCTGTGTCCCCAAACACCATACTCTGGTGACTAGTAAGACTCATGACTAATGCCTTCCATATAAAGAAGTCCTGGTGTTTCCTGTGCCACACTGCTTCTTATTCTAGAAGCCTTCACACAAAGAGCTTACCCACAATTCCACACAAGGAAAATGGAGAGGACAGCCTTTGAAGTAAAACAAACCGGAAGCAAAACAGAACAGTGGCCAGCTCCATATTTCCTTTCCATTTCCATCTATGGAAGTTTGTGCTCAGACAAAAAGAAAAAGGGGATTTAAAATATGAAGAAATAAAGTGCATTCACTGGGTCTGTTGACAAGGACCAGAGAGGGAAGAGTTGGGTAAATGAAGAAAGATAGGTGACGTAGTGTTCATAGCTGGATACTGCGAATGTGTTCAGCAATAATAATAATAACCCAATGCCTGGGGCACACCTGGGACCACATGCCTCCTTGAATCCTTTATCTTCTACCTAGTGCTACCTAAATTTTCCACATCTTCAACCACTTACCTTTCCAGGCTTTCTTTATTGGAAAAGTAAAAAAGCGAAAGGCAGAGTATAAATTTTAATCTATCTGTACCAATGACACTGAGCTAATATTTTGGTGTTTGCTTGCCCTGTGTCCACTGCCTGAGTGTGTGGTCTCCATTAACCTCACAGCAGCCTGCCAGAGCAAGTACTGCTATCAGTCCATCTTCATGCCTCAGAAAAATGAGGTGGAAGGAAGCCACTAACTTGCCAAATCACATGAGTAGCAGAATATTGTAGGCTAGCGGAAGCCGCCCCCCTTCTCTGCGGCTGGGTTGGTGAAGAGCTCACGACTCCGCCCCACTTGGCTGAATCACAGCTTCTCTAGTCCCCAACTGGATGGAGTCTTTGCTTGGCCAATCCCTTCAGCACTCACTGTTCCTAGGCCTGGCCCAGCAGGAGGTAGACCTCATGGTCACCTTTGGCTTTGTCAGGCTTACCACAACCTCCCCATTAAAAAAAAGTAAAATGTTATTACTTCCTGGGGATCTACTATATGCTCATTTCCAACTGTCACGTTATCCTACGGGACGAGTCCTCATTGAGAGGTAGAAGACTGGACCAGGAAATGGAACAACTTACCCCGAGTCTCACAGCTGGTGAAGAGCAAGCTCTTGGGGATTAGGGTCTCTCTGGATGGGGTGAGCACTTGTGAACAAAGCCAGTTCCACCTTTCCTCTTTAGGTTCACCTAGTCTTTGTTTTGTACCAGCAATGCTGGGAGACCATGGCATATAATCTCACCAACTCCATGCCTGCCATCCTGCCTTACAACTGGAGGTTAAGCATCATTCAAAGGCAGGAAGCTCAAAGAACCAGCAGTTCATTACTGGATTCATCATCTATTGCACAGCAGAACCAACTTCCTACCTAGAGATCTAAAGTCTTCTATTGACCTACCAGTCTGGGCAATTGATGCCCCACTGAGAGCAAGCGCTCGGACTCCTCCTGCTGCTCCTCCTCCCAGTCTAAAGATGTACTCACACAATGAAGTCTAGCCCCCACCAACCACTATCTAGATTCCTCTGGGATAAGGGTGATGCATGAATTTGCCTGCAAAGGCCGGAAAATGCCATAATTCAAGCGGTGCGGAGGGCAAGCTGCCTCAGATCCTTGAGATAACTGAAATTGACCCATAACTCACCAGCCACTGTGGGAAATCCTATCGCTTTGCACACTTCACTTTCATAACCAGAAATCAAATCAGGAGACATGGTCAGAATGCTAATTTGGAACCTCAGACGCAATGCCGTCTTTAATGACTCTTGGCAAAAGATACTCATTAGCGATCTCAGCTCATCTAAATTAAAACATGAAACCTAGAGATTAAGCATAGAAATTTCAATTTCTCAGCCCCATACAACCATGGAAAACTCACACCATGGGAATACAGCTGCTCCTTGGGGCTTTGCTACATTTGTAAATATTTCAACAAGATCCATGCAAAGGGAAGCCAGGGAAATGAGTGGATAGACCCATCAGGTCCCAACTGTACCTGTGGGCCATCAAAGTGAGAAGCAGTTCTTCATGGCCAATATAAACCATCCTGTTAAGGAAGATCATCTCTCCGCCAACGGCCAGGGTCATCTCTTCTATGACACAAAGCTCAGATTCTAAAGTCACAGCAGGCTGCTGGCATTGGCCCTGCTATTCAAAGTGCATGGGAAGACGGTACAGCCAGCCTCATGTTAGGTATGTAAAGTACTGTGCTAATGACAGACTCATCATTGGTTCTAAACCTCACTCAATAACTGTTTCCAGGAGATTAGGAGAATCACTCAATAACCTCCAGGAGAAGCCTCTCTCATCTGCCATGGCCCAGCAGAATACGTGCACCACCAGCTTTCCCCTCTGTTCTTGACTAAATTCTTCTTAGGTTCAGGAAGAGGGAGCCAGTCTCCGTCTGGAGCAACACCCAATATGCAGCCCAGAAACATCAGGGTAAAGCTGGACACTAGACATCACAGCTTCACAGCTTGCCTTCCCTTCACAGACCATACACTCAGAAATGTAACATGAAACACTGTCAACCAGTGCTGGAGAGAGGACTCAGCAGGGAAAGCTGCCACCCCAGCACCCACAGAAAAAAGCTGGGTGTGGTCATTTATGTCTGCAACCCTGGTGCAGGGGAAGCAGAGGCAGGCAGATCCCCAGAGCTTGCTGGCCAGGCAGTCTAGCCAAACAGTGACTTCCAGGTTCAGTGAGAGACTGTCTCAGAAGATAGGATGGAGAGCGGTTGAGAAAGACATCCAACATTTACCTCTGACCTCCACATGAAAGAACGTAAATGTACATATGCACACACACATGCACACATACACACACACACACACACACATGCACGCACGCACGCACTACACAGACACACAGATGCACACACACACACAGACACTACACAGATACACACATACACTACACAAAGATACACATATACTAGACATCCGTGCACACTCACACACAACACTGAAAAACCTCCCTGTGAGGAAGGAATGGTCTGCAAATGACACAAAGATAATCAGCATTTTAATTCTTTTTTTTTTTTCCAGACAGAAGCCTCTCCTGAGCTTTCCCCTGGGCACAATGGCTCAGAGGCTCGCCTGGATTCTGAAACTCAGCTGTTTAACCTGAAAATGTCACCTCCTACAAAGACACAAGCCTTAAGTGTAAGTAGCAAACTGGAAAGACACTTAAAAATGTGGAGGGGCTAGGTGTGGTGATGCACACTGTAACCCTGGCACTCGGGAGGCTGATTTCATGATCTCAAAAACCAGCCAAGGCTACACAGCAACATCTTGTCTCAAAAACAAAACAAAACAACACAAACTGGGCAGGTAGCTCTGCACGTAAGAGCACTTGCTGCTCTGCAGAGGACTCAGGTTCAGTTCCCAGAACCACAGCATGCAGTTCACAAACACCAGAAACTCTAGCTCCAACTCCTTGGTCACCCGCATGCACACAGGGCACACAAACTCACAACGGCATGCATATACACATAGACATTTGCTTTCATCAATAAATCTAAAAAAGCAAGGAACCTTCTAGTCTTGCATGCTGCAGATGCTAGGGTGGCAGCCAGCATCAGTCCTAGAGGAGAATCCATTTCTTTTTCCATCAAGTGCTCTTATACATGCCTTTCAGTCCTCTCTGGAAGGGCTCCCACTTCGGAGCCTCCACAGGGTAACGATTTGTTCCTGACTGCGACAATGGTGGACTAGGGCTATCTATCTCTGTAGTTTACATAAGTTGAGGATCTTTCTTGGACAAAAATAAGTTACATAAAGGGGTTGGAGCAATGGCTCATCAGTTAAGAGTGTATACTGCTTTTCAATAGGACACAAATTTGGTTCCTAGTGCTCACACCAGATGGGTCAAACTACCTGGAACCCCAGCCCCACTGCATGTAATATCAGGTATCTTCTGGCCTCCAAGGGCACCTGCACTCATATACACATAACTATACACAGATACACACACACACACACACACACACACACACACACACACACACACACACACTTACAATGTAAAAAAAAACTTTTTAAAAATTTTGATTATAGAAAACAAAAACAGACATTCTGTTTTACTGCATGAAACAGCCACCTTGTGGTAATCAGCGAGTTAGTAACTATGGACAAAGAAACTGCCCTGGTCACCATGGTGACCACTCCAGCTGACACTGCAGAAGACCCCAGGAAAACATCCTTCCCAAGTACATTAGCACAGATGGTCACAACAGATAGGCAGAGAAGCCATGCAGGGCTCCCACCAGATGCTTGTGACATATTCCCAAATCATCCCTGGACATCACCACTGACTAAGGGAGTGACCTTCTAAGAGGGTCATGTGATGAGAACTTCCAGTGAGATTCAGCTCAAAAAAACTATCCAGCCTTGAAAAGAGCCCCTTTGCCGGCATTCCTGGTCTTGCCATTCAAAAGGCCAGCCTGGGGCCTAACAAAATGACGAAGGAAGTGCCAGGAGCTGCTTAACAGCCCTTCCATAACCACAGGAAACTCCCAACCCCGAAAAGCAAGCTGGGACACAACTAAAATGTGCACAGAGAAGCCCAGGTCACTCCGCATGTGCCCACACGACTATGGAGCAGCAACACTGCATGCCGCCTGTGTCCTGCAGAAGAGCAGCACCAGGCACGCATGCCGCCTGTGTCCTGCAGAAGAGCAGCATGGGGCATGCATGCCGCCTGTGTCCTGCAGAAGAGCAGCATGGGGCATGCATGCCGCCTGTGTCCTACAGAAGAGCAGCATGGGACATGCATGCCGCCTGTGTCCTGAGGAAGAGCAGCACCAGGCATGCATGCTGCCTGTGTCCTGAGGAAGAGCAGCATGGGGCATGCATGCCGCCTGTGTCCTGCAGAAGAGCAGCATGGGACATGCATGCTGCCTGTGTCCTGAGGAAGAGCAGCATGGGGCATGCATGCCGCCTGTGTCCTGCAGAAGAGCAGCATGGGACACGGTAACACTCACTGAGTTCTCTATCCTGCTACCTGTCTTGGGTCTACAGTGATGAGTGAGGCAGAGCAGTAACTCTGAGCAGGACCAGAACGAGAAAGAGGCGATTGAGGGAACCGAAGCCCAGGTTCTAAGTGGGCACTGACATCCCTGCTGAGCCAGTGCCCACCCTGAGCCTCTTCCACTGGGTCTGCAATTGCAGCAGCAGTCCTGACCCTTGTTACACACTGGACACATTCAGAAAAACACAGGTGCAAACAAATCCTTCTGGAAGTCAGCCATCAAAAATGACCAGAGACTTGGAGATCTTTAGGAACAAAATTCCTGGGCCAATCATAAGTTTGAAAAAAAAAAATCAGTAACAGTGAAAGAACTCAGAGAAAACTTCAGTCTATTGTACAAAATCTTGCCCGGGAACAACACCAAGTTGAGGGCTAACATCTGGAAACATCTGCCACGGCTTGCCTCATCTTCAAAAGAACTTTGGGAGACAGATGTACACATCACCTTACTGCTGTTACTGAAGAGACAAGACAACCAGACCAGAAGGTTTTTCAAAACCTGAGAATGAGTGAATGGCAGTGAGCGCTGGCCTAGGCTGCTGCACTCAGCCTGTTTTTAGTCAACGGTGAGATTTACACAGTCATTTTTCAAGGAAAGCAGAGTAATGAAGATCTCATAGCATGTCTGTGATGACATTTACTGTCAACTTGAGCAGATCCAGATTCACCTGGGAGACAAGCCTCCAGGTATACCATCTTGGATAGGTTAGCTGGGGTGGGAAGACACACTCTAAGGGCAAGTGGTACCCTTCCCTGGGCTTGGGTCTTGGATTGCATAAAGGAGGAGCACCAGCTTCTCCTTTATGGAGAACCATAAAGCACCAGCACTCACTGCTGCCTGCTGCCTGGTTGCAGATGCAATGTGACCAGCTGCCTCCCAAGCTCCCAGGTCTAGAACTTCCATGTTGGCCTTTACATGCAAACAGTGAACCAAAATGAGCTTTTTCCCTTAAATTGCTTTGGTCAGGGTATTTTCTTACAGCCATAAGAAAGTCCTGTGTGTGTCCTGCCTCACTTACCTCCACAGCTTGATGATAACTCTGTGGGGGTCAGAGAGCGTGGACTGCCATCACGTTAGCAGGCTAAGAATGTGTAGTACCACATGTAGCTTTGGTAAAGGGGAAGAACAGTAGCCAAACTCTCTGAAGCCAGCAAGTCCACTGGACACACCCAAAAGACTTAAGCAAACTATGAGACTGACCTCCACATCCCAGTGAAGCTGAACATGGTGCTCACGCAGCGGGGAAGGGGTGGTGGTGTGAGTCCGTCCAGGCGCATGAGCAGAGCCGGAGCACCAAAGAGCACCAAGTATTTCACATAGAAGAAGAGTACTTGGGCCAGGGCCAGTCCTCCTGCAAAGCAAAGGGACTCGTCAGCCACACCAGTGAAAGACAGCAGTCTGAGACTCCTTGCTTCTCCACCAGTCCCTCTGGCCCTCCACAGTCTTGGGCATTTGTACTTGGTCCCTAGCTGGTCCTGTGTGGGGAAAGCTAAGGGCTGCAGCCTCCCTGGAGGAGTATGTCACTGGGGTAGGTGTGAGAGTGAAAAGCCACATACTTCTAGTTCACTCTGTTTCTTGCTTGTGGACACTCAGCTTCCTGCCCTGTAGTCACGCCTGCCACCCACTTCCAGGCTGCCCCCACCCTCTAGAACCATAAACCCTCTTCTATAAGATGCCTTGCTGTGGTGTGTCATCACGGCAACAGAAGAGTAACCAACAAAACAAGATCACCTTTATTATTGTCACAGGCAAGAGGACCTCTTCCCAAATCACATTTTTTAGTTTAAAAAAATTGCTTATGTGCATGTGTTTGTGTATGTGAGCACATATGTGCCACAGTGTACTTAAAGAAGCCAGAAAACAACTTCTGGGAGCGAGTTCTCTCTTCCCCTGGGAGCTTGTTCTCTCTTCTCCTGGGAGCGGGTTCTCTTCCCCTGGGAGCGGGTTCTCTCTTCCCCTGGGAGCAGGTTCTCTTCCCCTGGGAGCGGGTTCTCTCTTCCCCTGGGAGCTGGTTCTCTCTTCCCCTGGAAGCGGGTTCTCTCTTCCCCTGGGAGCGGTTCTCTTCCCCTGGGAGCGGGTTCTCTCTTCCCCTGGGAGCTGGTTCTCTCTTCCCCTGGGAGCGGGTTCTCTCTTCCCCTGGGAGCGGGTTCTCTTCTCCTGGGAGCTGGTTCTCTCTTCCCCTGGGAGCTCCATGGGATTGAATTCAAGGCATCAGGCTTGTGTGGCAAGTACCTTCTCCAGCTAAGCCACCTTGCCAGCACACAAGGCATGCTTTCACAGATAATAGAGAAAAAGTATGAAAAAAAAATACCCATTTCATTTAAAACCTATGAGGGTAGGGGTCCTTCACAAGTCCTTTCAAAACTTATATCCATCCAGAATCCAAAGTCAGATCAGTGAGTATCGGTGAAGACATCATACATAGCATATAAGAATGTAGGACAACAGAGCCACCTTGGAAAACAGAGAGGCAATTCCTCAAACGATTAACCATAGAGCCTCCTATGTCCCAGGAATTCCAGTCTTTGATCAAAAGAAATGCAAGTGTTTCTACACAGACACCCAGGTAGTCTAGTTGGCAGCATTTCTCCTAACAGCCAAAAGATGGAAACAATGCAAATGTCCATCAACAAGTTATGATGGATCCAGACAATGGAATATTATTCTATCTTACAAAAAAAAGTGTGTGCTCACCTAGAACTGAAGTCCCCAGAACAAAAGCCATATCTGTGTTAAAGTCTACAAGACTGAATGATTGACTACTACATGCTGTGGAACAATCCCTTTGTACACTGTGAAGATCTGTTGCTTGTGATTGGTTTAATAAACAAGCTGACTGTACAATAGCTGAATAGAATAAGGTTAGGTGGGAGAGCCAAACTGAGAATGCTGGGAAGAAGGGTGGAGTCAGAGGAGTCACCAGCCAGAAGCAGAGAGAACAGGAGGTGAACGTGCCATGCTAATAAAGGTACCACCACATGGCAGAGCATAAATAGAAATATGAGTTAACTTAAAATGTAAGAGCTAGTTAGTAATAAGCCTGAGCTATTGGCCAAGCATTTACAATTCATATTCAGCCTCTGAGTTAGTTATTTGGGACCAGGTGGTTGGGACAGGAAATGTCCACCTACAACTATGTAATTGTGGGGAATTAGAATGTTGCTGATACAGAGCCAAGTTGCCTTAATAAACCTTAGTCCCTTAAATACCCATTCCTTGTCCAATTCTGTGTCTGAATTAACTTTTTTTCACATATCTGGTAAAATTGGGGGCTATAATGACTTAGTAGACCGTCAGCTCCCACCAACCTAAGAAGCTAATAATGTTAGCACAGCAGAGATTTCTCTGGTTTGATATAACCTGCCTTCCTAATGTCCTCCAAGTACACATCCAGAAAATCTTGTGATCTGTGGCTTTCTTGTACTCTGTGACGTGAAGAGTGGCTTGTCTTCTGTGTGATGAGGGGCCACTGTCAGAGCCACACACTCCACTAAAGTGACTATGAGGCCAGCAGTGACAGCTGCTGTCAGTGTCTCTGTGGGGCTGGCACTTGCCCTTTAGATTTCTGAAGGCCACCTGGTCAGCTGCAGCAGCCGTCCTGCAGAATCTCCTGTACAACAGGGAAGGTTCTGGTGCTGCATGAACACGCCATTGCTGTCTCTCTGGGGCTTCCAGCCACAGCTTCATTGAAGCCAGTGAATGGTCTAACGTGTTCTTCCAGGAAGCTCAAGGAAGGTGGGAACAGAACCCCAAGTCTTTTCTAGGACTGTGTGTTGTTTCCATGGGGATCCCTGAGCACCTCTTGTGCCTTATGTCACTTGCAAGTCCCACCCAGCTTTCCTTCCAGTTAAATACCAGGAAGTCACCTCAGGGCCTCATGTTTGTTTGGTTTTTTTTTTCCAATCATTTATTTCTTATCAAGTGTGTGTGTGTATGTATGTGTGTCCTCATCTCAGGTCAATCTTGAGTATTTTTTCTCATGCACCATCCTTGCTGGTTTTATTTTGTTTTATATTTATTTATTCATTTGTATGCATGTGTGCTTATGTGTGCACATGGAGGTCAGAGGGTAGCTTGCAGGAATCAGTTCTCTCCTCCACCATGGAGATGCCAAGGACTGAACTCAGGTCTTCGGGTTTGATGGTAAGTGCTTTTATCCACGAGCTATCTGGATAGCCCCATCTTGCTTTTTGAGACAGGCTCTCTTAATGGGACCTGGATGGGCTGGCCAGTAAGCCCCAGGGATTTACCTCTCCCTCTCTTGGACTGGGGTTACAAGCACCTCTTTTCATGTGGATGCTGGGGATCACACTCAGATCCTCACGCTCACACAGGGAGAACTTTACCAACTACGCCACTTCTCCAGCTGTTCCTGTCACTTTGGGGGGACGTTGTTTGCATGTCGTGGAATTCATTCTTTTAAAGTGTGTGATCTAAGAGGTTTTAACACACTTACAAATGTGTGCAACTACCATCACTTGCCAATTATAGAATATTTTATCACTTCAAAACCAAATCTTACCCATTGTCACAGGCAAGAGGACTCTTTGTGCCTCAGTTTCTGCTTCATGTTTACTCTGAGCCCAGCATGAATGACCGCTACCTAGCGACATGGATCCAGGCTGTCCCAGATGACATGTGCTACCATGGAAATAGTTACATGAACTTTCATAGTCACAGAATACAAGAAAGTCGTACATCAAGGTGGGTCAAACATGAAAGCAGTTGTGTCTTTCTCCCATGACACTTGCAATCCCAGCACGCTGGAAGCAAGGCGGGCAGATCCCTGGAGCTAATGACCAGCTAGCCCAGCCAAATCTGGGAGTTTCAAGTTCAATGACAGACCTTTGACCTCAAAGGTCAAGCAGGTACCAGGGGACTGTGGGGCATTTCTTATAATGCCTTAAAGGCCTGAGAAGTCATGTGTTCTCTTGATTGGGGAGCCTTGGAGATCCTACAGAGTGGACTCTACTCAGCATGCACTTTGCAAAGGGGGTGTCAACACAGAGCAAAACATCCTCTGTGCTTCCAAGCAGAGCCTCTGACTCCTGGAAATGACTGGAAAATACTCAAAAATGTTACAGGATTCCAAGCCCTAGTGATCCTTGAGGACCAGACCCTCAGCTGGCCTTATCCATAAAAACAAAGTTAATTTTGACCACCAATCATTTATAATTCCACTTCCATGGTATTTGGTGTCCTCTTCTGGGACTTACTCAAACACAAAGCACACACATGGCATACTACATACATGAAGGCAAACACTCATACACATAAATAAAAACAAATTAAAAAAAAAAAAAAAAAAAATCACTGCTCTTCAATTATTCACACAAACATGGAAATCAAAAAATTGGTTTTCCAAACTTAAAAAAAAAAAAAAAAAAAAAAAATGACAGGATGGCTTCCTGAGGAATGACTTCCATGGTTGACCTCTGGCCTCCACAAACAAACATACATGTTATTTAATGCATGTACCCACACACACATACACATGTACCTACATACACCTAAACATACAAACACAAAAAATGCCAAGAAAAAAGGTGGCATGTGTGAATACACACATACATTACATAGACACTACATGTGCTGGATAGTTTTATGTCAACTTGACACAAGCTAAAGTCATCTGAGAGGAGGGACCCAAAAGTGAGAAAATGTCTCCATAAGATGGGGTTGCAGGCAAGTCTGTAGAGCATTTTCTTAATTAGTGATTGATAGGGAAGGGTCCAGTCCATTGTGGGTGGTGCCATGCCTGGGCTGGTGGTCCTGGGTTGTATAAAAAAGCAGGCTGAGCAAGTCAGGAGGAGCAAGCCAGTAAGCAGCACCCCTCCATGGCCTCTGCAGCAGCTCCTGCCTCCACATGCCTACCCTGTTTGAGTTCCTGCCCTGACTGCATTTGATTACGAATAGTAATATGGAAGAGTAAGCAAAATAAACCATTTTCTCTCCAAATCTCTTTTGGTCATGGTGTTTCATGACAGCAACAGAAACCCCGACTAAGACCCTGCACATTTATCAACAGGTAAGATATGTGCTAGGCACACACGCCATCTTAGAAACACTCTGTGTCTCCAGAGGTATCTACCTATTCCAGTGAACAACATGGCAGCCGCGAGGTGCTGCTCTGGAGTGGGGTGGCAGTATGTTCAGAGGCTGGTTCAATAGCACAAGCTTCCACAGCCAAAGACGGGCAAGCTGCAGAAGCACAGATGTTATAGCACAAGCTTCCACAGCCAAAGACGGGCAAGCTGCAGAAGCACAGATGTCAGATGCTCAAGGCCACCCTCAGCTCTCGGAGTCAGGAAGCAGGGGAACGTCCTGGGCCCTGTGAGCAGGAGGCCAGCTCAGGAAGTGTGGGATGCTTCACGTCTCCAGTCCTACCCTCATCTCTGACACTGGTTCATACAGGTGTCGTTCTGAGGCTTAGGAATTAAAGTCAGTCATTGAGTATACACCTTAATGAGCCGTCATTTGTACAAAATCTTCATCTTTTTTTTTTTTTTTTTTTTTTTACTTTTCACAAACAACAGAGCTAAAGAAAGGATTTTGTGTGGGTGTGTAACATAACTGTGGCTGAATCTAACTGAAGATAATTGGGGTTTCTTTTTACTCCAGCATGGATGAAAAGCACGAGCCATAGGTATTTATAATCATACAACACAAGCTCTATTTACCTGTTGGTGAATATTTCTAATAGATTAAGATGGGGGTGGGGAGGCTTGGTGGTGCAACCCTTTAATCCCAGCACTCAGGAGGTAGAGGCAGAGGCAGGTGGATCTATGAGATTAAGGACAGCCTGGTTAGCAAGGACATCAAGTCCCAGACCAGCCAGGTCTGCCTAGTGAGAACCTATCTAAAATAAGGAACTGGGAAAATAGCTCAGTAACTAGAGCACTCACTGTGCAGGTGTGGGTACCTGAGTTTGTATCCTCAGCACCCACACAAATGCCTGCAATGTAAGACACTCAGGAGATGGCAATAGGGGATCCCCAAGTCAAGCTCGCTAGCTAGAGTAGACAAATCAGTGAGACCTGGGATCGAGTGAGAGGCCTTGTTTCAACATACAAGGTGTACATGTACACAAATATGCAAAAATGTTTTAAATATATGAAAGAATGAACTATAATTTTCCTTAGCATTTACTCACTGGTTTACAGCCATATAGGGGAAAGGGCACTGTGCTTTTAAAGTATTATAGTTACACATGTTCTACTAATTTTTGAACAACTAACTGTGCTTGCACCTGTGGGCTGACCCTCGGCCACCTCACTCCAGATTCACGGTATCCACATGAATGGCACGTCTGCTTCCCCTTGACCTAAAAACTAGCCTTCCCTTGGAAGATGTAGTCCAAGGCTTCATGGCAGATTATCTTGGACGTACAAATAGCAAGAAAGCTATTTGTATACAAATACAAATTGCTCACTCTACCCTGGTTGGAATGTATACATTGAATGAGTTCTCAGCAAGTTCAAAAATACAGACTCTGAGAGTATTTTAATAGTTGTATTATTACTAGGCTTGTGTTTAACATATTACCTCAATTAGTAAGAGTTATTATTGATTTTTCTCTAACCGTATTCATTTCCCTTTTAAAATCCACACACAGGCGTTGCGCACGCCTTTATCCAGCACTCGGAGCAGAGCAGCGATCTCTGTGAGTTCGAGCAGCTGGACAAGTGATTCAGAGCAAATACAAGAGAACTGTTCGACATACCCTTGATCTTCCTTGACATCTGCATATTCACCAAGCGTGTGGAGGGGGGCCACCAGTTATGGATTATGAGAGACAGGTTAGAGGCCAAATCAGGTGGGCCCAGATTTGGAGGGCTCATGATCAGTTTCATGATGGCATCACCCATCTGCCAGGTATTTTTTCCTAACTTCATGCCCAGCCTCTCCTCTTCTGAGCAAAACCCCATTTACCCCTTCAGAGCCCAGCTCCAGCTGACCTTGTCTCATTCAATGTTACTGAGCACTGACCTCCTGCTGTGCCTCAAGGAACCTCAGGTGAGGAAGCATGGTGCCTCCCTGGGGAGCATTAAAGGACCATAAAACAGAGCAGTATTAGAATCATGTCACCTGGGTGAGAACATGTACCTCATACTGTGTGCTTGTGTGCCAGGCCTGGTTCTAGATGCCTGATACACACGAACAGGTGCTCAAGCCCTCCTGGGGCTTAACCCTACCCAGAATCAACAGGAAATGGACATGGAAGTGAATTCTGCATGGAAGCAAGAGGAGGTGTGGCAGAGTATCCCCCAACAAGGGGCAGCACCCCACTTCACCCCCCACATACTCTTCTGTGATGTCACCTTGCCTCCCGCCCATCAGTAGTAAGTTGGAGCAGGCCACTGGACCAATGCGCACAGGAGAGTGCTGTGTTAGAGGTTAGATGTGTAACTCCAAAGCTGGTCCTTTAAAGGGTCAGTCTTCGGCCTGTAGCATCACTAATAAACAGGTGGTTGCACTCTTAGGAAATGAGAGGAAGTGAGGTCATTGGACACACTCTGGAAGGGGATGTTGAGACCCTCTTCTTCTCCCTCTTTCTTCCTTACATGTTCTCTGTTGCCAGTCACCATGAACTGAGTAACTTCCTCCGCCAACTACTCCCTCACCGTGGGCCCAAAGACAATGGGGCCATGCAACCACAGACTGAAGTAAAACAAGCCCTTCTTTTTTTCAAGTAGACTGCCTCGGGTATTCTGTTGCAGTAACTAAAAGCTGACTGGCACTGTTTCAGATCCAGTCACAGCCTTTCCTTGGCCTGGTCCATTCATAATGTTCATTCATGAGACAGCTTCTATTGGAACCCAACTTCCACACTACAGGAAGTGTAGCTCACATAGAGAGACAATGTGAGATGTGTTTGCAGGCAGGACCAGCTGGGTTCCTAGCCAACAGCAGTCTCCGTTGAGTGAGAGGCATCCTGGGTGTCTTGCTCTGAAATGGTGATTCAGATTGGCCACTGTGGCCACAGACAAGAAATGCAACAAGAAAAAGCCACAGCAGAGGAGGAAAAGGCGCTCCAAAATGTGAGGGTGGCAG
Organism: Peromyscus leucopus; assembly: GCF_004664715.2. Taxonomy (NCBI): domain Eukaryota; kingdom Metazoa; phylum Chordata; class Mammalia; order Rodentia; family Cricetidae; genus Peromyscus; species Peromyscus leucopus. The sequence goes on along the minus strand of NC_051076.1, from coordinate 5,743,112 downwards.
GGGCTGCCTTCTTAACGTGGGGTCAGGGTAGTCCTGGGAAGATGGAATTGCTTCAGTGAAAACTTGCAGTGGGGCAAAGGTCAGCTGCACAGCCCACTGCCTTCTCTCAGGCTCTCACTACACTTATGACAGTGTGTTTTGTCAGACACTGTGATAAGTGACTAATAAGAACACTGTTCTGTGACTGTCACATCCGCCCACAGTTATACATACGTACGTACAGCCATCCAAGTAAATCACAAACTCCTTCAGATCAGAAATAATGCCTCATACTCCCTGCATTCCTGGAGCCTAATATCCGACAGAGAGCACATTCTTTATAAATACCACCTTGGAAAGCTGCTAAATGAGTGAGTCACTTACAGTATAAGACCTTCCTGTCCTGCACTTCCGGAGACTGTATCGACAGCGTACCATCGGTTCAGAGGGCTGAGTTCCTACCGAATCTCAGACCTGGTGTCGGATTAGTTCTCGGTGGATTTGGTACTTTGCATTCTCAGCAAACAGAATACAAGTGGGAAGTAAATATTCAACAGAAGCCCTGCACTTAGGTTACTCAGAGTACTCCAGCGGCCTAGCAGACGGTCACCGCCAAGCATCAGTGCTGCCAACCCAGCCTGTCCAGGGAAGAACATGGCTTCCCACCCCACCCCACCCCTATAAGAAGCAGGGCTGATCTCAAGATGGCAGGAGGTGAACGTTAAGTTCTACAGAGAATGCCGGCATTGAAAGGGCTCAGCTCAGCGCCCCGGCGTACAGTCCTTCCCAAACCACACGCCAGCAGACTCGGACTCTTTTTTTGGAATTACCCTACTATGACTCTAATTGGCATAAAGCAGCTAGCAACCATCTTCCAGCTCTAATGTGTCCCCTTCCCTCTCCCTCCCTTTCTCTCGCCCTCTTCCTTTCTCTCTCCTCTCCCTCCCTCTCTCTCCTTCCTCCCTCTGCCTAGACATGCACATGCCACAGTACACAAATGAAGGTCAAAGAAGAATCTTAACTGTTGGTCCTCAAGTCCCACCTTAACACAAGGCTTCTTCATTATTTGCCATGGCATATGCCAGGCTACCTGGCCTGTGAGCTTCCAGGATGCTCCTGTCTCCACCTCCCTTCTCGTCACAGGAGTGTGGCACTAATGTGCTGAGCTGGATGTGGGTTCTGGAGATTTGAACTCAGGTCCTCACACTTGCAACAGCAAATGCTCTACCCACTGAACCATCCCCAGCCCTCTAGTTCTTAAATGAGCTGTTAGAGCTCTGCAATGGGGGTTGAGAACAGGAGGACAGCACGGGCACGCCCACTCCACTCCCCGACCCTGAGTCTCAGCCTCACTGAACTCATTTCCCATCTACCCTTGCACTGGTTAGTTTTTGTCAACTTGACATGAGTTACCTGGGAAGAGGGAACCTCCACTGAGGTGTGGCTTCCATCAGATTGGTCTGTGAATATGTCTGTGAGGTATTTTCATGGCTAATGGTTGATGTGGGAGGGCCTGATGTGGGAGGGCCTACCCCACCCCACCCCACCCCACCCCACGGTGGGCAGAGCCACCCCTGGGCCGGTGGTCCTGGCTTATGGAAGAGAGCAGGATGAGCGAGCTGTGGATAGCAAGCCGCAGCTTCCTCCACGGTCTCAGCTTCAATTCCTGCCTCCAGTTCCTTCCCTCAGCAGTGGGCTGTGATGTGGATGTGGAAGCCAAACAAATCTTTTCGTCCCCCAGTTGATTTTGTTCGTGGTGTTTATCACAGCTACGCACACTAGGGGACCCATCCCCTTCCTCTTACCCACACTCATTCCTCTGCCATAGGTTCCACAACCTCAATATTCTCTGTCAAATTCTACCTTTCTTCAAGGCATCATCCAAATGTCATAATTTCTTCAAGTTCTTCTAAATGCTCAGGCCAAAATAGCCACATGTTATTTTGCAGATAAATAGCATATTACAGCTTCCTGTAAGATCTGCAGGGCAGAGACCACAGTGGATGTTACAGGTTGAGTGTGAAATGTCACCCACAGGCTCATGAATTTGAACACTTGGCTCCCTGCTGGTGGCTGAGGAGGTTGTGGAACTTTAGCAGTTGGGGCCTCACTGAAGAGAGTGGGTGGCTGGAGAGCAGGCTTTGTGGCTCAGAGTCCAGAGTCAGATCAAGCCCAAGCTCTCTACCGCTTCCTAGTTGCCAACTCCATGTAACTAGCCCTTTGTGCCCCACAGCCACAGTGACGAGCCACTCTGGCCACCATGCCTTCCTTGCCATGATGGACTGTGTCCCCTGAACTGTGACCCAGAATAAGTCGTCCTCCTGCAAGCTGCTCCCATCAGACATTCTGCCACAGTAGTGGGAGGAGCTACGGGAACAGCAGCCTCCTGACGTCCCCCTCCCTGGCACCAAGCAGTGCCAGTAGAATGGCAGAGATGAGCAGGGAGGAATCTGCTCAACAGATAAACTCAAAGAATTAACCAACTTTGATATATAATACCCTGATGTTTGTATTTACCCAGCAATGTGTCATAGTGCTGGCCTTGTATAACAGACCAAAAAGCAAAGATTTACAGGGCTAACCAATAGTAGAGATTTGAACCCAACTAACTTCATAAAAAAATCAGTGACATCTCAAATGCCATGAGATGCCACTTCTCAAAGTGATCTCGCTACATAAGATTTATAAATGTTTTTTTTTCTTTTGGTGACATGTTATTTTATAATATAAACTATGTCTTTATAAACTGCATAAATCTTTGTGTTTTCACTTTTGACTAAACATTTAGTCACTTCACATCCAATATCTGTCTTCTACATTATGTGTGTGGAGATGGTCCTCACATTACAAGTTACTCTGCAGATACCATGGCATTCACTTTTCTTGCCTATCAGATTACAGATGCTCAAAGCCCAACCCGGATGGCTGAACATCAGGGCTTCCAAGTGGAAGCGTTTCCTACAGAGGCTTGTCTGCTCCATGTTGTGATCATCAGGTCATCTCTGTGTCACACAGGACACAGGAGTGTAGGGTGGATGAGTTAACCTCTTGAGTTGTTAGCTCCTGAGCAGTTTAAGGGAAACTGCAACCACCTTGCATGACAAACACTTCATGAACCATAGAAGTAGCCAAACAGTGTTATATGTCAGTCAAGGGTTGGGGAGAGGTGCCGCTCAGCTCTGCCAGCTGAGCAAACTAGAAATATAAGGAACATGCCTCAACATAAGATGTCATATGTAATTAGCCAACAGCTGGCTTACCATACAGAGGAAGCTGGAAGTGCTTCAGATCTAGTTCCTGAAATCCTAGCCAGAGGCATCAGGCAAAAAGAAGAGTCCAAATTGGACAAGTCAGTTTGTCACTGTTTGAAAATGACATTAGCTTAGCTGCAGAGATCAAGAACCACACACACACAAAAGAAAAGCTGGTGAAACCAGTCCTCAAATTCAACAAGGCTATAGGACAAAAATGCCAACATATAGGGCTTGGAATACAGCATGGTGCTAGAGCGCTTGTCCGCCGCATGCGAGGCCCTCAGTTCAGTCCAGTACTACAAACCAGCACATACTCGTCAGTGATAAACTATCAAAAAGAGAAACCAAGAAAGCAACAACATTTACAATAGCTACAAAAATAAGTTTCACCGAAATGATAAAAGACTTTGACCATGAAAACTATGAAACATGACGGATTAAACTGAAGGGCGAAAGAAAGGAAGGAAGGAGGGGGTAGAAGGAAGGGGAGTAGAGGAAGAAGGGAGGAAGGGAAGGAGAGAAAGACATCCCATGTTCATGAACTAGAAGAATCAACATTGTTGAAATGACCATACCACCCAAAGTAGGCTGGATATAATTTCTATCAAAATATCAATGTAATTCTTCACATAGCTAGAAAAAAAATATAACATTTATTTGGAACAAAAAAAAACACTTCAAACAGCCATCAAGGACAAAAATTAGAACAGTTTAGAAGGCATTATACTATCTAGCTTGAAAATATATTACAGAGCTATAGCCATCCAAAGAACATGATATCACATTAGACAGACACACAGGCTAATTGAATTGCTGATTTTTCACCAAGGTACTAGGAATACACAGCGGGAAAAGGCAATCTTCTCAACAAATGGTACTTGGAAAACTGGATCTTCTCCTATAGAAGGAAATTAGATCTCTGTCGCTCACTAATTACAAGAATTCAAATACACTAAAGGCTTAAGAATGAAACTTACAAAAAAAAGCATAGAAATTCTTTAGGATGTTAAGACTATTGCTGATATTTTTAGACAAGACTCCAAAACACAGGAATCAAAAGCTGAAGTAGACATACAGGATTACACCAAGATAAATGCTTCTGCTCTATAAAGAAGACAATGATTGGAGCGAAGAGAAAACCTACAGAATGGGGAAATATTTGCAAACTGTCCATCTGACCAGAATATATGAAGAATTCCAAGAACTCGTGGCAAAAAGACAAACCAATTAAAAATAAACATTAGTATCCTTTGGGTTTACACCCAAGAGTGGTATCACTGGGTCTTGAGGTAGGTTGAGTCCCAGTTTGCTGAGAAACCGCCATATTGATTTCCAAAGTGGCCGCACAAGTTTGCCCTCCCACCAGCAATAGAGGAGTGTTCCCCTCACTCCACATCCTCACCAGCTTTAGCTGTCATTAGTGTTTTGATTTTAGCCATTCTGACATGTGTAAGATGGAAACTCAGAGTCGCTTTGATTTGCATTTCCCTGATGGCTAAGGATGTTGAACATTTCTTTAAGTGTTTCTCTGTCATTTGAGAGTCTTCTGGTGAGAATTCTCTGTTTAGGTCTGTACTCCATTTTTTAATTGGATTATTTAGATTTTTGATGTCTAGTTTCTTGAGTTCTTTATATAGTTTGAGGATCAGCCCTCGGTGAGATGTGAGGTTGGTGAAGATCTTTTCCCATTTCTGTAGGCTGCTGTTTTGTCCTATTGGTGGTGTCCTTTGTCTTACAGCAGATTTTCAGTTTCAGGAGGTCCTATTTATTAATTGTCAATCTTAGTGTCTGTGCTACTGGCATTCTATTCAGTATAGTATAGTATAGAATTCTATTCAGTATAGAATAGCCATTGTGTTCAAGGCTATTCCCCACTTTCTCTTCTATCAGGTTCAGTGTAACAGGATTTATATGTTGAGGTCTTTGATCTACTTGGACTTGTGTTTTAGACACTTGCTCAACTATGTTCATAGCAGCATTATTCATAATAGTCAGAACCTGGAAACAACTTAGATGCTCCTCAACCAAAGAATGGATAAAGAAAATGTGGTACATTTACACAATGGAATCCTGACGAACAGAGGGAGGAAGGATTGCAGGAGCCAGAGGGCTCAAGAACACCACAAGGAAACCCACAGGAAAACCCACAACGAACTTGGGCTCTTGGGAACTCAAAGAGTCTGAACCAACAACAAAGGAGCCTGCATGGGACCAATGTAAGCCCTCTATATATATGTGACAGTTGTGGAGCTTGGTCTACTTGTAGGCTCCTAACAATAGGAGCAATGCTGTCCCTAATGCTCTGGCTGGCACTTGGGAACATATTCCTCATGCTGGATTGCCTCGTCCAGCCTAAAGACAAGGGGAGGAGTTTAGTCCTACCAAAACTCGATATGCCATGCTTTGTTGACACTATGAGAGGCCCGCCCCTTTCTAAACAGAAACAGAGAAGGAGTGGATGGGGTGATGTGAGGGGAGGGGAGGGGAGGGGAGGAGGGAAGGGAGGGAAACTGTAATCGGGATGTAAAATAAATGAATGAACTTAATCTAAAAAATTAAATATTACACTGAATAGACATTTCTCAAAAAAAAAAAAAGAGAGAGAGAGAGATACAGGTGGCCAGTGGTGTGTGAGGACATGTTTAGGACCTGCAACCATCATAGACTGCAAATCCAAACCAGAGATGCACCACTCCACTCTAGTAAGAGTGACTATTGCCAAACAGAGATGGACAGCTGTGAGGGGTGGAGAAAAGAGCATGTGTGCACCACTGGAGAGAATGAAAACCACCACAGCATTATGGAAAACAACACACACACACACACACACACACACACTCACAACACACAACACACATGCACACTTATACAACACACACCACACACACACACACACACACACACATTCACAACACACATGCATACATATACAACACACACACACCACACGCACGCACGCACATACACACCTTTCACACACACAAAACACAGGCATACACACACACCAGCTAGCACACAACGCAGCCATCCCACTCCTGACCATATATCCAAAGGGAGTCAATGAGGAATCAGCACCCCAGCGTCTGTGGCCGCACTATTCACACCACTCAGAAACAGAGCAAAGCTAAATAAATGCCCAGCAGTGGGTGAGAAAAACAAAGCGTGGTGTGCAGACACCATGGAATGTTGTTTGTACCAAAATAATGACATCCTGACATGTGTGACGTGTGTTAAATGTGAGATCCTTATGTTACAAGAAATAAGGAAGCACAGAAAGACAGACATACGTCCTCATCGTGTGTGGGATGATGTTGGTACGAGAATATGATATGTGTCTTTCAAGCAGAAGATTTTGGATTTTTCCAACCTAAAGAAACAATAAATGGTGTAAGATATTGCTATGTTTAACCTGATTTAAATATCATACAATGTATGCATGTATCAAAACATAGTATAGCAGTTGGTTCTCAACTATCCTAATGCTTCAACCCTGGGGGAGGGGCTTGGACCTGCCTCAGCTGAATGTACCAGGCTCTGCTGACTCCCCATGGGAGACCCTGCCTTGGAGGAGGTGGGAATGGGTTGAGGGTGGGGAGGAAGGCTGGGAGCAGGAGGAGAGAGGAGAAGGGGATCTGTGGTTGGTATGTAAAGTGAATAGAAAATTTCTTAGTAATAATAATAATAAAACATGCCCGGCAGCCAGGCAGAGGTGACAGAGCAAGGGCCTGGAACTCTCCTGATGAATGTCTGCGCTCTGCAGAGATGAATCACCACAACCTTCCATGGAGCCCAGATAATCCTGTCCCAGAACGCACACATTTCACTACTACGAACAGCCATGTGGAGGCACACAAAACAAATAGGAAAGGAGAAAAGAGATGCATAAGAATAAAAACCACTCAGCTTAGGTTGGTGGCTGTGACAAAGCGGAGGGTGGGAAATGTGATCAGGACAGGGACCCAAAGGGCTGCAAAACTGGTGTCATTTTACTTCTTAAGCTACAGGATAGATTAAACAAATGCTTACTGCATTTTCTTCATTACTTCGTGTGTGTGTGTGTGTGTGTGTGTGTGTGTGTGTGTGTGTGTGTGTGTGTAAAATCTGTCACCTCCATTGTCAGGGCAAGTTCAACAGTCACTTGGTTTCTGAACCCATTATGTCTTAATAGCAGCTGCCTGGGGGTTGGAGAGATGGATCAGCATTAGGACCACTTGATGCTTATGCAGATTAGTTGGATCTAGTTCCCAGCACCCACATGGAACTCAATCATCTGTAATTCCACTTCCATTTCTAGCCCTGGGGGCACTGTACTCATATGCACGCACATTAAGATTCTGTTCAGTAGTGGTACCCAGCAGCCACCAGACAAGGGGGACCTGCCACCTTAGCCACCTCACCTCGTAGACTCAGACCCAACCCCAGGGTAGACATGGAGCCTGAGCCTGTATGACGAAACAGACCAAAAGACAGGGCACCCTTTAATGCCGAAGGAGGCTACTGTACATAGGGGAAAAGCAAAGACAGAGAAACAGTCTGGGGTCCTCACCCACGCTAGCCTCAAAGAACATTTGCTAAACAAATGTGTGAGGGAAACAAGGAGAGGAGGTACAGGGAAAACACCTACAGAATGGCTGTACCCTTCATGACTTGATTCAAGCTCACAGCTCAGCGAAGCCAGGACACTCACTGACCCTTCATCCAGAAGAGATGGATGGTCAGAGAGGGTAAAAAGGACCTCAGCCGCCAAGGACCATCATCTTAGAAGCCTGTTGGCCACCACAAAAGAAGATCCCAGCCAAGGTCAAGGTCACCTGGGCCTCAGGCAGTCTGTCCAGAACAGGACTTCAGCTTCTAACTCTATGGGACCTGCTGTCACTCTCCCCAGGTGACAGGAGACTGGATGAAACTGGGCAGCTGAAAACCAAATCTCTCCCAGGTAATCGTGTCTTCTGCCAAGATACCTCTAACCCTCCAGCTCAGGGTCAAAAGGAGCAAAACGAACTCCTAGGAGTGTTACCTCCCAGAGGGCTCACTCTTCGGATGCTTTAAATGTGAGAAAATTGAATTTAATAATAATAAAAATTGAGTTTCCTCTTATAAGATGTAAGCAACCATCTTTTCAAAGAAAGGGTATCCTGCTGAGCAGAGGGCCACTCTATAGAACAGTAAATCCTATTTGCTCAGCCCTTTATCGATTACTTTTATCATTTACATCACACTGAAGATGAAAACTGTGTCTGATAAAAACAAAGAAGACTCAACCAAACTTTCCTTAAGTATAGTGTGTTCTAAAAGCATTTTACTATGGGAAAATATGAACACAAACAAAACCCTGAATAGTAAAGCGGAACAGGCATGCTAAATTGGGAGTTTAAGGCAATAAGTACTATTCCCAACTTCATCGTGACACAATTACACCCTCCTGACATCACCTCATATCTGATCCAGAATGTGCCCATTAGGAACACTCCATGAGGGCTGGGGAGGAGGTTCAGTGGTTAGAGCATTTATTGCTCTTGCACAGGACCCAGGTTCAGTTTGCAGTATCCACCCCAGGTGGGTTCTGACACCCTCTTCTGTTCTCCATGGGTACTGCAAACACGTGGCACATATACAGACAGGCAGGTGCACACATGTAAATTTAGGAGGAGGAGGAAGAGGGTGCCACTCTCCCTCACAGAGCTGACTACTGTTACTAAAGGGACATATGGTCAAACTCGAGTTTCTATCACAGACTGCTCAGCCTCCATCCAAAGGCTTCTTATTGCAGAAGGCAGTGGTTAGCGCTGAGACTCACAGCAGGGGAAGCCCCGGAGGGAAAGTGGAACACTCACCTATAAATAAGATGTCTGTATCACCCCTGCTGAGGTTTGGAGAACACCACAGAGGAGGGGGGAAGAATCGGAGAGCTGGGGAGGAGTGTTATAAAAAGATGCTTTCTGGACAGGCCACGGCCACTGCACATGAACTCAGACCTGCACAAGATTGAACCCATCAGCATCCCAATGTAGATGGGGCTCCCAAGGCCCCGCTCCTCCCTGAGGGCCAGTTAATGCCTGCTGGGAGGTGGGTGTCCTTTTCCTCCATTGTATGGCCACTGGTTAGTGGCTGGTGCTCCAGTGAACGAGCCCCTCCCCGTGTTCAAGCAAGCAGCCCCAGGTAGAGTCAGTGACACAGCCCAAAGACGTGAAAGTATGAGGGGCACTAGTTGGAAAGAAGGGCGTGGGGATGAGCGGGAAATGACTAAAATTCACTATGTACATGTATGAGACTGTCAAGCTGTTTTTTTTTTCATTTCAATTTTTAAAAATCCAATACAATAACAGGCCACACACCCAGCCAAGCAAGGCTCAAGGAAATGACATGGGAAGAGAAGAGAGTTTTACACAGAACCAAGTATTCTGAGAGTCTGAAAAGTAAATTTTCAACTGGAGGCGATGAGTCACTTTACCTAGGAGAAGTGATGTACAAAAATCTATGTGTGAAAAGAACTGAAAATTAACAAAACTAAAGGACTCTATTGTGTAACCTTCAAGGAAGCAAGAATTCTTCCACAAAAGGAAATATTGTCTCCCCAACACTGATGATTTCATAGTTCCATGCCAATTCTGCTTCAAGAGGGAAGATTTGCCTATTTTATGCATTTAAGAAGTTATCTGTAACCCGGGTCTCTAGGGCACAATAATGAAAACCATGACGTCCTGAGGGCCGCTGGGGGAAGGGGTCATGGTGGCAGCACATAGATGGTGCAGGAGAACCTGACACCCCTCCAACGCCAGGCCACGCGGGCATCTCCCCTGATCTGCAAACATCACTCTAAAATCAGCCTCACGGCACGCGGAATATCTGTAACCGAGCAGCCACCCTCCCAGGTGGTGAATCCCACAGCACCTTCAGGTTCACACTGCATTAACTTTAAATAACCTTTGGGTTCTAATCCAAGGAGAGAATTTATAAAAATTAATTTTTTCTGCCATATCTTAACAAGCCTTGAAATATTTAACATTTCAAAAAGACGGACGAGGGAAAGGTGCTGTCTGCCAAATATGTGCACCCTCATTTTTCTAAACAATTATCTGGTGTCAAATGTCTTCCTTCCTCCTCCTCGAGATGTTACAGAATTAGCAAAAGCAAGTGGGTGTCTTGAAGGCATCCTGTTTCCATGTAGACGGGCACACGGACAGCACCTCAGTCTAAACCCTGAGCACGAAACCCTGGACCAGGAACCCTTAGGAGACGGGTGTGTCTGCACGCCACTCTGACCAAGGCATAGTTAAGGCTTTGGAAAGAGACTCCAGGACACTCCAGGAGTTCGGCTTCATCTCTGTCACTGAAAACTGAACCCCCTTGCCCCTCTTAAACCCAATGCCAAAGCTCTTTCCTCACTAGACCCCTCCCATCTCCTGTGCCTGGATTTATCACACTTTCAGTGTGAAGAAACGCTGTCCGATAGCAAGCTGAAGAAAACCTGGCCTTTGAGCTCCTCTCAAGAAAAACCACAAGCCGCCTCCTCTGCCCCCCTTAACCTCAGGCTCTGCCACACCGAAGGGTTCCAGCCAGGCTTCCTGTAAGAGTCTGGAGTTCAAAAGAAAATGGGGCTTATCTTCTGGAGACACTGTTGGAGTTTTATGGACAACACGGTGCCTGTGTGACCCTGAGGACAACAAGGGAGGGATTACGGTGAAAGAAAATGGCCTTCCCGTCACCACAGCCACAGCTGGGGATGGAAACACAGGGGCCGAGTCCAGAAGGTGCCTTTGATTTTCTAAAATAGCACTGTTTTATTTTTATTTACGTGTATGTGTAGGGGCCTGCATATACATATGTGTACCACATGTGTGCACGTGTGCCTGGTGCCCATGAAGACCATCGGCTCCCCTAAACTGGAGTTACAGACGGTTGTGAGCCACCACATGGGAGCTGGGAACCACACCTGAGTCCTCTGTGGGAGCAGCAAGTGTCCTAACCACTGAACCATCTCTCCAGGTTTTGAAGGATGATGATTGAGCTGGATGAATAAAAACCTATGCAAATGTGTATAAACACCAAGGCCACAGCCCAGCAGCCAGGGAGGCAGGTTCAGAGGTGGTCACGGGAGAGGCATGACAGCCTCACACACTTACAGCCACAGCCCTAGACATCAAGGAGACTTTTGTGTTTTAGAAAGACCCGTGCGCAAAAAAAAAAAAAAAAAAAAAAAAAAAAACAGGGAGGGTAGGACACGCAGTAAAAGCCAGTGCGTGAGGAGGAGCCTGGCTGAGGAGCCCGTCCCCGGTTGTAGGTTGTTGGTGTGGCCACCCACACCTTTACCAAGGTCTGTGACACAGGCTTCTACCTGGAGCAGGTGAGTGTCTCATTCCTGGTGCTTGTATCCAAACCGATAAAACGGCCGAATGCCACACAACAGTCGGGGGGCAGCAGGATGACCCCACAAGCAAACTAATGAGGCCCAAGGTGAGGGACAGGCACAGCCACCACCCGGCACCCGGGCAGAAAAACGCGTTCTACTTGAAATCTGTAAACTTGAGAAAATTTAAAATACATATGTTTTACTAGAGAATTCTTAATTTTGCAAGGGTATTTCATGAAAAGGACTCTGAAGTCATAACATGAGGACATCTTGAAAGCTGGAATGAGAATGAATATTCTCCTCTCTGGTCAAGAAGCAACAGATACAGAAATATACACACACATACACATGTGTATATGCTTATACACACACACATATACATACATACACACATACACATGTGCATATGCTCATACACACACATACATACACACATGTACACTCATACACATGTGCATATGCTCATACACACACATACATACACACATGTACACTCATACACATGTGCATATGCTCATACACACACATACATACACACATGTACACTCATACAATGCATACATACACAGTACACTCATACAATGCATTACATATATATGCATGCAAACACACATACACTCATACATGCATATACATATATATACACACATAAAATCATACACTTACACACACACCACCACCACCACCACATCAACATACTTTGTCAATTTCTAAAGAGAAGCCAAATATCAGGCTAATAAAATTTTATCTGACTTCTAGAACTTTTCATCTAGAGATCAGCAAGCTTCTACTGCCCCCTCCTGGCCCTCTCTAGTATGTCCGCCCTGAACCGCTAACGGTGATCTCTCCCTCCTCCCCTCTCCCTCTCTCTCTATACGTGCCCCCTCCTCTCCCCCTGTCTGCCAGGACAGCACTGAACTAAACATGACCCGCCTCCCAGACATAGCTGTGCTACTTACATGGGGCTGCTGGCCATGGGACTGGCGTGCAGGCGCTGCCTCCAGCTAGGACCACGGGGACCCTGGGGGGGGGAGCAGACCCGTGTCTGGGCCGATACATGCGAGCCCAGCTTGTGGGGCAGTCTTAACACAAAACTCAGAACTTTAGGTTGAGGGCTGCCACCTCCCAGGTAACCTCACCTCCCCCGCTGCCCTGTGGTCCATGTGCTGATGTGTGCAGTCTCTGTGAGGGGCTGGGCAGCCTGGCATCGGAGGCTCCGCCCCGCAATCTGACAGACTACAAGGCACAGGTGTGACTGTTCCCGTTCACTGAGCGTCTCCACAGCTATTGCCCTCAGCTGCCAACGAAGGGCTCTGGGTAAGTACCACGGTCCTTTCTTAAAATTCATTTTATTTTTATGTGTATGGTTGTTGGCTGTATGTCTGTCTATCTGTCTCTGTATGTATGTAAGTGTACCACATGTGTGCCCTGTGCCCAGAATATGGCATTGATACCCGGGAACTAGAGTTAGAGGGTTGTGAGCCACCATGTGGGTGCTGGGAATTGAACCCCGTCTTCTGGAAGAGCAGCTTAACCCTTGAGCCACCTCTCCAGCTCCAGGACTGTGATTATTAATTTACAGGCAAACACATTGGAATTCTGAGATCAGTGGTTTGTCCAAGCTAACAGAATTGGTTATGACTAAAAGTCACATGTTCTCAATCATGCTTGAGAACACAGGGAGTATGAGGGTATGTGGTGTGTGTGTGTGTGTGTGTGTGTGTGTGTGTGTATGTGTGTGTGTGTGTCTGTGTGTGTGTGTCTGTGTGTGTGTCTCTGTGTGTGTGTGTGTGTCTGTGTGTGTGTCTGTGTGTCTGTGTGTGTGTGTGTCTGTGTCTGTGTGTCTGTGTGTGTGTGTCTGTGTGTGTGTGTGTCTGTGTGTCTGTGTGTCTGTGTGTCTGTGTGTGTCTGTGTCTGTGTGTCTGTGTGTGTGTCTGTGTGTGTGTGTGTCTGTGTGTCTGTGTGTGTGTGTGTGTGTGTGTGTGTGTGTGTCTGTGTGTGTCTGTGTGTCTGTGTCTGTGTCTGTGTGTCTGTGTGTGTATCTGTGTGTGTGTGTGTCTGTGTCTGTGTGTCTGTGTGTGCGCACACATGCAGGGACACACAAGCTACGACATGCATACCTAGAGGTCAGAGGAGGACATCGGGGTCTTCTATCACTCTCTGCAGTATTCCCCTGAGACGGGGTCTCTCCTGAACCTGGAGCTCATCAAGATTTTCTTAGACTGGCTGGCTAGTAAGCCCCAGCAATCCTCCTGTCTCAGCAAACCCTTCTCCCCATAGTGTCAGGGTGAAGACGCGGGCAGCCACATCAGGCTTTTTGTGAGGGCTGGAGATCAGAATTCACTACCACCACCGCAGGACACCTGCCGTTCACGGCAAAGGCGTATGCCTGACACATTGCCCTGTTCACACTTAACAACTAGCTCGCTACCGTTGGAGGCACTGGGGGCACCATGGCACGTAAGTCCAATGAGACGTCTCCTTTGAGGAGCTTATATGTGTGGTGGGAGGCAGAGAGGCAAGGAGAACTTCAGGTTGTGACAAGCCCTGTGCTGAGAACATGAAGGTGATGGGAACATGTTTTTTCTCTTTTGCTCTTTGGGGGGCCCGCCACCCACCTCCCAAATAAATCACACACAGAGGCTTATTATTACTTATGAATGCCCAGCCTTAGCTTGGCTTGTTTCTAGCCAGCTTTTGTTAAATTATCCCATCTATCTCTGGGCCTTTCCCATTCTCTTACTTCTGTAAATCTTACTCTTACTCCATGGCTTGCTGCGTAGCTGGGTACCTGGCCCCTGGAGTCCTCTTCCTTCTCTGGCTACTTATTCTTTTCTCTCCTAGATTTCTCCTTCTATTTATTCTCTCTGCCTGGCAGCCCCATCTATCCTTCCTCCTGCCTTGCTATTGGCTGTTCAGCTCTTTATTACTCCCCAACAGGAACATGGGGAGGCTATTTCTGTTTGGGTAACCAGGAAAGCTTCTCGGGGTGAGTGGCATTTAAACTGTGATGGGAACAAGAAGTCAAAGGCAGCAATGGAGGCAAAAGGCGGGGGCGTCCCACCCTGAAGGAAGAGCTAATGCAAGCGGGGGGGGGGGGGGGGGTGTCCACGCTTGCTGTGTCTAAAGACAAAGCCCTGTGTGCTGCAGCACTGAGGCAGGAGAAAGGCTGGAGGACGGGCAGACAGACATGGACAGAAACCAAGGTACGTGGCTCTTGGCTTAGGAAGCACCGTCCGCTTGAGAGCTTTGGGAAGCCACCCAGCTATTGGGAACATGCTGCTTTCCAAAGAGATCACACCATTCTAGAATAGGCTTTACCCAGAATGCTAATGTCCCAATCAGCCCATTCCTCGTAGTACACTGTGATCTGAGTCTTTTCTAGTCTATATTTTTCCATAAAAAGACATGTATTTGAAAGATTTCAAATATAATTTAGCTCTAAGAAGGGAAAAGGTCCATCCCATCTGAGCACACAGAGTATAAGTGATGGGTTCATAACCTGCATATCAAAGCTAATGGGATTTCTGCCAGGCTCTCATAAAGCCTTGGGTGTCTGGTAGAATGGCTCAGTTCAGAAGGAAGTTCAGCCAGAGATCCCCACAATTCCTCCCGGCAGAGCCACACCCTGGGGCTCTGGCCCAGACTGTTCTTTCCACCAGTCATGGGTAGGAAAATCATCTAACTGCAATGCCCTCCAGATGCAGAATCTGTACCCAGAGCAAAGTGAGGTTTGAGACAAGGGGCAGGGAGACTCAAGACAGAGAGAAGGGGGTGTGAAAACTCTCAGCTTTCCCAGCATTAAGGTGGGGAGGGCTTATATCTTAAAGCTTTGCAGTTGGAGGATGTACAAATTAGTACAGCCACTCTGGAAATCAGTATGGAGAATCCTTAAAAACTGAAAATAAGTCTACCCTATACCCAACTATATCACTCCTTGGCATATGCCTAAGGACTCAACATCATACCCCACAGATACTTGCTTTAAAATGTCCACAGCTGCCCTAGTCACAATAGCCATAAAATGGAAACAACATAAATGCCCTTAAACAGATGAGTGGATAATGAAGTTGTGGTACATATACACAATGGAATACTATTCAGCTATAAATAAAAATGAAATCATGCAGAAAAGAACTCTACAGAATCTAACTTTGGCTATCAATACAAGTGTGCACATATCAGTAATTCAAGACATCATATAGTAGTGGTGGGAGCTGGGAGCATTGCCTGTCTTGGGAGTGTTTGGAAACACCAACATCACAGCCACCCAGGTGTGTGTGTGCCATATTGTCTGATGTTCTTGGGGAAATCATAGTTGAGTAATAGAATGATTCCAGGCAGTAAGAATGCTGGTGGGTTTACCAGGTGTGAAAGTGTGATGTGCTGTGTGTGTCTCCAAGAGGGCCCTAAGACATTCCCCTCACCACAACCCTAAGAAATGGATCAGTGTGGGGAGAAGAGGCACTCCCAAGTGTGCTGATGAGGTCATTCTCTGGGCCACAGATGCCTGGGGGACAGTAAGATTCTTCATTCCTATGTAAAGACCAAACTACTTAAGTAATAATGATATAATATGTCAGGTGTGGTGGTACACACCTTTAGTACTCAGGAAGTAGAAGCAGATGAATAGCTGTGAGTTCCAGGCTTGCCTGGTCTACATAAGCAAGTTCCAGGTCAACCAAGGCTGCTGTGGGATGGTCTGTATGTCAAATTGCTCTGATTGGTCAATAAATAAAACACTGATTGGCCAGTGGCTAGGCAGGAAGTATAGGCGGGACTAACAGAGAGGAGAAAAGAAAGAACAGGAAGGCAGAAGGAGTCACTGCCAGCCACTGCCAGGACAAGCAGCATGTAAAGATGCCAGTAAGCCATTAGCCACGTGGCAAGGTATAGATTTATAGAAATGGGTTAATTTAAGATATTAGAACAGTTAACAAGAAGCCTGCCACGGCCATACAGTTTGTAAGCAATATAAGTCTCTGTGTTTACTTGGTTGGGTCTGAGCAGCTATGGGACTGGCGGGTGACAAAGATTTGTCCTGACTATGGGCAAGGCAGGAAAACTCTAGCTACACAAGGCTACAGAGAGATCATGGTTTTTTGGTCTGTTTTTTTTTTATTTTATTTTATTTTTAAAGGCACAACCGTGGCACTTCATTCCAAGGCAAAGTTGTCATGATTTTCACGTGGATATATGGTCACAGGGCAGACAAGACACTGAACCACAGGGATGTGACTGTAACACAATTTGACCTTAAGTGGGTGGGGAGGACATTGTTTGACTTTGCACATTGTGAACAGAATGACTTCAGGAGATCTTAGGGAGAGGAGATTTATTCGGCACATGGTTTCAGAGGTTTTGGTGCCCAGTCATTTGGCTCTAGGCATTTTGATAGAAGCCACAAGTATAATTCACATTCATCAGACTTTCAAAACTAAAAGCCAAAATCAAGTGTCAATGAGACACAAAGGGAGCAAAAAGTATCTTGGCCAGCCAGAAGACTGATCTGGTATTAGTGTGAAAGTCTGAGCATGCACACTGCACAAGAGCCAGTCATTCCCTGTCTGGGCACATGCATGAGAGCAGGGTCTCACACACACGCTGGAAGGACTCGGCCAGCTGGCTGGTTCCTGGCCAACATCTAATAGTGTGAAACAGAACATCAAAACACATTATCGGTGGAATAGATTATTGCCTTGTAAGAGTTCACTACACACACACACACACACACACACACACACACACACACACACACACACGAGAGAGAGAGAGAGAGAGAGAGACAGAGACAGAGACAGAGACAGAGAGACAGAGAGACAGAGAGACAGACACAGACACAGACAGAGAGACAGAGAGAGAGAGCTGTGATGCAAAGTGCTTTCCTGACTGTGGGTCAAGTGCCAGAGTTCAACAGCACTGCCCTACAGGGAGACTCATGCATGTGAGTTCCAGGAGACTCAGAAATGCAAATACGGCAGGCAAAGCCTGGGAAACTCAAAGGCCCTCCATCCTGTGGAAAAGACACACATGATATCTGGACTCACTGGAAAGATGTCTACCACAAAAACAGGTGATGTACCATAACATGTCTTGAACACCTGGTCCTCATTGGTGATGCTGTTTGGGGAAGTTTAGGAGATGCATACTTGCTGGAGGAAGTATGTCACTGGGGGTGGGCTCTAAGAGTGTATAGCCAAGCCCCCTTCCTGTTCACCCTCTCTGCTTTGTACTTACAGTCAAGATCTGAGTCCTTGGTTGCCTGTATCTTCCTCCGTCCCTATCAATCGCTGCCTTTTGGCTTATGGTTCCTGAGGATCCTTCGTATTAAGGAGGCATGGCAGTGATTAATACGAAGGATCCTTCAGGAACCATAAGCCAAAATAAACTCTTTTGTCTATGAGCTGCCTTGGGTCACAGCGTTTTATCACAGCTACAGAAAAGTAGCTGCTACAGTGTATCAGCATGGATGTGTCTCGGAAACATCGCCAAGCCAAAAGGTCACATCCCAGAGCACTACAGAGTGAATCTGCTCAAATGACATTTTAAAATATACAATTGCTGGGACTTAACTGTGGTCCAAGTACCATGAAAGAGAATGATAAACACACACACACACACACACACACACACACACACACACACACACACACACAAGCAAGGAGAAGTCAATGGGTTCGGCCACAAAGCACTTCTGAAATTCTAGTAAATTCTTGAGCCAGGGAAGGAGACTCACCGGCTGACCAGACTCTCAGTGACCAGTGTGTCACCGTGTCTACTCCTCCCCCTGCTGCTCTCAGGTGTGACTGGCACATGTGATGACTTGTCTTTGCTAGTTAAGCCCCATTTTGAGGTGTTTTTCCACTTTTCATACCTTAGCTGACACAGGCTCAGCACAGGGCTGCAGACCGTCAGTCCTATCCTGTCTGTCTCTATCATTAAAACTTAACAGTATTAGTGACCTCCAGCTACAAACATATGTAGGCAAGGGGAGCCTGGAACATGGAGACACACCCTGACTTCACTGGTACACCATGAGCATGTGCTGAAATATCACACTGTGCTTTGTAGATTTGTGCAACAGGGACATGTTGACAAAAACCGTTCTTAAGAATCCCCCATGCCCAAGAAAATGCTGTTAGGATCTGCACAAAGGTCATTTGGGGTTTTAAATCTACTCAGAAAGAAAAGACTATTATTAAAACAACTCAGCGTTTCCCGGGTCCTGGGAGGCGCCTGTCACATTCTGACTAAGCACATGTGACAACAAGGACAATCGAGATTCCAAAAAATCTATAAATCACCCACCATATAAGGAGGCAGGCTTATACACTTGGCTTCAGAAGCTTAATCTGCCTGGAGTATCACACACACACACATACACACACAGAGGCACAGGCACAGGCACACTCACAGGCACACAAAGACACATGCACACATGTGTACACACATACACACACACATGCACACACGCACACACATACACACACACACACACACACACACGTGCACATGCGCACACACATACACCTACAGGCTGGAAGTCAGACAGCAGACCAATGTAGGAGTTCCTCAAAGGAACCAAGCAGGACAAATGAGAAGGAGGATGGAGATCAGGTCAGAACATGTGTGGCCTCTGTTGTTAGGGGCAGAAGAATAATGGACAATGGTTTCTCACAGACAAATCCTGTAACTGGAGACTGTGTCCTGGGGAAAGAAGACCTCCATCCCAGCTTGCTGCAGGATAAAGATGCAAAGAAGCCAAAGAGACCAACAGAGAAATATGCACATATGCACACTGCATGCACACACACACACACACACACACACACACACACACACACACCATCTACTGTATTTACAGGACATGTACACACTGCACACACACACATACACACCATCTACTGTATTTACAGGACATGTGCACACTGCACACACACACACACACACACATACACACCATCTACTGTATCTACAGGACATGTACACACTGCACACACACACACACACACCATCTACTGTATTTACAGGACATGTACACACTGCACACACACACACATACACACCATCTACTGTATTTACAGGACATGTGCACACTGTACACACACACACACACACACCATCTACTGTATCTACAGGACATGTGCACACTGCACACACACACACACACACACACCATCTACTGTATTTACAGGACATGTACACACTGCACACACACACACATACACACCATCTACTGTATTTACAGGACATGTGCACACTGTACACACACACACACACACACACACCATCTACTGCATCTACAGGACATGTACACACTACAGCACACACACACACACACACACACACACACCATCTACTGTATCTACAGGACATGTGCACATTACACACACACACACACACACACTACCATCTATTGTATCTACAGGACGCATCTTGAGACTACCATGTCACTGACTCCTCAAAGTAGCTCTGCAAGGACAAGTCTTGTTTTTGAGAAGAAGGTGTGCAGACAGGCGTAAGCACCACCCAAGGCTGCCCACCATCGGCTGGGTGAGCTGGGATCCAATCCTAAACCTCCACAACTCTGAAGCTCACAGGAAAAGGGAAGAAAGCGGCCTGACGGGGTCTCAGAGCACCAGCCCCCAGAACAGCCTTCCACGCCAGCCAGCAACTCCACCTTCTCCCGCTGTGTGCAATGCTGCCTCGGGTAGGACGTAGGTCCAGCCATAGGGCGTTTCCAGCCCAAGGAGGAGGTCACTTATCCTTGATTCTCAGTTCACAGGGCACAGCCCTCCCTCCATCAATTACACCAAGCATGTAAAACACACATGTAAAACCTCGGTCACAGGAGGAATAAGATTAAAAAATAAAGCATGTTGGCTCTCAGTCACGGCAACCCAAACACCCACAGGACACCGTCTCTCCAAAGCTAAGGGCTCTTTCTGGTCCTGCTGATGGCCGTTCCCACAGTTACCTAAGGTCCAGCAGGAAACGCTCTCCAGGAGGGGAATGCTGCTGCAGAGGGCATGCATGTACATGAGGTGGACCATCAGTTCGGCCAGCCACCACCAGCAGAGCAGGCGGCCCAGGCCCTTGGCGAGCAGGCAAAGGCTGTGCTTCGGAGAGCTGAGCTCTGGGTGCTGCATCTGAAGAGGAGACGACAGAGAAGGGGTTAGACGGTGCTCGGTCCCAAGCCATGCAGAACGTCTCTCCTGCGGTGTTTCCGATAAGGTTTGCACAAATGATCATTGCCGTTTCTACTGACAGGGCACGGGAGTTTGTTTGTCTTAAGGACACGCGATTTTCCTGGGTAAGAAAGTTACACTCCAGTTGGGAAACTGCCCCAGAACAAGAACAGGTGTGCCAACATGGTACCTACAGCCAAGAACAATGCCAAAGTCTGCGTCTTTCTACCCCAGCCCTGACCTGAGACAGCCCAGGCTGGGCCAGGATTTCAGGTGCTCTGCCCCTTGAAACTGCCTCTCTTTGGGTCCTGGCCACCCTGGCTGTTCACACTTACCACCAGACTCACGCCTGAGCTATTAGGCTGAGGCAACACTAGATACAGGAGAGGGCAGCCAGGGATGGAGTGGGAGTGATGTGAAAGAATTAACGATGTCTGTCAGGCTACCTTAAAAAAAAGAGTAAATACTCAGAGGAGACAAGTGTCTCACTGAGCAGTAATAGACTGGATTCTAGCAGCAGCCGCACAGCTGCATGATCCTGAGAAGTTACTCAAGCCCCTGGGTCTTGGTCTCCTCAAAATAAAGTGAAAATTAAGATGGTAGTGGTGAGATGCGAGTACTAAATCCAGCACCCCCACATTTGAAGTGTGAGTACCAAGTCCAGCACCCCCACATTTGAAGTGTGAGTACCAAGTCCAGCACTCCCACATTTGAAGTGTGAGTACTAAGTCCAGCACCCCCACATTTGAAGTGTGAGTACTAAGTCCAGCACCCCCACATTTGAAGTGTGAGTACTAAGTCCAGCACCCGCACATTTAGAGTGTTAGCAGCTGTCACTAGCAGCTACACGGCCTCTGGGTGTGGATTCGCCTTCTTTCCTCAAGAATCCCCAGAACAAGGGTGGTGTCACAGCAAAGCCTACATTGAATGTCAGGTAGGTGTCTCCATTGTCTATGGGCAGACACACAGAGGGTGGATATCCTGAGCATCCATTATCTGACCCAAGCGCTTCAGACCTTGGGGTTCTGAATATCCATCCCCAGATCATATACCACCCGAGTACTCCAGACTCTGGTCAAAAGCCATTGGAATTTTGCAGCATTTCAGACATTTAAATTATAATCGGTGTGTGGGTGAGGCCATCAGAAAACTCCTCTACCACGGTGACGAAGCTGTGGGGTCACCAACTTGGGGTCACCTCGCTGAGGGGTCACCTCGCTGTGGGGTCACCTCACTGGGACACAGAAGCAAGCCGTCTGGGTGAAAGTGCTAACAGCCTCAGGAGCTATGCTGGCGGATAACAATTCTCACACAGCCGAATCCGTCCACCTTTGAACAGGTGCTGAGCACACGGCCTGCAGCCGAGGTCCCCAGAAACCCAGCCTGCATCTGGGTGCCAGGACCATGCTGGCGTACAGGTCCAACCTGGTGAACAGAGACACTAAGTGGGCAATGGTATAAATTCCGTGTGCCTCTCAGCAAAAGGCCCACGTGGAGGCCTCCTGGGTGTCCCCAAACCACAGGCAGTTCAAAACAGCACAGAGACCTGTGATGAACCGAAAGCATGCGGTCCACCTGGGAGCCGACTGGCTTCCTGATAACAACCTCCCTCCCTCCCAGGAACCTAACTAAACCTTCCCTAAAACTGCTTTTCTGAGGAATATGTCTGTGCCACCGCTGCCAGGAGGGACAGAGCGTCTCCTGTAGCTCCTTCTGATGGATGTGCCTCCACGCGTGGAGCCACAGAAATGCAGATTCCTTAACTGCACGGGCGCACACAGGAGAAGGGTCCTCACCCAACTGCTCTGTCAATTCACTCTAACCTAAAAAAGGAAAGGGGGAGGGGTGTCGGGGCTGGGGAGATGGCTCAGTGGGTAAAAGTCTTGTCAAATAAACAGGAGGACCCACGTATGGTCCAGAACCCACATAAAAGTCAGGCACAGTAATCCACACTTGTAATCCCAGAACTGAGGAGGCAGACGGGGTTCACATCCCTGGCCAGTCAGCCTAGCCTACATGGCAAGCTGCTGAGGAGAGACCCTGCTTAAAAAAAAAATTAATGGCTCCTGCACATATGTACTTATGAAACACACACACACACACACACACACACACACACACACGCACACACACGCACACACACGCACACACACATGCATACACACACATGCACACATATGCTCAAACTCACAGACACACACATGTGTGCACACACACATGCACACACACACACATGAGTAGTCATTTGCCTTTCTGGAAGGCTGTGCATCCTGACAGTCCATTTACACTTGAATGTAATGGAGTCTCTTCTATTCAACGTCGTTTGTCCCTGGTCTCGCAGCAGGAGGGACAGGGTGCTGCACAGCGCTCTTCCTCAGAGCTGCACAGAAAGCATCCGTCTGAGGCACTGTCGACCTTAAGATCACCGGAAACTGCCAGGGTGGGAATTTCAAGCTCAGACTCCGCTGAGAAACACACATTAAGTCGTCTGCCAACTGTATTTTAAAACGCATTATGATTTAAAATCTCATTTCATGCAAATTGCATAAAAGGGAACGTCGTCTTTCTCCGGAGACTGGGATGGCAGCTGTCAGAGATGAGAGGTTTGACTTTGCGCAGGAGTCATGCACGCGCCTGAAAGCAGCAAAGGCCTTTCCCGGGGCCAGTGTGCCCTCTGCAGGGGCACACGTACCTCAGCCCGTCCCTTCCAAGTCGGGGCGGCTTCTCCGCATCATCCAGGTCCCTACCTACTCCCCATGAAACGCTTCTTACTCAGGCTGGTGGCCACAGCCCAGCCACCACAGCAAGGCCAGAGACGTGCATGGCTCTCCCCCAGGATGACCACCAAGGCCAGAGACGTACATGGCTCTCTCCCAGGATGACCACCAAGCCGGCAGCTCACGCTGCTGCCACAAACCACACGTGGTCTGGACAGCCAGAGCCTCGAGGCCCTCAGACCCGCCAGACGCTCAATCCTCAGCATGACTAGGTCGTGTCTTCTTTTTTCTTTTTTCAAAACTCACTGTGTAGCCAAGGTTGGCCTTGAACTGTGTCTGTGTGTCTGTGTGTCTGTATGTATGTCTGTATGTCTGTGTGTGTGTGTGCGTCTGTGTGTGTGTGTGTCTGTCTGTGTCTCTGTGTCTGTGTGTGTGTGTCTGTCTGTGTCTCTGTGTCTGTGTGTGTGTCTGTGTGTGTGTGCCTGGGTGTGTGTGTGTCTGTGTGTGTGTGCCTGGGTGTGTATGTCTCTGTGTGTGTGTGTCTGTGTGTGTGTGTCTCTGTGTGTGTGCCTGGGTGTGTGTGTGTCTGTGTGTGTGCATACGTGCACCCATGGCGCCATAGACAAACGTCTTCCTTTATTACTGTTTACCTTATTTCTTTGAATCAGAGCCTCTCACTACCCAGGGGCCGCTCTTTAGGCTACACTGCTCCAACAAGCACCCCAGCCGTACCTGTCCTCCCCGGGCACTGGGGTGGTACAGGGTCCCTGGCATACCCAGCTTTCCTGTGTGCTGTGCAGATTCAAACCCAGGCCCCCATCTTACACGGTAAACACATTACCTACTGTCTCCCCGGTCTTGATCTTGAACTTCTGATCATCGTGTCTCTACCTCCCAGGCTGGGATTCCAGGGCCTCATGCCTGCTAAGTAATCACCCTAACAACTGAGCTCCAGCACCAGTCCCAACACTACTGTCTTTACCCCGTCCACCCAGCCTGCTTCCACCTGTCTTTACTCCGTCCACTCTCTGTGAAGTGGTAACAAGTCTCTCTCGGGTGTGAAGTTACATGAATGAGAAGTTCTAGAGCTGACTCCATCTTCTCTACAGTCGGTGTCAACATGTGGTCTCCAGACCCAGCACTTCTGAGACATCAACTCCTATTGCTGGAAGTCTAATTCCAGACGGGTGCGATGACCTGGGACAGATGTGTGAAGTTGGTGCAATGAAGAACCTGTGACCACCTGTTTCAAACAAGTGGCCCGGGATAGCCTGGGCCGTTCTATTTACACAGTTTCAATGGTGTGCATGAACAGTTTTACAATCAAATTTCTTTCCTTAAGTTCCAATAATGTCTACAATAATTGGCAGTTTGCTCCTTTACCTCATTCCCCTTCCTTCCCCCAACTTTCCCTCCGGTGGCTATTACCTACTTGATCCATATTCTAATGTTAGAAGCACAGCGACGAAGTCTTCTAACTAGGCACACCTACAGGCAGGAGAGCGTGCCCAGCTACAGGCAGGAGAGCGTGCCCAGCTACAGGCAGGAGAGCATGCCCAGCTACAGGCAGGAGAGCGTGCCCAGCTACAAACAGGAGAGCATGCCCAGCTACAGGCAGGAGAGCATGCCCAGCTACAAACAGGAGAGCATGCCCAGCTACAGGCAGGAGAGCATGCCCAGCTACAGGCAGGAGAGCGTGCCCAGCTACAGACAGGAGAGCGTGCCCAGCTACAGGCAGGAGAGCGTGCCCAGCTACAGGCAGGAGAGCGTGCCCAGCTACAGCAGGAGAGCATGCCCAGCTACAGGCAGGAGAGCGTGCCCAGCTACAAAGAGGAGAGCATGCCCAGCTACAGGCAGGAGAATGTGCCCAGCTACAGGCAGGAGAGCGTGCCCAGCTACAGGCAGGAGAGCGTGCCTAGCTACAGGCAGGAGAGCATGCCCAGCTACAGGCAGGAGAGCGTGCCCAGCTACAGGCAGGAGAGCGTGCCCAGCTACAGGCAGGAGAATGTGCCCAGCTACAGGCAGGAGAGCGTGCCCAGCTACAGGCAGGAGAGCATGCCCAGCTACAAAGAGGAGAGCATGCCCAGCTGGCAGCATCTGCAGTGACAGCGTCATGGAGAGTGAAAGAGAGTTTTGTCTCTAGTGGTTAATATTTACATCTGGTAAGGTCTGAGTCTCACAATCATCTCACCAGCCGCCGCTGGATGGATTTATTCTACATTCTGTACTGGTCCATCTCTTCCAGGCTTTCCCACTCACCCGATCGTCAGCACAGCTTGGAGACTTACTCTCGGTCGCTGGCACTGCTTATCCCTTGTTCCCACGTCTCCTCCTCTCAACTTCCTGCAGTGCTGGCGCAGCTGTCAGAAATGGGCTTTGTGGGTCTCTGTGATTCTGCTCCGTTCCCTGTTCTAGACTGTGCCCATTAACTCCTGATACTGTCTATTTATTAGCATTTCTCCTAGACTCTTGTGTTTGAAATCATTCTCTCCAGAACAGTTATGCAAATTTGTAATATTATCATGAATTCTTTCAGGCTAGTCACAAGGTGCACTGAAAAGGCAACATCCTGTTCTTAAAAAGCCTGAATGCATGGTCACACTTGAAACATCAAAGGCTTTAGGGGCTGAATCAGGTCCACTCATGAGTATCAGTGTGTGTGTGTGTGTGTGTGTGTGTGTGTGTGTGTGTGTGTGTGTGTAAAAAATAAAAAAAAGATTTATTTATTTATCATATATACAGTATTCTGCTGGCATGTGTTCCTGTGGGCCACAGGAGGACACCAGATCTCATCATAGATGGTTGTGAGCCACCCTGTGGTTGCTGGGAATTGAACTCAGGTCCTCTGGAAGAACAGTCAATGCTCTTAACCGCTGAGCCATCTCTCCAGCTCCATCCACTGTATATTTTTAACAACATCCCTTCTGGCTCGCCCAGAGGAGTGTCATTAGGGGAAGTTTTCCTTTTGTAATAGCTACTTTATCCATAGCTCTGAGAAAGTGGAACTAGGGGCAGCCAGCACTGTGGCTTGTATAGAGAAGGCAGGGAGAGCAGGCAGTACACATGCTCTGGTCATGCCCAGAAGTACGCAGCAAACTGGCTTTGCCAAAACGGGTCAGGTTCTCCAGGGCCTTGCCACAAGGAGAATTTGTTCATGCTATTCTCAGGCCTTGTCCCCCAAAGAAGTCACAGGGCTCCTGGCACCCTATCTCCTGTCCCGCCCCAACCAGCCATTCTCGACCAGGCCCACCCTCCCTACAGTGATTGTCTGGTCCCTTCCAACAGCCCAGCACAATGGCTTCTTCAGAGGCCAAGGATGGCCACTACTCAGACTCCTCTGCTGCGGTGCCCATCAGGCTGGACATGGGGACGGGGAGAGTCTGCTGTAGCCTAATCTTCCCCTGAACTTGCCACATGCTTTTGACTAATCGCGATAACAGCAGCAGTGAGTGTGATAGTATACAAGCATCAAGCCTCATCGCCTCACGGGACCACATCCTCCCCACAACAACCCTGGCTCTGCTGACTTTCCCATCCCACAGAAAAGGTAACTGAGGCACAATGCAGACAGCTCACCAAAACAAAACAGGGATTTGAACCCGGAGCTGGCCTCCACGGTAAGGGTCCCATTTGTACACTGATTGTCTCCAATGGGTAGGGAACATGGCCCTTGGTGAGGAAAGTCCCAAGGAGCATCACTCAGCCTGCCTGTCACCCTATCCAGTCCCCACTGCAGAGTCTGCCTGCTCAGGGAAGACTGAGGCCCCAGACTTTGCAGCAAAGCAAATCAGCAGGCCACCCTGCTTTACCCAGGCCCTGCTGGACTCTGCCTCACAGCAGTTCAGGATCTTAACTCCCCCGAAATACAGCAGGAAACTAGCTGGAGCCTGGGTTCCTGACACTCCACTGGCCAGAAACAGCCTTCGAGGTAAGGTAACGAGGCCGGGCAGTAGGTAAAATGTCTTGTTTGGTGAGTGAGTATTTCACATGCTGTAGAGTAAAGAGGACACGTCTTCCACACTTCCCTCGTATGCGTACATAAATGTATGTGCTAAAAATTGGAGTAACAGATGCAACCTGCAGAGGTGTTCCTCTCTCATTTTAGTACTTGAGATTCCCACGGAGATCCAGCTTGTCCCTTCTGGGTCCATTTCCATGTGGGATGCTGCTGCCCCCTGGTGGTGAAGCCCTCCTCCTGCTCATTCTCCTGAGTTCTTCCATTATCGTTCAAACTCCTCTTCCCAGTCTTTCCCTCCTAGATTACCTCATTACACCCGCAGGCTCCCTCAGCAAATGCAGAAATCACATGGCTTCTTATTCTTTGTGTGTATAATGTATATCACGGGTGTGTGTTCCTGTGAGTACAGGACTATTGAGGCCATGATGCACTCATGGAGGTCAGAAGACAATCTCAGGTGCTGGTCCTTGCCTTCTACCTTGAGACGGGGGTCTCTTGTTCACTGTGTACACCAGTCCAGCTGGCCCACAGACTTCCAGGGGTCCCACCAGGCCCTGGCACCACAGGTATGCACTGCATGTCTAGCTTTATGTGGGCTCAGGGGATCTGAACTCAGGTCTCACATTTGCAAAATAAGTGCTCTGTCCACCAAGCCGCCTCCCCAGACTCTGCCTGGCTTTTTATTTAGTATTTATTTTGTCCTGTGGCTTACTGAGCATTTTATTTTTCTAGGATGGCTTTAATGAATATAGGCAGACCACAGAGGAAGGTTTTGATTTGCCTTTCCAAAGTCCCTACTCTCAGTGACTGGAAAGCATAAGAGAGAAATAAGTAAAACCCCAGTAGACATCAGGTAGTGGTGGTGCACACCTTTAATCCCAGCACTCAGGAGGCAGAGGCAGGCGGGACTCACAGGAACTCTCTGTGAGTCAAGGACAACCTGGTCTACAGAGTGAGTTCCAAGAAAGCCAAGGCTGTTACTCAGAGAAACCCTGTCTCAAGAAACAAACAAACAAACAAAAAGATCCGAGTGGACCCTGAGCTCCTACAGGGTGAGCCTGCCCATTCTCCCTGCTGACACTCGAGGGAATGGCGGTCCTCGGCTAAGGGTTTGGGTGAACCACAGCCTCAAATCTGCCCCCGAGGGCCTGGCGTGGGACCTGACCACACGCTTCCTCCCATTGTTCCTGTTGGACACTGAGGGCTGCAGCTAGAAAGGAGGAGATGAGAAATGCAAAGAATGGCTTTGCATCCCAAGAGTGCAGCTCCCACTGGGCAAAGCTCCCCATGCATGTGACGCAGTTGGGGAGACTCTTTCCTCTGAGCGGCTTTAGTCTACTTCCCCAAGAATTACTGTCTATCCCGGGGGAGGGATGGGGCCGAGGTTTAGTTCAAAAGTTATTGGCTGGAAAGTTGGGAAGAAGCCAAGTTCATAATGTCAAGGAAATTGCAGGAGGCCGGATGTGGAAGGTCTGAGTCGGCCAATCCTGTGCC
Organism: Peromyscus leucopus; assembly: GCF_004664715.2. Taxonomy (NCBI): domain Eukaryota; kingdom Metazoa; phylum Chordata; class Mammalia; order Rodentia; family Cricetidae; genus Peromyscus; species Peromyscus leucopus. The sequence goes on along the minus strand of NC_051076.1, from coordinate 5,714,172 downwards.
AGCACCGCCTCACCCCACTCCTCAGACAAACGCAGGACAGTGGTTCTCAGCCTCCCGGAAGCACAAGTCACCCTTCAGGCACCTGGAAAGTCACAGCATTGAGTCCAACCCAAAGCCCGGGTCAGTCATAGGCCTAGGGTAGGGCCTGAGGGCCACATCTCAGTCCTGATGGTGCTGATGCTGCAGACCGGGGACCACACGCGGGGTCAGCGGCCTCACTAACCACCGTCTTTTACACAGTATCTAAGACACAATCTCAAATTCCGATCTACAATCACCTCACGGCCCAAGAACAATCTGAAGGAATCAGTCTGAAGTATGAGGAACCATAGAGCACGCCTGCCCTGGCCGGAGTGCCCGAGACACCAGATGTCTGCTGGGCAAAGGCCTCCACCGACAAGTCTAGAACGCTGCTGTTTCTGTGACACAAACACAGACTTCTGCATGAATATGTGACACTGGAATTTTTAAGATGAAATAAGTCGTTCCTGAGAGCCTTTCTTTTCCCTCACCAGGCATCTGCCACATTGTCACAGAAACAGCAATACTTCTGGTCCTGTGCTCTAAACCATGCTACCAGACATGTGCATGTATGTGTGCACTGTATGAGAGTGCATGCATGTGTGCATCGTATGTGAGTATATGCATGTGTGTGCTGTATAGGAGTGCATGAATGTGTGTGCTGTATGTGAGTGTGTGCATGTGTGTGCTGTATATGAGTGCATACATGTGTGTACTGTATGTGAGTGTGTGCATGTGTGAGCTATATGAGTGCATGCAATGCTTTATGTATGTGTGTGTGCTGTATGTGTGCATGCACAGGTATGCCACACATATATGTAGACATGTGTGTATACACGTGTGTTATATGTGGGTATAGGCATGCATTGTATGTGTACACATGTGCATCCATGTGTTGTGTATACATCTGTGTGTACATGGATGTGCTGTGTATGCCTGTGTGTTGTACATGTGTTACATGCATGTTTTGTGTATACATGTATGTTTATATCTGTCTATACATACTTTCTCCTTCAAGATGGCTCTGCTTTAGTGGAGGCAATGTCCCTTGGGAACCATTGTTTTAGGTTTAACACATGGGTTAAACTCCCTTAAGTATGTCCCAGGAGGCTAGCTGGGGGTGGGGGAGATGTCTACACAGAAGGACAAAGATGGCTTGACCGACTTCTAGGACGAGCTGCTGTGCAGAGAAGGAGCCTGCAGAGCGAGAACGCCCATCGCCTGTGAACATCCTTCAGCTCCATTGGATTTCTCACCTCGGCCTCTAGAACAACAAAAGGCACATAGGCCACCTCACGAGCAGTCGGTGAGCAAGAGGCTGAACTATGTGCCGAACAGCAGGCCTCCCGCTCTTCCCGATTCTTCACGTGAAACATCAGAGTCCAGCTTCCTCCTGCCCTGCCTTCCCTGTCATCCAAACCTCACAGCAGCCAGGAATGGACCAAGTGGCCACCACCCCTGCGCATCAGCCCCCCTTAGCCCTGGATGAACTCAGAGGCCCAGGCAAGTGTCTGCTCAGATCTGCAGCAAGTAGGGAGACGGCATGGGTGAGCACAGCCAACACCCCAAGTCTTAGCCCTCCGCAGGGCTTCTTACTGACACAAAGCAGCCTTCTTCACACTCGCAGTGATAAAATCAAAACACTGATCAGCTCTGTAAGCACTGAAGGTGCCCCATGTCTTGTCAAATGCTCGGCCACGGCTCCACTCTTTGTGTGAATTAAATAATCCATCTCATTAGTATGCGAATGTGCTTTAGCCTTTAATAAATGGTGAAAACTGCATGCATACCAAATAACTGTTTAAAATAAATGTCTTTAAGATTTGTTAGCAATAAAAGCTTGATATGTCTATTTTATGTCTACACACCCAGGTTCGAGTAAAAATTCCTCTGGCAAGATAGGCTTGCAGAAGTGTCTTTGGGGCCATTACAGAAGTTGTTATAAAATTCATTTACTGATTTGCTAGGAAATTCTAGTCATCAAATCAAACAGCAACTTTTAAAATTGAACCCTGGGTCTGTGAGCTGGCTCAGTGGGAGGAGGCACTTGCACATGGCTTCACACACTAAGTTCAACACCCGGATCCTCAAGGTGGCAGTAGAGAACAGAGTTCCTACAGCTGCCCACACAGACACACACACACAGACACACACACACACAGACACACACACACACAGACACACACACACACAGAGAGACACACAGACACACACACAGACAGAGACACACACACACAGACACACACACACAGATACACACACACAGACACACACAGACACACACAGACACACACACAGACACACACACACAGACACACACACACACAGACACACACACACATACAGACACACACACAGACACACACACACACACACATACACACACACACACACATACACACACACACACACACACACAAAACACAAATAAATAAAAATTTAAAGTCAAACATTCTAACGCAATCCAATCCAAAGACACTAACCCAGTACTCACATCCCGAGAATGATGCACAAAGATATTCAAGTCTTTGTTTTCCATGATCAAACCATTCTGTTCCTTAAAAACCTGCAACTCAGAATACAGGATAGCCTGGAATCTGAGCGAGGTCTTCCAGGCGGTATGGCGTAGGAGGATGTCACATCTAAAATGGCCCTAAACACACTTCTGCCATTTTCTACCCCACATTCACGATAAGGCACAAGGGTAACCCCTGCCAGAAACACCACCAATTCGTTACCCGTTAGACTGAATTATTTTGGGTTGTACATTCAGAAGTCTTTTACTATTCCCAAACTGTTTGTGAACTCCACACTCAGTATACAGCCCCACTTGGGGTCCCCCAGAGGACTCTACCTGTCTGAAGAACTCCGGGAAGTTGAGGATGGGCCCGTTGTGGAAGACAGGGTAATAGAAGACATAGGCCAGCAACCACGGGAAGGAATAGGGGGCGCGCTGGGCAGGCGGAGGCTGCCGGCACAGCTCCAGGCTGAAGCTGGTGTAGAACAGGCAGCGCACCGTCAGCGTGAACTGTAGCAGGTAGTATTCATTTTCTGTCTGGTACCACCTCCTCTGCAAAAGCAACAAGCGGAGACAGCCTGTGAGTGAGCAGCAAGGAGGCATCAGCCCGATGCAGGAGTTGCCTGGAGAACCCGGACCATGGCTTCCCCTAGGAGAGAGGCAATGGGAGAAAACAGTGTCCAGGAAATCCCACGGGCAACCAAAGCAAGCAGCGTGAGCTGCCGCGTGGCTGGGCGGTAGAGCACGTGCCTTGCACGTCTGGGACCCTAGGTCCAACCCTTGGCACCAAAAGAAACACTTCATGGCAGTATATACAAGATTCCGAACAAGGGACAGGGCAGGCTGTACACAGAATTAACCACTCAACAGCTATACAGACTGCCTCTTGCCCAATGTCCACCTCCACCAAACACACAACCGACAAACAATGTGTCTGTCAAGATGCCATCCCATGGCACATCAAGGCTTGGTCTGTGACCTTGAGGCAAAACACCCTGTTTTCACTTTCTGTACAAAGTGCTTCTGTGACTAGCTATATGAATGGATAATTAATAAGCTATCCTATCCACTAAGAATAAAGACATCTGTCTGAATGTCTTGGCAGGTTTAAGCATAAAGAGAAGGGAGGGCTCTGTTTCTATCTCTCTGGTCCCATAACATTAACATTACCAAATTGGGAGAAATGGTAACCCTGGATAACCTCACAGGCTCAGACATAAAACCAAGACTGATGAACGCAGATGAGATTGTGCAATAACCCTAGATGGCCACTAGGCGGAGCCCCATGAGAGGCTACTGTTATTCTGAGAGCGGAGAGCCATCTACTGGATCAGAAGCCTTCCTGTGCCCCCCCCTCCCCGCCCCTTCTCCCCCCTGCCCCCCGCCCCCGTGGTAAGGTATGCAGGAGGGGGACACTTACCTTAACTTCCTCCGCACTGTGCAACCTCAGGGTGGAGAGCAGGAGGAGAGAACACAACCAGGATAGGAGCATTGACCGGAACTGGGCCACACAGAAGGCGATGGTGGTGTGGAGAAAGACCATGGCCACTCCGGGAGCCCCCAGAACACACCAGCAGGCCCACATTCCATAGACCATGACGATCCAGGGCCTGTGCTGTAAAAGGATGGTCAAAAGAGAAGGACAGGAGGCAAGTTAGTGAGTGTGGCTAGGAAGGCACCTGTGAGGATGAGGGCAAGCTTTTGTAACCAGTCATCTGCCAGGTCCGCCAGAAATCAAATAGTCTCCCACAGCTCCTGCCTTCAGAGCCTCCTGGACTGGATCCCACAACAGTGAGATGCTCAGCTGACTCCTGAACAGACACAGGAGGGAACCGCCAGCTGGGAAGGCCACATTCCCACACCCTGCAGACAACGTCCTCCAAAAGCCAGAATGAGAATGAGGGTCACAGACACTTCTGGGGAGCCTCAGCAGAACGTGGACATCTGCACCACAGCTTTCTGATGTCTTAGACTTAAAATCAAATACCTAATTACAGCTTTTTGGAGTGTCCAACCGGTGCACGTTCTGCTGAGGACACCTATGGATGCACCCAAGACAAAAACTATGAACTCGCTTGAGGGCCATGAGGCTTTTTTTTTTTTCAATTTCTTTTCACAACTCAATTTTGTAGTCCTTGAGTGTGAACTTTTTAGATGACTGTGTGACCCAGACAAAGCTGAAAGATTGGACACCTTTAACATACTATTTACAGTCAAATTTATGTCACAGAAAAATCTCATCTTCTCAGCTTTCTGTGATGTCAAGATCTCTAACTGACTGACACGTTAGTCCCATTTCAAGAGGATTCTAATCCTATTCTGTTTAATTAACAAGTAACTCCAGTGGTTAACACATCTGTGCTGCCGTGATGCCTCTTCCTGTGTCCAGATGCCAAATCCTCATTTTACAACTGCAATAGGTCTGGGGAGACGGCTCCGTGGGCAGAGCACTTGCTGTGCGCACACGGGACCCGAGTTCAGACCCAGTGCCTACGCAAAGCCATCTTGCTAGCATGCATCTGCAGCCCCAGCATCCTACCGGGAGGCGAGAGGCAGAGGCAGGGAATCCCTAGAACCTGAAGCACCCAGCAGTGAACAAAAGACCTGCCCCAGGTGGGACCCGAGGTCCAATGCTGCGGGTTGTCCTCTAATTTCTACACAGCCCTAGTGGCACAACGGTGCCTGCACTCATACACACAGACATACATCATACACACAGACATACATCATACACACACACACACACACACACACACACACACACGCACGCACGCACGCACACACGCACGCACGCACGCGCGCACACACAAAGATAAATAATTTTTTAAACGGCAGTAGAGGGCCAGCAAGTTGGCTCAGTGGGTAAAACCGCTTGTCACCAATGTTCCGAGTCCTGTGATGTGAGTTTAATCCCCATGTGCAGGTGGAAAGGAAGAACCATTTCTAAAGTTGTCCGCAGACCACACACACAGCATAAACACACACAACAAAAAAGACTGCAATGAAGAGATGAGCGTGTGTCTGGGTAGGAGAGTGCTCACCTGGCACGTGCCAGGCCTTTGGTGTGATCCCTAGCTTTACCAAAAATAAAGAAAAGAAAAAAGCAGTAAGGTTTTTTTTTCATTTTATTTTATGTGTACAGTGTTTTGTCTGCATGTATATGTGTGCACTGTGTGTAGAGCTCACCGGAGACGGTGGAGTTACAGAGGGTTGCGAGCTACTGTGAGGGCGGAGAACTGAACCTGGGTCCTCTTAACTGCTGGGCCTCCTCTCCAGCCCCCAGGTTTTAGTATGAAGGGGCAGTTTGTCAGCGGTGTCATGTCTGAAGCTTTGCGTCACCATGAACTACCTGCATGATCTTCAGCAAGTTCCCGAAGCTCTCAGGCTCTCTCTGCACACAGAACTGGAGCAGTCACTATCTCACAAGGTCACCATGAGTGCAGTGGAATTGTGTGTGAACCACACTTAGTATGCACACGCAGAGTAAGGGCCCCTCCCCAGCTGTGTCTATAGTTCAGCTGACAGAGCGCTTGCCCGATGCACAAGCACTCTGTTCAAGCCCTGGCACTTTACAAAATGAATACAGTGGCACGTACCTGTAATTCTAGTACTCAGGGAGAGAGGCAAAGGGTAAGAAGTTCAAGGTTATCCTCAGCTATATAGTGAGACTGTAACTAGCCTGGACTATAGAGGGCACTGTCTCAAAGAAAAAAAAAAGTGTGATGTTGTAAGTGTGATGCATTTTGAATGATGGGTTTTCAGAGAATTTTCAGAACTATAAAGTCAGATGAGTGAACTTAGGCCTTCTGGTGGAAATTGGGAGCTGAGCCTGGCAGCCCAGGGCCTGCCCTCCCAGCTCCTCAGGAGGCGGAGGCAGGAGAATCCACAAATTGAAAACCTGCCTGGGCAACTCAGTGAGACCCTGTCTAAAAACAAAAAGTAGACACAGGACTGAGAGCGTAGTTTAGCGGCATAGGGATTGCCGAACACACATGTGGTCAGAGGTTCAGTCCCCAGGATGGCCAGAGAGACAGACAGACAGAAAGACAGAGGAGACAGAGATAACCGGATGCAGGGCAGGCCTGGAGTGTAGCTTGCCCATCTTGTCCTAAGTGTAACCCTTCCAAGCTGCCGCCCACATACTCCTCTTCTACAGACCTATATTCCAGCTCAAGAGAACGTCTGAAATGTGAGACTAAGTCAGCCACTTTTGCGTTCCAAGAAAACCAGTGAAATGTGAAGTTCTTTTTTACGGTTTTTTCCATCCTGCTAACCACAGAAAACAGCCACATAAATTTGCTTCAAACTTTCCCCAACTCTCCCACCTCTGGGCAGAGTCCAATTTCCAGAAAGGAGGTTGCCAAAGACTAATTTAGCACATGGTTTTAACAAGTGGCGGGGAAAGGTTCTTTTCAACACAACCTACAGCATGTGCTATGGAGACTGCAAGCATGTCTACACACGTATGCATACACAGTCACACTTTTAGTAAGTGCCATTTGATCTGCTTGGGAAAAACCTGTTTGCTGAGCTTCATTGGAAACTCACCACAGACAGAAGCTGCTCCAACTTGGAGCTGAAAGAGTCTTCAGAAATACCTAACCAGCCACGCTCCAGGGAGTCTATGATGGATTTGACAGAGCCCACAATGGCCATTTTGTGTGCAGACAAATGCTCCCCACACCCTCATGCGGGCAGACAACACTGGGTGCTGTCCTGAGACCACATGGGAAATACTCTTCCACTGACCTCGGACTCCCCAACGTTTGCACTGCCGTCACCCTCCCCACCACACACATCCTGAGGATGTGCAAACCAGAACGCTACTAAAATGCTCATGCACAAAGTTAACATGTTAAAACGACACTGGCCTCCCTGCCCACCCCAAACAGTATTAAAACCCAGATACAGCATGGCCAGCCCCGAACTGATACCAGAGCAGGGAGGGGAACCCCCACTGCCATCACCACAGTCCCTGCCACACACAGACTGGAATCAGTGCTACAGAGAAGGGTCGGAGACACTAGGGTGGCAGGTCCATAAGCAGAGGCCTAAGCAACCCTCCCCCACCCACCTTCACTCTGATGTGCTTATGTAGGGTCCAAGCACTTGTCTACCTCCTAGATACATATGTATGAAACCAATCACATGAACCAGGACAGAACTGTTGTAACTTTTCAAAAGTAAAAATTAAAAAAATTAAAAAAAAATAAAAAATAACACGCATCGCCGGGCAGTGGTGGCCACGCCTTTAATCCCAGCACTTGGGAGGCAGAGGCAGGCGGATCTCTGTGAATTCGAGGCCAGCCTGGGCTACCAAGTGAGTTCCAGGAAAGGCGCAAAGCTACATAGAGAAACCCTGTCTTGAAAAAGCAAAAAAAAAAAAAAAAAAAAAAACCACGCATCAATGCTTCTAACTTGTCATTAAATGGGCCAGAAAGTTCTTTCCTGAGTTCTCAGGGATCTGAACAGATACACGAAACTTTGGTCACATGCTCTATGTCAGTCTCAGGTTTCTTTAAAACGTCAATTTATTTTTCTCTTGTGGCCCTCCCCCATTGATCATTAATTGAGAAAATGCCTTCCAGCCCTGTGTACAGCCAGATCTTATGGAGACATTTCCTGCATTGAGGTTCCCTCCTCTCAGATGGCTTTAGCTTGTATCAAGTTGACGGAAAACCATCCAGCATACCCATCTAGAAGTCAAAGTAGCCCAGTTCATTCGCATGAGACTCAAGTGAGAACTGTGATTGGTGATTACTGATTTCTAGAAAAGAAGGCACAAGAATCCGAACTCTTCCCCAAGCTTCCATCACCCCGCCCAGCCCTCCCCAGGATAAATAGGGCAGGTAGGTGGATGGGTGGCTGAGTAGATGGATGGGTGGGTAAGACAGATGAATGAAATGGATGGATGGATGATGAGTGGGTAAATCAATGTACGGATGGATGGGTAGATAGATGGGTGGTAGAGAGGAGAATGGGTAGATGGGTAAGCATCCCCAAGTCTTCAGATTTAACTTGACAGAAGACAAAACCAGCATCAAAGTGTTGGGCTTTGATCCACTAATCTAAAAGTCTACCATCTTCCACACCTCAGATTCCACCTTACCCCTGAGAAAAGGCTTCCTTCTCCGCCAGTACAGACAAAGGCATCCCTTCACAGCTCATGACCTGCCACCCGCTTCCACTCACACCCACCAGTACACAGCAGCCTGGTACCAGCCTCAGAGAGGATGCCTCTAACAGTAAGTTCTGCCTGTCACCCCATCACACTGGGTATGGTGCTAACCCAGGACACTAACTAACCGTTAGTTAGACTTATGCCCACGCTAGAATTGGCACCAATGACAAAGTCAGAGCCCAGCCTTAGAAAACACTCTGGCAATGGCCCCTCTCATGCCACTCTGTGTTTGCTCCAAGTACCTGTGCTGCAAGAACCAAGTGGTAACCAGATGTGCTTCAGATGCCCTTGCTAGCTTATGTCTGTATCGAAGAGTGAGAGCTCAAAGCTTGGTCGGCACCCCCACTGGCAATGGATCAGACCACATCTGCCAAGAAACCACTCAGTGAAGCACTGTTTGAGAATAGAGAAAGGGACATGGCTTGTTACATTTTATTTCAATTGAAGTAAGTATTGAAATAAATAAATAGAACTATATCTCACATAAGAAAAAGTATATACATATATGAAGTCTCCCCTCAAAGAAGAAAAAGTAATCTACTCCATCTGAGTCCAGACAGCTGCATCCCACTCAGCTCTTCATGGGAGTAAAAGACAGTGGGCCCTTATCCAGGGAACTTCCTCTCCTTAGACAGGCATTAATGGAAGGAGTAGAGCAAGTTCCAGGAGAAACACCAGTGCACAGGGTTCTATTTGTGTGTGGATCTGACACTCCTCAGGGAGAGACTGCTCACCCCACAAAGGGCCAACCCCAGAGGACCAGGTTCCTCAGCCCGGTGCACACCCAGCAGGGAGGACCTGAGTCACGGGGCCACGACTAACCATGCCATTCTCCAGCCAGACCACAGCAACAAAAGCATGGAGCCCCACAGCAGACCAGCCTTCTCAGAGCTCCTACAGGGTCATTTTAGTTCTGAGGGCAGAGAACACGGCGTCTCGGGTGGTGGGAAGCCACAGAGGCATGAGAGGATAGAGGCATCTGTGACCTGCCCCCACAAAGTCCAATCATAACAGACCCTCAGCCAGAGCTCAACCATTACTCAGCCTCCTTTGGTCTCCTCACAGAGCTTGGAGGAAACCCAGAGAGGGGCTGACCTGGAGGAAAAGCATTTAATTTCAGCCAAGGAGCTCAAGGGAGAGCTTTATTACTTTTATTATTTTACATGACCAGAGGAAGGGGGGAGGAGGGAAAAGGAGGCAGAGAAGAAGGAGGGGAAGGAGGAGGGGGGAGGACTATGCTCCTGGAAGTAGCCTTGCCCTCATTGGGAGGTGGTGGCCATCCTGGATGGAGGTGGGAAGCATTCTTCTGGAGTCAGGGCTGTGACCAGAAGCCAACTGGTGACTCCCTGCCCGCCCCTCCGCCTCCAACTGCACTGCCCAGGTTTCAGTATGCCCCAGGGGACCACAAAGTAGACACAGCTGCAGCCCAAATCTTCCACCCTAAAAAAGCACCAAACGCAATCCTGCCAATGACGGCCACGAGGAACACTCCATCCAGGTGGTGAGAGGCTGGGACTGCTGTGGCCAAGGTCTGCGACCAGGCTCACAGAAAGGCCAAGCCGCCGGACAAAGAAGCACTGTGGCCCAGCTGCAAACAGACCTGCCAGCCAGCTGCCTCCCAGTGCAGCCTTGGCCACACAAGGGTGAGACACATTGCAAGGTGACTCAGCTCTCACTCTGCCTCCTCCCCAGCATGGGGTGAGACGTGTTCTGCAGAGGTTAAGCGAGTTTACCTTCCCAGCCAGACCTGACAGCACCACATAGGAAGCGGAACATGGTAGCTCCACTTCCCAAGTCAGAACTGCAAATCCACGTCCTGGGAGGCTTCCGACTCCAGAATAGCCAGCGTGCCCGGCCTGCTCCTTGCCCTCTGCACTTGCTGCAAATGGGGTAGCCACCACCATGCCAGGCATGGCTCGGTAACCAGCACTGCTTCATTTCTGGCTTTCCAGAGCTGAAACAGAGCGGTTCAGAACACACACAGTCACAGGCCCAGACCCCGCCTCTGTCCTCGAGGACTGTGGACCCTATCAACACTTCCCTTCTTTGCTCCAGTGTGAGGGGCTGAACCCAGGTCTCCACACCCTAGGCACAACCACAGCTCTGCCAGCCTGCCCCACTTCTTTCTTGAATACCACATAGAAACTCCTAGGAGCAAATACCAGAGGACAAGAGCAGCCGCCACCAGGTCCTTGGCTCTGCCCACCTGCAGACACGACAGAAAACACTGCTTAGCGGTCACTCCCCAGGAGCCAGTGCCACCTCCACTGCAGATCTGAAGACCGTGCTCAGAGGCCAGAGTGACTTACGCTGACAGACTTGATGGTTGCACACACTCTGAACCACTCCAAGCACGAGTTGTACACCATGCATTCGACCAGCCTTGGCTAGGATGATATTAATATTAAAAATAAAGCACACACATTTTCCTTGTTGTTACCCCCCATATACCACTGTATCACAGCTATTCAACTTCTGTATTGTATTAGAAATTACAAGCAAGATGTTGAGAGGATGTGTGCTGGTTATCAGCAAATGTCACGCCATTTTATATCAGGGCCTTGGGGGCCAGTGAGAGCACTAAGTCCATAAAGGTGTCGGATACCGTGCCTGACAACACAGGTTTGACCTCCTGGTCCCACATCATGGAAAGAGAGAACTGACCACAGCAAGTGTCCTCTAACCTCCACATGTACCATGGGTCATGCACAAACACTCAAACACATACACACGTACACACACACACACACACACACACACACACACATACACACATACACACACACACACACACACAGAGAAAGAGAGAGATAATTTTTTAAATTTACATCAGACACTCAGGCATCTGTAGATTTTGACATATTTAAGGGTTCCTGGAAGCGATCATCCAGTGGACCCCAAAGGTCCACAGCAACACTGCCTCAGAAGAGAAGCCCGAAGTAAGAGCTTCAAGTAAACTGAGTCCCACACTGGGGACTAACGGCCTGACACAGGGACCCTTGGGTTCACAGTCAGCTACATCCAGACCACAGTGGCTGTCTCATTTCACACTGTACCCAGAATGCACCTGTCAGTGCCCACGCTTCCGAGTCTCCTATGCATAGAATCATAGCTGATGTATTTCTCTACAACATGGCTCACTAGTTCACCATCACGAGCCACAGATGCACCAGTGCTGATCACAGCAGCTAGCCACAGATGCACCAAAGCTGATCACAGCAGCTAGCCACAGATGCACCAACGCTGATCATAGCAGCTAGCCACAGATGCACCAACGCTGTTCACAGCAGCTAGCCACAGATGTACCAACACTGATCACAGCAGCTAGCCACAGATGCACCAACGCTGTTCACAGCAGCTAGCCACAGATGTACCAACGCTGATCACAGCAGCTAGCCACAGATGTACCAACACTGATCACAGCAGCTAGCCACAGATGTACCAACACTGATCACAGCAGCTAGCCACAGATGCACCAAAGCTGATCACAGCAGCTAGCTACAGATGCACCAAAGCTGATCACAGCAGCTAGCCACAGATGCACCAACGCTGATCATAGCAGTATAATCTGCTCTATTTCATGAAATGGTTCTCTACAGCTCATCTGTGTCACCATGGTGGACACCGGGTTACATCTAGCTCTCCATCTCCAGAGAGCACATCAGTATTCACACTGCTATCTGTTGGTGAATGCCAATGGTTTACCATAATACACTGCAGAGGACCCATGTCCTCCTTCCAGAGGTGCTTGGGCAGTCAATGCTTGGTCTCTTCAGGGAATTCTTGCTTATTTTTGCAAAATTGTAAAGTATGACTTGATAACTTGTGGCTGTTTTTAAGATGCATTTGCTAAGCTGGGTGGTGGTAGCACACGCCTTTCATCCCAGCAATTGGGAGGCAGAGGCAGGCAGATTTCTGTGAGTTCAAGATCAGCCTGGTCTACAGAATGATTTCCAGGACAGCCAGGACTACACGGAGAAATCCCATCTCAAACAAAACAAAACAAAAACAAAGATGAATTTGTTAAGTTATTAATGAGGTTTGACTTTCCCCCAAGTTTAGGGATAGTAAGTCATTTACTTATGGGTAGAGAAGCTTTATGTTAGAAACAGAATGTTAAACTGTGGAGATGGAAAGATGGCTCAGTGGTTAAGAGCACTGGCTGCTCTTGCAGAGGATCTAGGTCCAGTTCCCAGCACCCACAGTGCAGCTCACAACCACCTGTAACTACAGCTCCAGGGGATACCACGCCCTCTTCTGGATCCACCCGCACCAGGCACACACTTGGTGCACATACACACATGCAGGCAAAACACATAGACATAAAATATTGTAATTTAACTGAGTTGGGGGTAATTAATTTATTTATTTACATGAATGAGTGTTGTGCCTGCATGTTATGACTGTGCACAACATTTGTACCTGGAGGAGGCCAGAAGAGGGTGTCGGGTCCCCTGAGACTGGAGTTACAGACAGTTGTGAGCTGCTATGTGGTTGCTAGGAATTGAACCCAGATCCTCTGGAAGAGCAGCTAGTGCTCTTCACTGATGAGCCATCTCTCCAGCCCCCGAAAAAAGAAAAGCAAAACAAAAATTAATGAGAAACTCCTAAAAATATCAAAAATTGAAAAAGTAAACATAAATTTGAAGAATTTATAATAATTTATTAATAATAAATAAACACTAACTAGTGAAAGCTGAGGCACTTTCACTAGTTAGAAAGAAGAAAGATGCGCTCATCATCACCTTGGGAACAACAGAATCCCACTATATTATATACCACTTGATCCATTCTAAAGTTCTATGAAACTTGAACATATCCAAGTCTGACAGAATCTAACACCTTAGCTTTGCCACTGCAGAAGACAAGTGACCACTGAGGTACAGAAGTCGTCAGAACCATTAGACAGCGCATGCTGCCCAGGCTTCCATCTTTGAGACAGAATCAGAAAGCACCAACTTTCCAGAGAAGATGTTCAGCACACACCTCTAACCAACCAGGGACCAGCCTGTTCCTCGGGCTCAGTGCTAGAAGGCCTTTTGGCCCTCAGTCCCATCACCTCCTTGAGTGTCTCAAGGAATGGAGCTTGCCTCTTGGGTTGGTCCAGGCCAGTCTGGTTGAGTCTGGGTCTCTCTTGCAGATTTCTAAACACAGGCTCATTCTTCACATTAGGGACTGGTAGCAGAAAGCCTCTATCAGCAAGTTCTGGGCAAAAGCCAGGCAGTCCTAAGTGACAGAGTGAGCCCTCCTGGAAGTCTCCTGGGCTCCCTGGTAGCTAGCTAGCCCTGAGAAGCTGCCACAATCCAGCCTCTTGTGAAACCTCTTTCCAAATATCTGCTTTGAAGACTTGTCATAGGCTGACTCAGGAACAAACCTATTGGAGAAATTATTTTGGCCACTCCACGTGGTTAAAAGGATATTTATTTAATGGCGTAACTCACAAATTAAGTAATAGGTAGGTCTCAGGGTCTGGGGAAGGTGTACCGCAGTCCAGCGGTGTTCTCTGGAGCTCTGCACAATCCACCTCCACCATTCAGCGTCCAGGCACAGAGAGAACGCACAGAGAGAGCGCTGGCCCATCCAGCTCTCGGGTCTCCAGGCGCCTTCCCTGGCCCCGCCTCATAGGCGTGACAGTTGCCAGAGTCTCAATGGGGGTTGGAACTTCCAGAACCAAGCTGGAATGGCTACCCACTACATCTCCCCCTTTTTGTCTAAATAAGAAGGTTCTAAACTAATACAAGACTATATACAAAGGAATGGTTATCAAATATTGTCCAGGAATAATGAGGGATAATGACCTAATAAGATGTAACTACAACCAATGCAAACAATATCAAGCAAGAAACACATACTAAAATCCAGAGAAGTATAGAGCATAGGTAAATGGCATGTTATAAAGATCATTCAAAGGTGTCCTATCCTAAAGAACCTGAATCTAATACTCAATATGTCCTATCTAAGATATTATATATACTAAGTTCTAACTATAACTGCTAGTCTTCAATCCCATCAAAGACCTGAGAAGGAACATAATGCTACCTGAGAAATGGTAGATGGATGCAAGCAACTTTCGGGAATCTTGCAAGAGTAGACCAAGACAGCTGGCAGCCTGGACAGTCACCTAATGTTTGTCAGCATTGTTGGTGCATTCAAATTGGCTACAGGCCTAGAGTATCTGACAGACCATTTTCAGAAGCAGGAATTCTGAAAGACCATCTTACCCTGTCTTGGCAGAGTACAGTGGTCGCTTTCCTTGTGTCCTGCTTGTCCAGAAAGGAGAGCATTGCATTCATACTGTCAGCCGTCAAGGCAAGGGCAGTTCTTTGCCCAGTAGGCCATATTGTGCCAAAAAGACAAACTTCCAAATGGAAATGTCTTAGAAGCCCAACATTCTCTCAGGATCAATTGGTGCAGCCAGGAGCAATTGTGTCTCACGTCAACAGAATTCTAAGTTATTTAAATGCCATATTCTCTAGGTCTATGAAGTGTTTGAAGATTACCTGTCCATCTGACCTATGTATCTGTAAATCTGGATAACCTAACTAATATAACTATAGAGATGGCAGGCATAGGTGACTATAAATCTATAAATCTTATCTACCAAAATAACCTAAAGACTAAGGCTTCACGTAAACAAGGTAAATAGTCTATAAGCAAATGTATGGTGAAGAACGATGACTTCAAAATTGTGACACAAGATATTTATAACAGAGGTAGGAATATATAGTGCAATATGCAATATGACAATAATCTTAAATATATATCAATATACCGAATATCCTAAACAGAAGTGGAACATATATAAAGTATATAAAGCTGGAATGGCTACCCACTACACAAACCACCACAGGATCCAGCATAAAATGACACTACACTGCTCAATAATAAAGTCATCTGGTGTGCGCATGCGTGTGCTTGTGCGCGTGCATACATGCGCGCGCACGAGCAGAGGTCAGGAATCATTCTTCCCTCAGGAACCATCACCTTGTTTTTTAAGACAGGGTCTCTCGTTGGCCTGGAGCTTGCTATGTCGGCCTGGCTGGCTGCCTAAGTTCCTGGGATCTGCCTGGCTCCAGCCCCTCAGAGCTGGTGTTTCAGGCACCCCCATGCCCAGCTGCTCTTTATGTGGGTTCTGGGGTCAAACTCAGATCATTGTGCTTACACAGTAGGTATGTCACTGACAGCACACACACACACACACCCAGCTCTGTTGCTACTTTTTAAAAAGATTTGTTATTCTACATGTATAGATTTTGGCCTATGTGTTTATATGTGCACCACATGTGAAGCCAGATAAAGGCAATGGATCCTCTGGAACTGGAGTTACAGACCATCATTGTCTTAGTCAAGTTTTCTATTGCTGTGAGGAAACACCATGACCAGGGCAACTTGGGGAGGAAAGTGCTTATTTGGCTTACACTTCCACATCACTGTTCACCACTGAAGGAAGTCAGGACAGGAACTCAACCAGGGCAGGAACCTGGAGGCAAGAGCTGATGCAGAGGCCATGGAGGCTTCTGCTTACTGGCTTGCTTCCCATGGCTTGCTCCTCCTGCTTTCTTAGAGAACCCAGGACCACCTGCCCAAGGATGGCACCACCCACAATGGCTAGGCCTTCCCCATCAATCACTAATTAAGAAAATACCTTACAGCTGGATCTTATGAGGCATTTTTCTCAATTGAGTCTCCCTCCTCTCAGATGACTCCAGTTTGTGTCAAGTTGACATAAAACTGGCCACTACAGTTGTGAACCACCCTGTGGGTGTGGGAACAGAACCCACATCCTCTAGGAAAGCAGCCAGTGCTCTTAACTGCTGAGCTATCCCATTTGCCTCCACTTCCTATCAATAATATCTTCCACTCCCTTCTGACCTGTGAGGCCACACATATTCTCCCAAGCACAAGTCTTCACTAGATCATTCCACCAGGGAGTGAATGCCAGCTGAGTCAGTTCACTCTGAAACCTTTGTATGGGATCATTTTAGGAAATAATCTGGAGGAAGTCAATGCAGGGAGAGATGGGAAGACACCTTCAACTGAAGAGTCACTTGGACTAATACTGTTCCCAGGCTTCCCCATCTCCTGATTCGTAGCTCAGGCCTCTTCACCAAACCCAAATGACACATGGACTCGTACCTTCTTTGCGAGCAGTATGGCCAACTGAGACACAGCCAAATGGCCAAGGAAGAGCCACACCAGGCTCCGTTTCCCCCATTCCAGCCAGAAGTTCCACTCAAAGTCAGTCGGGTCCTAGGAGGGAAGAACAAGAGGTAACATTACCAGAGGGACGGTACATGTGTGTGACCTGGAGACAAGGCATTTCCAGAGGGACTGTAACATGTGTGTGACCTGGAGACAAGGCATTTCCAGAGGGACTGTAACATGTGTGTGACCTGGAGACAAGGCATTTCCAGAGGGACTGTAACATGTGTGTGACCTGGAGACAAGGCATTTCCAGAGGGACTGTAACATTTGTGAGACCTGGAGACAAGGCATTTCCAGAGGGACTGTAACATGTGTGTGACCTGGAGACAAGGCATTTCCAGAGGGACTGTAACATGTGTGTGACCTGGAGACAAGGCATTTCCAGAGGGACTGTAACATGTGTGTGACCTGGAGACAAGGCATTTCCAGAGGGACTGTAACATTGTGAGACCTGGAGACAAGGCATTTCAGAGACTGTAACATGTGTGTGACCTGGAGACAAGGCATTTCCAGAGGGACTGTAACATGTGTGTGACCTGGAGACAAGGCATTTCCAGAGGGACTGTAACATTTGTGAGACCTGGAGACAAGGCATTTCCAGAGGGACTGTAACATGTGTGTGACCTGGAGACAAGGCATTTCCAGAGGGACTGTAACATGTGTGTGACCTGGAGACAAGGCATTTCCAGAGGGACTGTAACATGTGTGTGACCTGGAGACAAGGCATTTCCAGAGGGACTGTAACATGTGTGTGACCTGGAGACAAGGCATTTCCAGAGGGACTGTAACATTTGTGAGACCTGGAGACAAGGCATTTCCAGAGGGACTGTAACATGTGTGTGACCTGGAGACAAGGCATTTCCAGAGGGACTGTAACATGTGTGTGACCTGGAGACAAGGCATTTCCAGAGGGACTGTAACATGTGTGTGACCTGGAGACAAGGCATTACTGGAGGGACCGTAATATGTGTGTGACTGGAGAGAAGGCATTACCAGAGGAACTGTAATATGCATGTGACTGGAGAGAAGTCCATTGGGAGTCCAGATTCTGTCAGATGGCATTTGCCCACTTAGAACCCCAACCTTGCCACCCACCTTGAACTGTCCCCCCCAGCCTGACCTCTCCACAATTCTCCAGGTCTTCATGGACACTGGTCCTCCAGGATGGAACTCTATTTTGTTAGCCCATTTTGTAAAAGGTAAAACAGACTAATGGATCTTAACTCATGTATCCAAAGTCACATGACAATAAAGAATGAGCTCCGATGCTGTGGTAGTTACCTCTCTGTTGCTGTGTTAAAACACCATGATTGAGGAAACTTATAGATGAGGCTTTTATTTGTGGCTTACAGTTTCAGAGGGTTAGTGTCCATGACCATGAAGTAACAGAGAACAGCAGCAGGCAGACAGCATGGTGCTGGAGTGGTGCCTGAGAGTTCACATCTTGATCCATAGCACGGGGAGAGAGAGCTAACAGGGAACGGCATGGGCTTTTGAAACCTCAAAGCCTGCCCCCAATGACACACTTCCCTCCAACAATACCACGCCTCTTAATCCTTCCCAAACAGTTCCACCAATTGGAGAGCAAGTATTCAAAAATATGAGTTTATGGGGGCCATTTTCATTCATCCCACTACTGATGCCAAGACACTTTCTCACTAATTAGACATAGTACACTGGCATAGGGTAGGTGTACTAACTCTTTACTTACAGTCAACATGATAACTGGAAAGAAATGAACTAATTTCATATCAACTTGCAATAAAAGAATAACTATGGTATGTGTCTGCCCCTTCCCCTGGAGCAGCTCCTGTAAGCAGAACACTCTGGTACCTGGCTCCATGTCTGTGAGGCAGCCACAGGGGCAGGTGAGAGGACATGAGGAAATTCAACCTAAGGAGCTCCATCAATGGCCACAACCGTGAAGCTGAGCACAGAGAGATTGGCTGTCCACAACATACAGCATGGCCAGTAAGCATCTCAGTACCACATGATGGTCAAAACTTACCCAGCTTATGTGGGTGGGGGAGGGGGCCTTCCCTAGCCTGCTAAGGGTGAACATCCTCCTTATCTCTACAGGAGGATTCAGTACCCCACTTGAGTGGAAATTTACAGGAGAAAAATTTAATCACACCTGAAATGTAGGAAGCAATTTCATGCCGTTTATTAAAACAAAGCATTTGTGTGCTGGTCAGGGTTTTGTCAACTTGACAAAGCTAAAGTCACTGGAGAGGAGGGAACCTCAACAGAGAAAATGTCTCCATAAGATCAAGCTGAAGACAAGACTGTAGAGCATTTTCTTAATTAGTAATTGATGGGGAGGACCCAGTCCATTGTGGGTGGTACCATCCCTGGGCTGGAGGTCCTGGGTTCTCTAAGAAAGCAGGCTGAGCAAGCCATGAGGAGCAAGCCAGCAAGCAGCTCCTCTCCATGGCCTGTGCATCACCTCCTGCCCCCAGGTTCCTGTCCTGACTTCGCTCAGTGGTGGAGCATAACCCTTTCCTCCCCAAGTTGCTTTAGGTTAGTATTTTATCACAGCAGCAGAAATCTAACTGTGACAATTTGCTTCCCAGGACTGAGTTCACAAATAAGACCACACACACACACACACACACACACACACACACACACACACACACACACACACCAAAAGTTTAGACTTGTGCTAGCACACAGTATTCAGATATGTCATCTGCGGGGATGACCAATCCTCATTGTCAACTTGACTGGAATTGGAATCATCTGGGAGACACTCCTCTGCCTCTGCCTGTGAGGCTTCTCCAGAAAGACTGAACCAAGGAAGAAAGAACCACCCTAAAAATGAATGGGATTGCTCCACTTGATTGGGCTCTCAGGCTGAACTAAAAAGGGAGAATGAGGAGAAAGTGAGCTGGGCACCAGCATTCATCTCCCTTCTTCCTACTACAGATATAATGTGACCTGTCACCTCACATTGCTGTCACCAAACCCTCCCTGCCATGACGAACTGGAACTGTGACCTCAAATGTACGAAATAATCTTCCTTCCCTAGGCAGCCTTTCTTAGATATTTAGTCAAAGCAACAAGGAAAGTGACCGATATGCATGCTCATAACTGTGAGTCCCGTGCACTTCCTGTCCTGTGTTAACTATCATGCTTCACTTCGTTCTATTTACTAAAAAAACCACACTCGGGGCCCGTAAGACCGTGGTGGATAAAAGTGCTCTCTACACAAGCATGATGACCTGAGTTGATCCCCCGGACCCTTGTGAAAAGCCAGACATGGTGATAAGCATTGGTAATCCCAGCACTCCCAGGGCAGGAGCCAGACCGCCAGGACAGGCTACAAGATAGCATCTTCTGCATAGGACAGGAAGCTGCACCAGCTGACATCCCACTGTGGATGGGGGACATCCCCCCAGGCCCCACCCATGCGTGAAGAGATGGCTGCTAAGGGAGGTAGAATTGTCTTCCAGGGATAAGTCAGCCAATCCCAAGTGGTCAGTCCTAAAAACGTATAAATACAAGCAACACTACACACACACACACACACACACACACACACACACACACGGAGGCATGCACACTATTGAAGAAGAGGTCATGAAGTTGAGAGGAAGGGGGGGCATGAGAGGAGTCGGAGGGAAGGAGAGAAGGAGGGGTGGAGGGCGTAAACAAATATAGTAAATATAGTGCTCATTATACGAAATTCTCAAAAACTAAAATAAAAAATTAAATATGAAAAAAACCATGGCCCAGTCTCTCTGATAAATCACAACTTTTCCAAATTTCAGCCTGGGGAGAAACCTATACAACACAAGGTGCGGCAAGGGGGCGTTAGCGATGAGGTCAGGCTGTTTCCCCGAAGTTCAGGGGTTCTATGTCATTAACCTATGAGAGCTCCCAAGTGCTGTAAGGAAATATTTTCAGAACTGGGCATCCATGGAATGCCAAGGTAGCACTTGAGAAGTGAAAGTTAAGATCCAGAAGTTCAAAGGTCATCCTCAGCGACATGCTGAGCTCCAGGCAAGTCTGGGCCACAGGAGCCCCTGTCTCAAAAAGACAACAGGGCCAGTGAGATGGCTCAGTGAGTAAAGATGCTTGGCCGGCCTGGTGACCTGAATGAATCCCCAGGGACTCATATGACAGAAGGAGAGAATCAACTCCCGTGAGTTGTTCTCTGACCTCTGCGCATAGAATGTGTGTGTACACATACACATGCACACATGTAAATTGTTTTGTAAAGACGTCATGGCAGATGTGATTTTTGTTGATGGATATTTTACCTGCACATGATTCCAAAACCACTTCAGCCCTCTGTAGCACAACTCCATGACTTAGGTGAGAAGGTGGAAAACTACACTTCCCAGAATGCCTTGCTGCTCACCTGTCTGTCAACCACTATGACTCTGAAAGTGGAGGAACATAAGGAGGTCTGTGAGACTCTTCTGGAGGAAGAGTGGCAGAGGCCCTTTACTGAACACCACAGGGTCCATCACCTGAAGTGTGCAGCTTCCCAAGCCTTTCGTTAGTGTGATCACAGCACAGGTTCCCAAGCCGGAAGCTGGCAGAAGAAGTAAACCCACCCCGACTGCCTATAAATCTGCAGACAAGACCACAAAGGGAGGAGAGTCCCACAGGAAGTCTGCACAGAAGAGGTGCTTTCTGGGTGAACTCGGGCTCACCCTTCACCCAGCAGTTACTGGAAGACATTTCTTTCGACAGCTGCTTTGCCATTTCTAAAATGACTCAAACTAAGTCACTTTAGGGCTCACCGTTTCCAGAACCAACAGCCACCCCCTGCTGAATGACAGCCGCTCCTGATCTGAACCTTCTTCTCTAGGACGCGAAGTCTCTGCTGAGCCACCTGTGCCACCACACGGGTGAAGAGGAGGCTGGCAAGGAGGGGCAGAACCAAGAAAGCCAACTCAGGCAGCGTCGTGCCGAACACCCTCACCGCCTCAGCCTGGCCCCGTGGTTCAGGGGTCACAGCCAAGGAAGATGAGAGTCCTCACAAGAGGGACCCCCCGGCTCCGGGGGTAAAGGGTTTGCTGTGCAAGCATGTCTACCTGAGTTTGGCCCCGGAACCCACGTAGAAAACAAACACAGGTGTGGTGGCTTGAGTGTGACCCCCACACTGGGAGGTACAGACAGGAGACCCCTGGGCTCACTGGCTAAGCAACCTGTCTCAAAACACAGGGCGGGCTGTGACTGAGGAAGACACTCAGGCATGAGCACACATGAGGAAGACACTCAGGCATGAGCACACATGTGCACACGAGCAAATGCACAGGAGAAGTAATTACATCTGAAGGGCCTAACTGATGGAAGTCACTTCCTCTGATATCTTCACCCCAACTGCCGACCTAAGCCCCCAACACCCCCGGCTACAGATCTCCACCCACCAAGCTCCCACACTCTGGTAATACCAGCCACATGTACTTAGCCTGACATGGGGAGACTTGCTCCCCACTTTTTATGCTCCAGAGCCTTCCCTTTGTTCCTGAAGCTAATCCAGAGGAGGTCTGTATTAGTTACCGTAACAATCTCTCTAAGGCTGAGTGCTTTATAAAGAAAAGAGGTTTATTTCACTCCTAGCTTTGAGGTTCAAGGTCCTGGCACCGGCTATCCTAAGAACCTCGTGGTAGAATGGCAGGAACAAGTGTGACTAGGGAGATCACAGAACAAAGCTAGAGGCCAGAGGGACAGATGCCAGACCTTCTGAGGACACTCCCTAGTTTCTCTGCTGCTGTGATGAACACCATGACCAAACCAACAGAGCGGCGGATAAGGGTTCACTTCATCTCAGGTTATATTCTGTTCTCCAGAGAAACCATGGCAGGAACTCAAGGCAGGAGCTAGAAGCAGAGACCATGGAAGAGTGCCACTTACTGGCTTGAGTTCACTCCTGAAAAGCCCCCAATCCTTTCCTTTTTTAAAATATGATATATGTCTATAAACCTGAGGAGGCCAGGAGAGGGTGTTGGATACCCTGGAACTGAAGCAGCAAATGATTGTGAGCCACCATTTGAGTTCTGGGAATCAATCCCGAGTCCTCTGCAAGAGCAGCCAGTGCTCTTAACCACTGAGCCTTCTCTCTCTCCAGGCCACTCTCAAATGTTCTGTCACTTTTAACACTGATACACTAAGAACCAAGCTTTCAACATCCTCCTGCCATAGCCAAACCACAGCAGAATCAAATGTCTAAAAAGAAATTCTAAATTCCAGCATGAGCTCAGGATCACACACACACACACACACACACACACACACACACACACACACACACATACATACACACACAACTTCTTCCCACTGACCATGTTTTCTCCAAAGCATTTTTGGAGAGAATTTTAAGTCACGAACAAGGCTGATGTAAACGCTGGGAATCACGACCCAACATATGTAATTTAAGACAGCTGTGCTGGTGACGCTTGTGATACCACTGTCTGGGGCAGCAGTTCTCAACCTGTGGGTTACAATCCCTTTGGGGAGGGCATATATCTGATATTTACATTACAATTCATAGCAGTAACAAAATTACAGTTATGAAGTTGCAATGAAAATAATTTTATGGCTGGGGGTCACTACAGCATGAGGAACTGTATTAAAGCGTCACAGCATTAGGAAGGTTGAGAACCACTGCTCTAGGGGATACAAGAGGATCTCAAGTTCAAGGACTTCCTCAACTACATTGCTAACTTGAGGCCAGCCTGGGCTACATGAGATCCTGCCCCCCCCCAAAAAAAAGTAACACAGTAGAATGACTACAGACCATATTACACAAACTCACGCCTCTCCTGATGGTATTGATTTGCACACGTCATAATACCAGCTCTCCAAATATCAGAGACAGTGTGTGTCCCTATAACATGGAGAAAATAAACATCTCCAGTCCTTTGAGGACCACAGCCTCTCACTCCAGCCCTGATAGTCAGAGAATTTGGCATGGTGGCACATGCCTGTAATTCCAGCACCTGGGAGGCTAAAGCAAGAAGACTACCATGCGCTTGAGGCCAGCCTGGGCTAAGTGGTTAGACACGGTCTTAGAGCTTCTTTACCTAGGGTGCTGCGGTTTCACGATCTGCACGTGACCGCGTGATCACGTGATCATATGATAATACTGTACACGCACTCACAAAGAACATTAGGAAATCTGCATGAGGCCTGTGGATCTGACTGGGTGCCTCCGTTTGCAGAGTTCTCTATAGAGATATGAAATCCCCAGTAAGCTTTGTTATCGTTGCAACCTCCTGCAGGTGTATAATTACTTCTAAATAAATAGATTTATAGAAAATAAACAGAAATCATACTCCAAATCCCCATAAATACAACAAATACAAGCAAGTGCCTGCACTGAACCGGTAAGTCCAGACATCCCTCCGCTCCTCCCCCTTACGGTGATTTGCTGTGAACCAGGTATTTGTGAAACCTGGAAACCAGTGAGTCAGACTTCTCATTTGCATACCCATAATTCCTTGCATGTAATACAATCTTTGAAGTCTAAAAAATATATATGTATATATATATTAATCAAAAACTCTAGCTAAAAGAACTTGGATTACTTAATAAACAAGGTGGTGTGAAGTTCCTGGGGGTTGAAAATCTCACTGTCAATGAACTAGGAGCTGCAGTTACTAGTAGACACAGCTAAAGTTACTCCTGCATACTCTGGTTTCTCTTCAGATCGTATAAATCTTTCGCCTTTTACTAAAGATTTCCGTGGAGAGGAACAAGTCTGAGTCTTAACCAATTTTTTGAGGCCTTGTTTTTGCAAGGCTGATAACTTGGTTCCAAAGTAAGAATGGTTATTGATGGGATGGCTGGTTTCTCATGCTTTAGCAAGAAGGGCTCTAGGCTTTGGTTCCTGTTGCTTCATTTAAGGAACTGTTCTAGGACAATGACCCATCAGTGGCATAATGAACTCTACAGGTGTACAACAGAGGCACTGGTTGATGGTTTGTATGTTTCTTAAATATTCCTGTGCAAAGTTGAGGTCTACAAGTCCTGGTGCACACTTGGACTATACCAAGACCCTGACCCAAAGAAAATACAGGCAAACAGTTACTTTATCAGTTCAAGATGTAGCTCAACCACCATTTACTCCTCTCCCCCCAACAGACTGTCTACAGCACTCAGTGTTGAAGCTTAGCAACCACAGTGTTAGTTAGACATGGCTCCTTCCAAAGTTCTCACAGTGTCTTGCCATTACAACTACCATCTTTTGGGGTTTGATACAGGGTCTCCATAGGCCAGGCCACACAATCCTCCTGCCTCACCCTCCTGAATGCCCGGGTTACAGGCTGTAACCCCTGTACACCATCAGGCCAACGCTAATATCCTCTTCAAGCTTTCAGTGGGGGAGATATTCAGCAAGGGGCCCAGTGCTAAGGACAGGTGTCCACCTCCTTGGTCTGCTGGAAACTTACCAGGCCTCAAATTTTTCTAACTCCACTCCAAGCCACCTACACAATATGCAATGTGACAGGCCATAGCAGGATGAACAGATGGGTGCTCGGGGGGCACCAGACAGTTAAGATAGCTGTCGGGTGACTCCAGGGCGTGACTCTCAGCACTGAGAACTTCATCCCCAAGGCAGGGGTTGCCTACACACATGGACCCCTGATGCTGGTCATTACGAGAGATGTCAGGAAAAAATCCTAGACAAAGTCAGGGTCCAGACCCTGGAACCTTAGCAGGACCTGGTAGAATGTGGGAGCCAGGAAGGGTGTGGAGGCAAAGCCCCATTGTCTAGAAATAGCCACAGGCCATGGGGTTGATCGTAGTCCTGACAGTGAAGCCTGTCGGTGACGCCTAACCCCGAGTTCACTTCCTTAGGCTTCTCTTCAGCTGAGTCTCCTGCTCAAAGGCAGGTCTGCTTATTTTTGCCTCTGGCAAACAATTCTGTATTATCAGAAATGCCTGTGGTGCTTTTATAAGACA
Source organism: Peromyscus leucopus (assembly GCF_004664715.2). Classification (NCBI taxonomy): domain Eukaryota; kingdom Metazoa; phylum Chordata; class Mammalia; order Rodentia; family Cricetidae; genus Peromyscus; species Peromyscus leucopus. Next base: position 5,688,325 of record NC_051076.1, on the reverse strand, counting down.
CACAGTAACGCTGGGTCTACAGTGACCCATGGGACTACCTCCCTGACTTCCCAGATCCCACTGGGACGAAACTCCCCAGTTCCCTCATCTTATAAGCAGCACAAGCTACCAACCCTATATTCTTACTAATGATTCTAAAAAGAGCTGTTATGAAATATAAACATCTAGAAAAGGTGTCATAAATACTAGTCCAATTTACATTCAGTTGTATTAGGGGTTGTGTATCTGGGTGAACATGTGTGTATATGCATGGAAGTGTGTGTGTGTGTGTGTGTGTGTGTGTGTGTGTGTGTGTGTGTGTGTAGGACAGCTTGCCTGAGCCAGTTTTTTTTGCTTTGTGTGGGTTCTTGGGCCTGAACGGTGATCAGCCTTGGCAGCAAGTGCCTTTACCTACTGAGCCATCCCACCAGCTCCACACTCGGCTTTCCCATAGGTCCTGAGGAATCGACTGCGGTCCTTAAGCTTGTATGACGGGGACTTGACTGGTTGAGCTGTCTCCCCAGTCCACATAGGAATTTTCACGGAACCGTCCAGCGTGTAGAACAACAAACGCCGGAAAGGACACCCCACACAGGGCGAGGCCAGCACCAGCCTGGCATCCAACACTCTGTACAGCCAGAGTGGAGGAAAGGCTGGGCAGCCTGGTGAGCGAGGTTGGGAGGGGAAGTCAAGTTGCTGCAAGTCTAGAACCTGAAGCTACCAGCACAGCCTCGGGACAGGGCGGGCAGCACCACTTCAGAAAGGACGGCCTCTAAGCACTTGTCGGGAAACAGGAAATTCAGAAGACCACGGGGCATTTTATGCCCCACACCAGCCCATGAGAGCAGCCGGTGTCAGGATGGAAACACCACAAACACGGAGTACAGGTGAAGTGTGCAGTGACATTCCTTAAACACTGAAACACTTGAGCACTCCAAACAAACACTGAAAACAGAAAAATGAATGCGCTGTTCGGACGTGGCTTTGGCTTGAAGCACCATCAACTGGCCCTGAGCCTCCCTCCATCCAAGTCAACAGTGACATGGGGTCCTGTTAGGGAAGCAGGTGGTGGTGGTCTGAATAAGAACGGTCCCCATAGGCTCATATATCTGAATGCTTAGCATCAGGGAGTGGCACTGCTTGAGAAGGATTAGGAGGTGTGGCCTCGTTGGAGGAGGTGTGTCACTGGGGCTGGGCTTTGAGGTTTCAGAAGCCCATGTCAAGCACAGAGTCTCTTTCTCTCTCTGCCTGTGGGTCAGGATATAAAACTCTCAGCTACCTCTGCAGCACCGTGTCTGCCTGCGTGCCGCCATGCTCCCTGATAATCAACCTCTGAACCGGTGAGCCAGCCCCTAACTAAATGCCTTCCTTTATAAGAATTACTCTGGCCATGGTGTCTCTTCAGAGCAACAGAACAGGGACTAACATCAAGGTTCTGGTGGGAGCAAAGGGTGAATCCTGCTTCCCTCCAGTGGAAGAAGACGAGCTGGTACACAGCACTTCCAGAAAAGGCACACATCTCCGGATGGCCACCGAGCACTCTGCCATCGCACAAAGCGAGGCAAGACGCTGGCAGGCTTTAAACATCAGAAGGCTGGTCACTATCCACCCCGTACCTTCTTCAATCCTCCAAATAGAGAGTCCGTCTCCAGCTCAAATTCTTGGTCCAGTTCATCTTCATGCTCTAATAAGAAAAAATAATATCCATTAATCATGCCTTAACTAAATTGGGTGTAAATAGCAGAAGGACCCAAAGAAGTTAAAATACTTCCTGCAAACCCAGTAGCAGACCAGCCCGCCATATCCCTGTAATTCCTTCCCTATGTTGTGACCTGAGTTCCAGGGATGACTGATAGAAATGTCCCTCTCACCTTGGATAAAGGCTAAAAAGGGAAAGAGAGATTGTGAGGGAAAAGTACTCGACACGAGGAGCCAGGGAAGCTTGCAAGGCTTGGCCGTATAGAAACAGGCTGTCCGAAGAGTGGGGTGTGGGATCCCTGCAGGCAAGGCGTCCTCACGGAGTCCTGAGGATTGTCACTCCTCATGGACAGATATCCAATGGCAGGTTCTCAGCATCTCTTCTTTCTTGGGCAACTCGATTTTGCAGCTTTGAGCCTTTAGATAATTGTAGACTGCCTTGGGAATGACTCACATCTGTAATCCCAACACTTGAGAGGATGTACAGGTATGGAATATTTTTACATAGACCATGACTCAAAACTGGTGTGGCATCACAGAATTATATGACAGGAGCTAACAAGGTTTATAAAGTAGAATGTCAGGATAGTAATCATGCTTATAGGTGACCAGTACAATAGACTACTGCATGTACGTACAACATAAACACGTATACAACAAAGCTGAGACCTCATCACCAAACAACAGCAGCAAAAAAGGAGAAGGAGGTTCTCTTAGGGCTCAGTGTCCTTCATGGTAGCAACAAAGACTGAAATGTCACTCTGAGCCTCGCCCTCACAGCAACCCCCACCTCTGCCTCCTGAATGTTGGCGTCGCAGACGTGAGCCGCCATCCAGACAGACTAAAATTAGCTAAAAGCTCACAGCTGCAAAATCGAGTTGCTCAGTGAAGAGCAGATGCTGAGAACCTGCTGCAAGACATCTGCCCATGAAGAGCAGCAGTCCTTGAGATGCCGCGAGGACACCTGGCCTTCTGGGAGCTCACACCTCACTCTTGACAGCCTGTTTCTGTGACTTAAATGCAGTTAGACAAGTGACTACAACAAAAGGACAGAAGCCCCTCTGCCTGCAACTCCTCCCCTGCCACTGAAAACAATGGCTGGGGAGCCCCATCCCAACACCACTGGGGACCAAGCCTGGAAACCCCTACATCCCTGGGGACAAAGTCTGGAAGCCCCTTATGCCACTAGGGACTAAGCCTGGGAGCCCTCCATGCCACTGGAGACCAAACCTGGAAATCCCCCACATCACGGAGGACAGAGCCTGGGCTCCCCATGCCACTGGGGACCTGCAGCCAAGACAACTCTCTGCTAAGGTCCAGTTCCATTTCCCAAAACACGGCCTGAGAACATTAGAAACAGAACAATTTCCACCCAAGAGCCCTGGTTATCAGTCAGCTCTTTATTCTCCCCCTTCACAAAAGGCTACATCAGATTCCCATCTACCTACTAAAGGCGAGATTTGCATTTTAATCGCTGCCAGTGAGCTGTTGTGTAAATCATTCACTCACAACCATGAACCTTCCACTTTCACCCTACCAATTCCATAGTAGTTCTGAGGTAGGGTGCTTAGAGGTCATTACACACACACACACACACACACACACACACACACACACACACACACGCACACTCGTCATGCCCTGCTGTTTCTATGCATTTGAAAAACTCCATTCAGCTCCCACTGAACCTTATTTCCCTAAGAGAAGACGGCAGACTGTGGCAATAAATGGAAACATGGAGGGGAACAGAAAAGATGGGCTTCTAGCAAAAGAACTTAATGGCAAGCCACACTCAAATATTCATAAGCAGATTATGTTATAGCAAAGACATACATGATAAGAAATGGGTTTTCCATGACACTTGAAGCCCAGAGCTTCTTCCCTCCTCCAGTTCCCTCTCAGAATGAGAATGTGACTCACAAATAACCCAATAAAAACAAGTGAGATCTGTAAACAAGATGCAAATAGCAAACTGCAAGAAGACGCCCACTAAGGCCACTCCTCCCGAAATCTGAACTTCTGAGGCCATTCGCTGATGGAGCCCTGTTGGGGGAGGGGCGTGTCGCCAGCACAAATCACTGACTGGAGGCAGGGACAGGACCAAGAAGCTGGGGCCCAGATACTAGAGGTTCAGTGAGAGATACTGTCTCAAAATAATAAGGTGGCTAGTGAATGAGGAAGAAACTCCACATTATTTGCTGTTTTCTCAACCACCATGTTGTTGTGCTTGGCATAATGTTCCTGGACCACACACCTTAAGGACCAGAATCAATACAGAAGGAGACACCAAAGCAGGCCTGAAAAGGGCTAGACTAAGAGATCTGGCATCCCTGTAGGAAAGTCATGAGTGACAGACATGGTCAAGTGCATGAGGAGGTCGCCATCTAGCACACTGGGAGCCTTGACTGTCACTGTGAGAACAATGCAAAGCACTTAAGTCCTTTCACTGGGCCCTATTAAACAAAGGGTGATCCCACCCACCCTCAGCAAGCTCCCAGGGCAAGGCCACCTGTTCAAAGTGTTCCATGTTGTTCCCCTCAGCATGGAATGAGCTCTCTGAAGTCACCAGCCTGATTGCGAATAAATTCTCTATTCATAACAGGAAGTAATTGCCTCCTCACAAAGCCCTTGTCCTGTGAGAGGTTGATGCATTGCATGAACCGTGTTAAAGAACAGGTCCACTCACAAGGGCTGCTGTGCGTGCGGGCAGGGAGAAGTGAAAGCTTGGGCAAGTGTGTTTGACTCCAGCCATACCCCACCCTGGAGCCAACTGCTACACAATAACAAGAAACTGGAGGTGGCAAGTCAAACAGAAACTTTGCACCTTGAAAATGGCTCTTTAGATTCCCCAGGTGCTACGATTTGTTTAAAGAGACTTTAGCAACAGATCACTGACTTGTAAAGAAAGGAAAACAGGCAAAGTGAAAACTCAAATCAAGGGAAAGAAAGCAGAATTCCATTTGTGCAAATGTCAGGAAGAGGCCACATGCCTGGGGACTGTGGGGTCAGCAGGACCCAACTTGGCTACCGTTCATTAGAAAATGATTGGCACAGGAAACAGAAAAGCTGCTGAGTTTAGCTAAGTCCAAACTCTGTTCTTTGAGAAAGAAAATAAACCTGCTAAAGGGATAAATCTGAACATTTTCTTAAGACAGGGAGATGAGGTGTGCAGTATCTGAACCGTCTAAGAAAATGACACATGACTGTAGTCAACGCATTTGAAGAGCTCCATGACCTGGGAAGATATTATCATCAAACTGCCTTAAAAAGAAAAATGGAAACATGCCAATAACATGCCAGATTTTTGGAACTTTTCAATCAATCCACTTTGGAGGAGACTTGGGCCTCGGCAAGCTGACAAGAGTGAATCCAAGTGGACAGAGATTTCAGGTACTAGTTACAGTGGTTCACGAGGAAGGGCCGCATCCATTGTACACAAACAGGCAGAGTGCCATGTCAAAATCTCCAAGGCTAAAACTTCGGTCTGATCAGGCGCACTCAGAAACTGATTCTTATTTCAACTTTGAGAATAGCAGCCAGGGTGGGTGCAGAGTCTAAACACCATGGCCAGGGTGGGTGCAGAGTCTAGACACCATGGCCAGGGTGGGTGCAGAGTGAAGTCGGGTTGCTCCTCAAAACTTGATTCCCTCAAAAGAAAAAGAAAAACATTAGCAGGTTGAAAAAAGAAAATCCTCTATCATCTGATGTGGGGCTGCAAGTGATTACAATTCAACCCTTATTCTTGGCAGCTTTTTCTGTCATGGACTTGTCTAAGCATATGTGCGTGTACATGCTCACATGTATAAGTGTGCATGTGTGTACAAGTGGTCAGAGGACACTCAACCTTGGCTGATGTCCCTCAAGAACATGGTCCATTTTTATTTTTGAGACAAGGCTCTCACTGGGCTAGAACTCATCAAACAGGCTAGACAAGGTGGCCAGCAAGCCCTGGGGACCTGCCCGTCCAAGTCTCCCCAGCTGACATTACAAACTACCACCTTCAGCTTAAAAAAAGTCTCTGGACACTGAACTAAGACCCTCCACTGAGTCATCTCCTAAGACTGTCAACTTTTATTTTAAATGCTCACTTATTTACATGTATGAATATTTTGTCTGCATGCATATAGGTACAACATATATGTGCAGTGCCCACAGAGGTCTGAATAGGACATTGGATCCCATGGAACTGGAGTTACAGGTGGCTGGGAGGTGCCAAATGGTGCTGGGAACTGAATCTGGGTCCTCTGAAAAAGCAGAAAATGGTCTTAACCACGGAGTCATGTGGTGATATTTTGAACAAATAAAACTTGCCTGATATCAGAGGACAGAACAAGCCACTAGATTAAAGATAGAGGCTAGGCAGTGGTGGCACACACCTTTAATCCCAGCACTAGGAAGGTTGAGACAGGAAGTGATCTGGCTGGATAGAGAAAGGAATATAAGGCGGGAGGAGACACAAACTGCCTCTCCGAGGTGCTTTCAGGCTGAGGAGTTGGTGAGGTGAGAGGTGGTGGCTGTGGCTTGCTCTGCTTCTCTGATTTTTCAGCTTTCACCCTGATATCTGGCTCCAGGTTTTTATTAAGACCAATTAGGATTCGTGCAACAGAGTCATCTTTCCAGCTTCTGGACTACAAATCTTTAAAAAGGAACTAGAAAGATTCTTTAAAATGGCTTTAAAATGATTGAATAAAACTGTAGAGTTTCTCAGTGGTGGTACAAGCCATTCAAGGCCTTCCTCTGAGGCTGCAACTAGAACAGGACAGAGCACCTCCGCTGTTCTAGACACCGTAGTGAGGGAGCAAAACATCATTGCTACCTGCAGGGTGTTAGCAAGAGTCAAATAAGTCAGTGGGATGGAAATACTTCAGTAAATTGCTAGAATATAAAACAGATGAACCAATGTAAGTATCTTTACTATAGATATAATCAAGTAGAAAATATAATTGGAAAACTACCCAATCATGAAAGAAAAATGATCTGGGAAATGTTATAAATAAGAATTTCAGGGTGGTGGCAGTGGTGGCACACACCTTTAATTCCAGCACTTGGGAGGCAGAGGCAGGAGAATATCTGTGAATTTGAGGCTAGCCTGGTCTACAGAGTGAGTTCCAGGACAACCAGGGCTACAAAGAGAAATCCTGTCTCAAAAAAACGAATAGCAGTGTTGCTGGAGAGCTTCTCTCCAGGTTCCACCAAACCCCGCAGTCCCACAATCCACTTATAAAATAATCACTCAGATGCTTATATCACTTACAAACTGTATGGCCGTGGCAGGCTTCTTGCTAACTGTTCTTTTATCTTAAATTAACCCATTTTTATAAATCTATACCTTGCCACGTGGCTGGTGGCTTACCGGCATCTTTACATGCTGCTTATTCTGGCGGTGGCTGCAGTGTCTCTCTCCTTCTTCTTGTTTCCCCAATTCTCCTCTCTATTTGTCCCACCTATACTTCCTGTCTGGTCACTAGCTATCAGTGTTTTATTTATATAGAGTGATATCCACAGCACTTCCCCTCTTCTTCTTTTTTTAAAAAGGAAGGTTTTAACTTTAACATAGTAAAATTACATATAACAAAACGATTATCAAGCAAGAATTACAGTTACAATATTAAAGAAGATGTCCTATCTATCTTATATTTGTGAGTTTAAGGTTTTATATCTAACTTATCTTTTATCATAACTGAGGAAATTATAACTATCTAGTCTTTAACCACATCAAAGACTTGAGAAGGAACATAATGGTACCTGAGAAATGGTAGATGGATGCAAGCAACTTTCAGGAATCTTGCAAGAGTAGACCAAGACAGCTGGCAACCTGGACAGTCACCTAATGTTTTTCAGCATTGTTGGTGTATTCAAATTGGCTACAGGCCTAGAGTATCTGACAGACCATTTTCAGAAGCAGGAATTTTGAAAGACCATCTTACCCTGTCTTGGCAGAGTACAGTAGTCGCTTTCCTTGTGTCCCGCTTGTCCAGGAAGGACAGCATTGCATTCGTACTGTCAGCCATCAAGGCAAGGGCAGTTCTTTGCCCAGTAGGCCATTTTGTGCCAAGAAGACAAACTTCCAAATGGAAATGTCTTAGAAGCCCAACATTCTCTCGGGATCAAATTGGTGCAGCCAGGAGCAATTGTGTCTCATGTCAACAGAATTCTAAGTTATTTAAATGCCATATTCTCTAGGTCTATGAAGTGTTTGAAGATTACCTATCTATCTGAAATATATCTATGTATACCTAGAAGACTTAACTAACATGGCTACAGATATGATTATCATAGATGACTAATTATTAATCTATTTTTAATTATCCATTACAATTTTAAATGAGTTACATAAACATAATACCTCAAACAAGAATAGAAATATATATATATACAGTATAACAAAATTAACTTCAAGTTTGTATCAATAAACTAAAATTTATACCAATGTAAAACATTTTAAACATAAACTAAAATCTATACCAATGTAAAACATTTTAAACAAGTTTTTCTTTAAAAGTAGGTTGATTAATCTATCCTTTTATCTTATCATCTCTATATCCTCCTATATATCTATATCATAGCAGGGCATACAGTCAGAAGAGGCGGATGGCCCGTCCAGTGCTTCCACAGTGGCCACCTTCGTCCCCGGCAGCTGCCACTAATGACCACTCTGGTCTTCAGAAAGGCTTACATCAAAGTGGTACAGCCACAAAACCAGCTGGCCTGTTTTAGAGAAGGGCATTCATGCAAGACTCCTTAGTCAAGCCTTAGGATCAAGGTAGGCCAGGGCATGGCAGCACAGAGAGGAGGCAGGAAGATGTCCATGAATTTGAGGCCAGTTTGTGCTATACAGTGAGACTTTGTCCAAAAACAAAGCAAAATGCAAGATGCATAACAGGGAATATCTTCCCTTGCGTTCCAGGTGAGTGTTCCCACCTCTCCTGAGTCTTAAGGTATACAGCTGAACATGGACAGTTCCTTACAAAACCACGCTTGCCACAGGATCAGCAATGGCATTGGTTAGTACACAAGTGAGGTAAGAAGCCATCAGTGTAAAACCCTGCACACCACTGTTTACAGTGGCTTCGTGTGCAGCTGCCAACACTCGGAAGTAACTGCAGTGTCCTTCAGTGGTCAACGGACAATTCATGCAGTACATCCAGACACTGGAATACTACACAGTGCTCAAAGAAGACTTATAACCTAAACCCTGGTTTGATCCCCAGCACACAAGAACTGGGCCTCAAAGCCCACATCTCCCATCTCAACACCCAGGAAGTGGAGGCAGGAGGGCCAGAAGTTCAAGGTCATCCTCAGCTACATAAAAAGTTCAAAGACAGTCTAAATGCTGCATGAGACCTGTCTCCAAAAGGGAAAAGAAAGGGAAAGAGATGAGCTGTTGAGCTGTGAAACACATTTAAGTTCCCTCAACGCTTCTCCCTAGATGGAAGAAGCCATGCTAAAAAGACTACAAACTATGGGACTCTCACTATAGGACATTCTAGGAAGAGCAAACCATGGAGACAGTAAAAAGACCAGAGGTTGCGGGGGATGAGTGACAGGACAGCATTTTTGAGCAGACAAATGCTGTGTCATATTCTAATAATGGACATACATCACTATACACTTCCCTAATCCACAAAGTATAGGATACCCGAGTTGACGCTCTGATGGAAACTGAGGACATTGGCCAACAATGCTGTGCCAAACAGACTCAACTGGACAAATGCACCCTGTGGTACTGGACACTGACAGGAAGTGGCACAGACACAAACTAGAACTCAGGCATTGGGAATCTGGACACACTATTCAGCTTTGCCACAAACCCGAACATTTGAGAATTCTGGACATGCTATTCAGCTTTGCTACAAACCTGAAACTACTACAAAACAAAAGAAAAAACCTTTCCAAAGGGAAACTTTTCACACAATAGTGAGTTATAAAAAAAATGGCAGTTATTATTTTTAAATCACAAAACTTCAAGATAGCTTATCACGTAGCAAAAGACAAGTAAGACAGCCATCTATGGAAGAGACTGACTCGCTGGTAAGATGCAGCCATCTAGGGAAGACACTAGCTCGCTGACAAAAGCTATCCTTCCTTTCTTCTGCTCCAACAGGGCACCTTCGTGCGCTGGGTAAATGGCTCCCCACCAAGACAACCTCTCCAGGCTGCTCTCTCGGCTAATGAGAACCCCAGGACTAGTGCTAGAGGATGGGGTGTGGACAAATACGACAACTCCCTCGAATGGCCAACATGGAAGTCAACCCTGGTGAGCTGTAGGGTGGGATAGGCTGCCCAGAACCTCTTTGCTACTGTATTGTATTACGGTCCTGGGATCGAACAGGACCTGACAAATGCTAAGCATACCAGTGAACTACACCCCAATCCTGCCTTTGCCATTCTCGGTGACTGCATCACCTCTCCCCTCTCTCCCCTGCCTTCAGAAGCTAGAGAGACGGCTCAGTGGTTAAGAGCACTGGCTGCTCTTCCAGATGACCTGGGTTCAATTCCTAGCACCTACATGACAGCTCACAACCATTTATAAATGTTCCAGGGGACCCAACACATTCTTCTGGCCTCCATGGGTACCAAGCATGTCATGGGGGCAAAACACTCATATGCATAAGATAAAATTTAAAAAGTATTTTTTAAAAAGACAGAGCCCAAATCTCTTAGTGGACCTGAACAGCTGTCACACTCCTACACCTGTTCTTCAAGCTGAGGTCAGGTCTCCCCATGACCAATCACTCTGCACCCCAGTTCTGCTGAGTGACTTGTGGCTCTCCTACCATGCTGTGTTCTCTCTCATCCCAGTGGCAGATGCAAGCTTATCTACAGCCTACAACCTCATCTCTGTCCACGGGTCCTCAGCATTCTTTGCTACCTGGCTAGCGCCTAAGCTCTCTTTAAAAATTACATTTATTATTATCATATTTTCGTGTATGTGGGTGCACCTGTGCATTATGGTGTGCACACGGGGGTCAGGAGACGACTTTCAGGAGTCCGTTCTCTTTCCACCTTTCTGTGATCAGCCACTCCAGGCCAGCGCTTTACCCACGGAGCCAGCTCCCTAGCCCGGTTCCTCCTAAAGACTGGCTCAGCAGCCCTGTGTGGTGGCTCCACCTGCCATCCCATTACTCAGGAGATCAAAGCAGGAAGACCACTGTGAGTTCAAAGCCAACCTGGGCTACCAAGCAATTTCACGACCAGTGTGGGTAACTTAGCAAGTCCCTATCTCAAAACAGAAAGTAAAAGAGAGGAATGGGGAGGTGGCCTGGGGGTAGAACGCCTCTAGCATGTGATACAAGATCCTGGGTTCAGTTCCCAAGACGGGAAAAATAGAAAAATTTAAACTCTGGAAGAGGGGCTTGGGGCAGTACATTTCTGCAACCCCGAGCTACTTAAAAGGCTGAAGCAGGAAATCCTGGAATGTGGTGCTAGCCTGGGCAACACAGCAATATAAAAGAAATAAAGAGAAAGAAGAAAACAGAAGGGGTAGGAGTGGCTAACTCCCCAGACCCCCTCATGTGTCTGAGATAAGCCTGCAAAGGAAGCTGTTGAAAGAAAAACAGTTTACTTTGAATCCCTTCCAGAGAAGTTGGATCAAATGTTCCTGCTGTTGTCAGGGGTTGGGGACACGGCTCAGCGGCAGGTCATGTGCTCAGAGGTTCTTCCCAGCACCAACAAGAAAAGCAGCAGCTGTTGGAGATGACAAGCCGCAGGCTCACGTAAACAACCAGGAGGGACAATTCTGGGCTCTGCCACGGACTCCAAGTGCACACGTCTGGGAAACCGAGCCCACAGGTCACATTGCCACGGGAATGTCCTCTTGAACCCTCCACCTCAGACACTCCCACCCCACTTCTTTCTTGACAGGTATCAGCAAGCCTTGGAGTCTTACCCCTGGAGGCTTTGTAAACTTCATAGAAAGAGTAGAAATGGAAGCCCAGGGAGGCAAGCAGGCAAAGAGCCAGTTCCCATCGGGGCAGCATTGCTGAAGTCACTGGTTCCCAAAGCAGTGTGAAGAGTCTAGGAGAGAAACAGACAAACTGTCACTGAGGGAACACTGGACATTGGCCTCTGATGTCAACTGAGTTAGCTGGCACTCCCAAGGACCTTCACTTTTCAAGGTGACACTGGCATAATCCCAACCAAACAAACCCCCATTCTCATTGACCGTCCTTACCCCTTCCTACATCCAACACACATGGACACACAGACACAGACAGACAGACAGACAGACACACACACACACACACACACACTCCCCACTTGCCTAGGTCTTTCCCTAGATGTATCACAGAACACATCAAATAATTCCCTTTTCTTGTGTGGCACACTGAGTTCCACACATGACGCCATGCTTATCCCCCTCATGAGTAAGGGAGGTCCTGAGTTCAGTTCCCAGCAACCACATGGTGGTTCACAACCATCTATAACAAGATCTAACACCCTCTTCTGGCATGTAGGCATGCATGCAGACAGAACACTGTATATATAATAAATAAATAAGTCTTTTTTTTTAATTCTGCAAATTAAATGACCCCAAGTGTTCCCAAGCAACAAAGCATTAACTAAATTTAAGCCCTTTTATGCAGACATCTTAAACACATGTTATGGCAGGCACCAAATTAAATGGTACAAATTCTTAAGTTCCAAGCAAACATTGCTAATCAGGAACAGTAAAGCTAGGACCAGAATTCCATTCTCCCACTTTGTTTCCCTGGTGGCCCAGTGAGGTAGGGAAGGGCAGAGGAGGGAGCATTTTACAGATGACAGATGAGCCCGGCCTAAAGACAAACATTCTATCATACATTGGTGGGGTCTAAGAAGGTCAGAGTCACAGAAGCAAACGGTAAAGCCGTAGTGACCAAGTCCTGGGGCAAGTGATCCAAATGTCCCATTTCAGTCAAGTCCGGTAAGAAAACATGCAAGGTATGTGGGTTGTCTGGATTTAATACATCACAAAAGATTCTCACATCCAAACAGCACACTGTACATCAAATAGACATAATTTCCAAATTGAAATGAACCACTGTGTCCTAGACCAAACACAGATCAACCCCTGCTTCTTCCCAACGCCAAGGCCAGCACCATGCAGGCTCATGCATAGAATCCCTTTTCCTCAGAGCCTGACTTGGAACCTGCTACACACAAATTCCTCTCAGACTTCTAAGAGATAGGAAGGAAAGGCCATCTGGGCCTTCATAAGCCACGAGGACAGAAGCCAGTGTCCCTTCCCCCAGCACACCTATGGCCATGACCAAGACCTTAGCCAGGAAGGGTAGTCTGGTTTCTCCCGCGAGTAATAATGGCCTTTGCTCTCTCAAGGACCCTGACTTCATACATTTCTCCTTACTTTACTATAGCCATCTCCTAGAAAAAGTTTCTGGAATTCTGTAGGATCAGAGGAGCCATCTCTCCTGTGGAGGAAGGGAATTTTCTGTTGGCATTTTAGCATTTCTCCTGTCATGGAAGACTGAGGTTGGACGTGACACCTGTCTCATCTCATGAAAAACTGGGGAATTGTGAAGTACTCCCAAAAGTGTATAATTGAACATAACCTTGAATGTCAAGGGAAAGCACTAGAAGACATACTTTTTCAAAGATACTCTATCTTTTTAAAATATTTATTTATTTTACATTCCCAGTTTCCTCTCCCTCCTCTCCTCCCAGTCCCAAAAGATACTCTATCTTGAATGATGCCTCTGCATGAAGGATTTACCCCCTGCAAAGTACAAAATTCATTTTTATAACATTTCTTTTTGCTGCATTATAATCTTATATAATCTTAGCTATATTATACATGGGGTTCACATACGCAATGATACATAGTACTAATAATTATCAGAAAAGCCATAGGACAGTCTCCTCCATCACATCTGGAATTTGGATCTGGTCCCTACAGCTTCCACCCAACAGCTCAGGGACAGATGCCAGCACCTGATGCTGTTAGGAGCCCCACTCTGCCGTGTGCTGGTTCACCAACATGGGAAGGCAGCCAGGTCACAGCTACAGTTCCTCATGAGGCTGGGGAAAGAGTTATATGTCAACTGCTTAGCCCAGGGCCAGTTCTAAGCACTCAATCAACATAGGTAGCTACTAGTTGGTGGATTGCCAGCCTACTTATCCACGGCCCAAAGTAGAAGAAATCCAACTAAAAACATCTCACCTGGCCACAGCCATCCCACCCTTCTCCTCCAGCAATTGGCAGCCCGCCAGTCTTCTTTGAGGTCATTCTTCCTCCTCCTCCCATGCTCACGGGCAACATGTAAATGGTCTTTGGGCACACCTGGGAGGGATTATCTATACTCGTTTAGCCTCTGGCCATGCTTTCAGGGATTATTTTGCTTAGGTTAATTGAGCTGAGAATACCCACCATAAAAGTGGGCGGCACCACTCCCTGAGAGAAAGTGAGCTGAGCACCAGCATTCAATTCTCTCTGCTTCCTGGCTGTAGATGCAACAGGACCAGCAGCCTCACGCTCTCACCACCATGATTTCCCACGTACGACAGGCCGTGCCCTCAAACTGTGAGCCAAAATAAACTCTCTTCCTTAAATTGCTTTTGTCAGAGTGTTTTATCCCATCAACAGGAAAAGTAACCAAGCCCACCCAGTGTATGCTGGGAACTGCAGACAGTTTGGAACCTTCTGTATACTGGCACCCTTGGCTGTAAAGGGCATCCCATCCCAGTAAACCCCAGCTAAAATATCCACTCAATACCACTCAAAAAATTCTAAGTCATGCTATTTTCAGTCAGGGTCATTTGTACTGTCATGTCCTGTCTAGAAAGCCACAGAATGAATACCTCTCCCATTATACTTAAGTCTACATGCACCATGGCTGTGACTCCTGCTGGACACTTACATGCACCATGGCTGTGACTCCTGCTGGACACTTACATGCACCACAGCTGTAACAACTTCTGCAGTGTGAGATGCAAGAGCAAAGTGAGCATAGATTTAGTTTTTCCCCTCTTCCCAATTTCACGAATAGAAAATGTTTTTACCACAGAGCTCAGCAGCTCCAATTTGACTCTTTTCTTGCCTTATTAGGAGCTTTCCGCTTGTCTCTCAAAGCAGACGGCGGCATGGGGCTGCTCAGCAGTACGTCTGAACTGCCAGTCCTGCGCCTTGGGGCCATTGTTACATTCCTTAACACAAGCACGGGGGCTGCGACAGTTAATCTAGGAACTGGGCCTACTAAGTGACAAGGTGTGGGGAGTGCAGATGTTTGGACCCACTGGACGCAGGGAGAGGCTATGTCCTCTGTGCAATGGACATATTTTCACACCACTCAGAACGGTACGCAATTTAACAGTAACTAATTGTTCCTTTATGGAATTTTCCATTTAATATTTTTGGATCACAGCCAGACACAGATGATCCGATGTGACAAGAGGGTCCCACTGATTATTTAATTATCTAAAAGTCCCCAAGAATCCTATAAACACTGGCCATCAGCAGGGAGGCCTACCATTCAGGCCCTCAAGGGGAAGTGGAGTCGAAGTCTGGAACCAAACTGTGAGTATTCAGGCATCTGTACTGGCCGACCCTTGGGGTCCTGACAGGATGCGTCCTCAGCTGCAGTCACTAAGAGCATCCCTGTGTGCATTTGCTGTTTCCTTATAAAAGGCAGGCCCTGCCCACCTCCCATCTCTTTCTCTCGTCCCCAGGGACTGGTCTCTGTTCCTTCTCTGCCTGCTTCTCTCCCCTCCCCTCAATAAACCTCCCATGTGGGCCCTGCTGTATGGTGTGACGCCTTCCCGTCATTTTAAAAATACATTTGGTGCTGTGACTCGGATAGGCTCTCCTGGCAGTCTGAGACGTGCTGGGGCCCTGGAACCTGGCCTGCCCATGACAGTCCTACTTTCCACCTAGCGGGTCGCTGGGGCTCTCCACCCACCACTGACGACCAGCCACCTCGCTGCTTCTTCACTTCTGGCCACTTCCCACGAGCGAGGCTTTGTTTCTCGAGCACAGCCCTCGCCTTTTGGCTTTTCTCGAAGTCCTGGTATCAGGCAACTGTGTCTGTCTCTCTGGGGCTTTTAGCCCTCAGCCCCTGTTCTTGCGTGATGACTTAATGAACAGCTTGTGCCCACTTAATCTGATCCTCCCTGGATCCCTGGGACGCCAGAACATTCAGGCTTCGGATCTTCTCTCCACCTCATCCTCGGGAACTCTGTCATACACCTCCTCCCTGCCATTGGGATGTCTTTTGGAGACCCACTGACTACTCCTTTCAAATCAAATCTGGCCTCAGTATTCCTTGAACCAGGCAGTCAGGGAACCGAGAAAGAATTCTCCACTTTTTCTTTTTCTTTCAGACCTGCTTGTGTCTGACTTCTCTCCCTCTCTAAATGTTCTGTCTGTTTGCTGCAGCGTGTGGGCCAGATGGAGATGCCGGCTTCGTCTTGCTCAGCACACACAGGTTCTCCCTTTCTATTTACTCAGTTCCTATTTAATTCTGTGTGTATGTGCATGTAACTATAAACAGCAACCATGTGGCTCTCCTCCATCTTGCTGGTGAGCCTCATCATGATTTCTTGTGAGCTCCAGGGAGTCCATTTGGATCCATCTTGAACAGCATCTTGCCAGGTCCAAGCGGCACCAGACGGTTCCACAGAGCTGGACAGTGAAGTGAAACAGCCAGCTACCCTAGGATGTGGCCAGCACCCCAGCTTTCCCAGGTCCCCCAAAGATGACTGACACACACCCCCAAGGTCAGCAGGAAGCGTTCTTGAGAACATGGTGCCCTCATCCCTGCCTCACCTGCTACCCCTTTCTAACTCCTCACCTTTTATAAGAAACAAAAGGTGGGAATGTTAGCATTCAGGCGTTTGTACTGGCCGGCCCTTGGGGTCCTGACAGGATGCGTCCTCAGCTGCAGTCACTAAGAGCATCCCTGTGTGCATTCGCTACTTATAAAAGGCAGGCCCTGCCCACCTCCCATCTCTTTCTCTCGTCCCCAGGGACTGGTCTCTGTCCCTTCTCTGCCCCCTTCTCTCCCCTCCCCTCAATAAGCCTCCCACGTGGGCCCTGCTGTATGGTGTGACGCCTTCCCATCGTTTTTTTGAAATACAACACAAACCATAAACATGGTGTCCATTTAAGTTCTATCAGCAAACTTGTCCGGGCCTCTGCAGTGGGCTGGGATCAAACACAAACACACAGGTAAGTCCAAGGCTGCAGGACCAGGGTCCCAACACGTTATCGACAACAGGCAGAAAGAAGAGAACTAAGGCTGACAATGTTTTTAAAGTATCTGTGGTTCACAAAATCAGACCTACACCCATAGAAAAAACATCTCAAAATATTGAGAACTCCGCCAACAGCGTCTGCGTTAGAACGGCTTCCACTCTCGTCACTCTGTCCTTTATCACCCGCCTGATTCTCAGATGCCATCACACAGACCCTCACAACTCCTTTTCCCCTTTCCAGGAGTCAGAATTCCACTGAGAGAAGAACAGGTCCTCACAGGGACAGACGGAAGCCAGCACTGACCAGAAATGGGGACCAGAGTTCCTAGTTCCCACCCTCTCAGAGGCAGAAACCCTGCCCCATCCAGGGCAGAGCAGCAAGGCACCTCCCAATGTTCAATGTCTTCTCATTCGTGTGTGTGTGTGTGTGTGTGTGTGTGTGTGTGTGTGTGTGTGTGTGTTCATCTGTATGCACGAGCAGCTGTGTGTATACCCTCGTGCAGAGCAGCAAGGCACCTCCCAATGTTCAATGTCTTCTCATTCGTGTGTGTGTGTGTGTGTGTGTGTTCATCTGTATGCACGAGTAGCTGTGTGTATACCCTCGTGCAGAGGCCAGAAGGCAGAACTGCTTATCTTCCTCAATTTACTCTCCTTATTAAAACACAGGTGCTGGAGATCTGGACTCGGGGCCTCAGACTTGTGTGGAAAGCATTTCACTAGATGAACCATCTCCCTTCCCATGTCCAACAAGAGGATGTCCCTTCGTATGGCTTTCCTACTGTTTCTCAGTAGCTCTAATCCGATAAGAGCCCTTTGCATGTTAACTGTGCTGAAAAAGCCGTCACGAGCATCAGTCCTCACCATAATTACAATCCTGAAGGTGTCATTATCTACTACAGAGGAAACCAAGACCCAGAAAGGTTAGGAAACCTGCCCAGAGTCACACAGCGGAGCAGCGGAGCTGATTCTCTAACTTTCCCTCGGCAGCCTCACTTTCTCAGATTCCTTTTTTGTTCTCAAAATCTATAGATTAGGTCTGAAAGAAATAGGTCTTTCAGAATGCTAAATGATAGTATAAGCTATTTAAATGTAAATAAATTTAAATGTAGGTATAATTTTAGGTACTTCCTAAGGAAACTTAAAAGCCAACAAGATGTAATTAAAATACGCGAGTGTCTATCTACCTTGTCCATTCCTCCAGAGAGGAATGCTAACTCATGTGTGTGAGCGTTGGTGGACCACGAAGAGGCAGGCCGAGCAGGGGGCATTTTAGGAGGAATGTGCACTCCACAAGGCGTAATAAAGTGAAGAGAATTCACACTGCTGGGACAACCACAGCTTTGAGGAGAGCGAGGCCGTGGGGCGACTCTGGCCTCGGCTTCTTCTGAGATCCAACGGGATGGAACAGTAGTAGCCTTGTTTGCAGAATATAAATCAACATGATTCCCTTCTCCTAGAAAACAAAGTCCAGACTCATGGTGATCCTGCCAAGGCCATCCAACAGGCCCTGCTCTCCTGCCCACATCCTATAAAGGGAGGCCCTTCTCCACACCCAGCACCACCAGGGCACACAGGGGGTGATGGAGAACCTGGAGGTGACTCCAGGACTCAGCAGAAAGTCTTTTAACACAAACTGGTGCAGCAGGATGCACCAGGTCCCAGCTCAGCAGCCCCACCCCCACATCCTCCACCGTGTGCTGGCTTTGAATGGGATCCTATGTGAGGGCAGTGTGGGTGGTGCTGTTGACATCACCCTCGGGCCACCTGAGTGACTAGAGTCAGTGCATAGCTCAGCAGATGGAGGGCAGATGTTGGCGGGCAGATGTTGGCTTGCCTACGTCTAGCTTTCCATGTTAGCAGATACTGATGCCTCCCACATGTGGGTGGTGTTCCCCCAGCAGGGTGAAGCTGGAGTTGTAGGCACCTGACTGGAATGCTGGGAACCCAACTCTGGTCCTCTGGAAGTGCAGTGTTTAATCTTAACCACTTAGCCATCTCTCCAGCCCCTCAAGCAAGCTTTTTTTTTTAATCCAATTGCTATAAACTTTAAAAAAGAAAAATCAAACCAGAAGAAAATTAATCCAAAAGCAAAATTTTATACTTGGTGCTCAATTTAGCATTCCCGGACTTCCACGTCACTCCAATCCAATCATCAAACACAATCCTAAGTCTTTTTATATGAGCATTAAAGACCAGCAAAAGGGAATCAACTTTACAAGTCCCTAATTCAACAAAAAATACTGATCCGATATTGCATTTTCCCCCTTGACAGTTCTCAACCTATCTTGAGGCCTTTTAATCACCAATAAGATGCCCTCTATGTTTCAGATTAGGGTAAATCTGAATGAGCCAAATTTCTCTTACAGCAGAACACTTTACATATTTTTTATTAAAGTATACTTTTTAAAATGCAGGCTTTTAAGACGTGGACTTGCTGTTGAGGTCAGGCTGTACTCTGTCCTAAGTCACTCCATATTGTTTAAAACTATTTTCCCCAGGCTGTTGCCTCATCCTGAGAGACTCCGTTTCATACGCAGCTCTGACCCCATTAGAAAAGGGTGACTCTGACCCTTTGTTGTCCCCAGAAACACCACCGTTTGACCTGCACTTGGAACAGATTGATAACTTATTTCTAAAGGTAGAAAGGGTGCCACCCCATACCTTTATCAAAGCACACTGGGGTTAATTAGCATATTTAAATTATCCAATCCAATCTCTGCATCCACAGGTCAGTTTCGGGCAGTTTAGAATTTCACTTCGCACAGCGATAACCTTCTTGGTTTCATTCATTCTCTTCAGGACAGTAGAATGTCCCACCGTATAAACATAGAGTGCACTCACCCTCCCACTGTGACAAACCAAGAGCTGTTTCCAGCCAGGTCTTTAAATCGACCTTTTGACATGGACATATGCCTCCCTGCTACGTCTAAGAATGGGGCGCCAGCCACAGGGGCTGTGCACACAAATGCACATAGATGATGCCTCAGAACAGACTCAGAAAGGCCAATGCCCATGCCCCCAGCAGCAAACTACCAGCTCATCTGCATCCTCTGGGCACCTGGGTTGCTGGCCTTGTTCACTTCAGCCACTCAGGACTGTAGAGGAGTACCCGGCATGCTGTCATTTCCCGCTCCCTGACTGTTCATGAGGTTTGCCATTTGCTTGTTTATTGGGAATTTGGAGGTGACATGACACCTGCCCAGTTTTCCTATGAACCTGTCTGTCTTTTTCTTCCTCATTTACTGATGTCTTTCTGCAGCTTGAGTGGACACACGTGGGTCTGTGTACCATGGATTCTTTGGTCCATTCCCTAACTTGCCTTCTCTTTATGGAGTCCTTAGTCACCAGTTCTGGCCAGTGTTTCCCTTTATAGCTGACGCTGTTTGTGTGCTGACGTCATAGAGACATTTCACTTTGCTTTCTTCTAGAAGCATGTGGTCTTAACCTTCTCATGTATGATAAATGGCAATTAATTTTTATATATGGGATGAGACAGAAGAAAAAGATTCAGCCAATGGTGGCTCACACCTGTAATTCCAGCACTCAGGAGGGACTGCTGTAAATCCAAGGCTAGTGTGGGCTACAGAATGAGGCCTTGTCTCAAAAGCAAAACGAACAAAAAAATTATTGTCCAGATGGACTTCCCATTGATCCAGCATCCTCTCTAGTTCCTCCTCTCCCAGTGTATTCAATGTGACCCTGTCACCAATCTGAGATAACACATGCATTGGACCTGCACACTCAACCAGGTATCAGCCCCCCAGCCCTCACTACAGACAACTCCCAAGAAACTATCAGAACCAGCTTATCAACTTCTATTTTGGAAAAATAATCTCCTGGATTCTGATTGATTTAATTTTTTAACACAGGGTCTCTCCATGTACCCATCCCTGCCTTGCCTGGAACTTGATATGTAGACGAGACCAGACTGGCCTGAGACACACAGAGCTCCTCCTGACGGCCTTCAGAGTGCTGGGTTTAAGGTAGACCCCAGCACAATCAGCCCAAGATTGGATCTAACTGACTCTGTGGATCGAAAAAGAAATGACATGTCTTCCATCATTTAAAATCTTTAATTTCCCTCCCTTAAAAAGCTGTTTTTGTTTTGTTTTCTGTTTGTTTGTTTGTTTGTTTGTTTGTTTGTTTAGACCATGCCTCGTGTTACTAAGCTGCCCCCAATGATATGACTGAGAATGACTGAGGATCCCCAGTGCTGGACTTAGAGACACATGCCACCACGCCCTTTTTACAGTGTTGAAGATGCCACCCAGAGCTGAGAGTGCTTGGCCGGCCCTCCATCCACTGAGCCACAGCCCCTGCCAAAAGTTTGTGCTGCTCATGGGGAGAAGATTTATCAGAGATTTTCCCCTTTATTCCATAGTTGGGCTTTAGCTGGCTTATTCCTTTTTGAACAAAGCTTTCCTAAGTAAATAAACCCAAGCAGCCGGCCTGCTGTCCTTTTTCTAGAATGCTGGGATCATTTGCCCCCACATTATTTCATTGTATCCTTTGTATCTTTTTTTACTGACTTTTGGTCCCACACAGTTTCTAGTAATTTCCTTGTCAAGTTTCATAACAATGCTATGTGGCCTTATAAATAAACAAATAGTAGCCCTCTTCCTTCTGGTTATTTTTGTGATGTTTGGACGATCTCACTACAAAGATCTTTGTGGCTGGGCGTACAAACTTGGCAGGGAGCAGGATTTTCTCTACACTCAGTTTCTCGGGACTACTCAACTCTTGTTCTCCTGTCTTGACTTTTCATCTTAATTTTCAAATGCATCAGCATGATACGGTTCACTAGAGCATCCTCAGGTCATCTCACGCTATGGGCTAAGCTGCAAAAATCCATTTCCTTCCCTGACACTAGTGTTGAGGGGGATGAGAAGTGTCCCCTCGTTCACTGTTTGAACACTAGGTGCCCCACCGGGGACCCTGTTTGAGGTTGGAGAACCTTTAGGAGGTGGAGCCTGGCAGGTCACTGAGTCTGAACATTGAGGTTTACAGCCAGGCCACACTTCCTGTTCATTTTCTGCTTCCTGACTCTGGATACAATGTGACCTGCAGCCTCTAACTCCCCTTCCCACTGATGGATTTAACACCTAGACCTGCATGGGGAATAAACCCTCTTCCTGGAACTATTTCTTGTGGGCATTTTGGTCAGAGCAAGAAAAAAGTAGCTAAAACAACAACCAGTGATGCCCTGAAACCCAGGACAACTGCTCTTCACTGTAACTTGGCTGGCTTGAGAATCACCTGTGAGGCGGGTGAAGCCCACCCCGGTCCTGTCAGTGAGGGCTTTCCAGGGGGGTTAGCTGAGGGGAAGACCCACCTGAATGTGGATGGCCCGGACAGACTAAAACAAGAAAGCCACCGAGGGCCCATGCTCCCCCTCTCTGCCTCCCCCTCTCGCTTCCTGGCCACCACGATGTGAACTGCTGTAGTGTGGCATGCCCTCGCTGCCAGGATGTGAGCCAGGACCACTCTCTCCCCCCTAAGTGGTTTCTGACATGGGTATTTGGTCACAGTGACAAAAAAAACCCTCATACACACACTCGCTTACCATCACTGAAAGGAGAGAGGGTGCAGTCCACCACAGCCACAGCCACTCTGCAAGTGCCACCCACAGAAGGAGCAGAGCAGGGGTGAGGGGGTAGGGGTGGGGGTGTGAACAATCCAGCAGTGCCCTCGAGGAAGCTTTTTTCACTAAAACAACTGTGAACTTGAGCAGAGGAGACACTTAAGACTAACAGATGTCAGAATGTGGCCAAAAGGCTTCAGCCACAGGGGTCCACATCTATGTCCCTGCACTTGGCTGCTGAGGCAAGAGGATTCCAAGCTCCAGGCTAGCCTGGGCTACACAGTGAGACACTGTTGCAAAAACAAACAAACCCATTAAACAATAACAACAAAAACAAACAGAACTTAGAAAGAAAACCACCTCTCAGCAAGTTGTCATGAGGTCACAGCCCTCTACTCCCGGGGTGTGCACAGGTAGAATTCAGGGGCTGTGAACTCACATGTACATCTCTATTTTCACAAGTCACTAGATGAAAAAAAAAAAAAACAGTCTTTAATTTGATTTTTGTTGTTGTTTGTTTCCAGACAGAGTTTCCCTGTGCAGCCCTGGCAGTCCTGGAACTTGCTCTGTAGACCAGACTGGCCTTGAACTCAGAGATCTGCCTGCCTCTGCCTCCCAAGTGCTGGGAAACGTGGACTATGAACTTGCAGTGAGTCTGGTGAAGCCATGTCTGGAGACTCCTCAACACACACAGTCATACAACCACTGTGCTAACTCTGACAAGAATGGCTGATGGAGGTGGGTCACTGTCAACGAGATTAACGCTTCAGATGATATTTTGTTACTTCAGGCCGTTACTAAAGAGCATTGTATAAATTTGAGTTTTAGTAGCATTTTGATAATTATTTCAATATCAGTTATAATCCCTGTACTTTTTAATGTCTTTTACTTATTTTTAAATTTTCGGTTTTGTTTTTTGAAACAGTCTCATGTCTCAGTGGCTGCCTTGACCTCTGACAACACCATCCGGAGCTCTTCTCACACCTTTTAAACAGTCCCCAAAAAGGGCCCTGGCAAGAACCAAGGATTTATTTCCCCCAGGCCCCGGAGTACAGCAGCGCCATATGGCACACCTGCCCCTGGGTCACAAGGACCGGCACCCATCACCAGGACATCCTGCCAACAGCCAACCCCAGCCTTGACCTCACCCAAGGTGTCCCATCTCATTTTCTTCTCCAAAAGGAAGCAAAGTAAAGAACAGGTAAAGCCTTTGCACCCAAAGAAGGGACCGAACGCCAGCCCTGGCACCGGCTAGTCAGTGGGGCTGGCGGCCTTGAGCTCTCTTCACTCCTCCAGGTAGGAGGAGGACACAGGCGTCTCTACAGGCTGCCACCTCTCAGGTCAGAACCGTCTTTAGCCAACACTTAATCCAACAGAGAGGAAAATCACAGGGAAGGTGGAACAGGAACAGAAAGTGAAGGGAATGGGATTCTCAGGCCAGAGTGAAAGCCCCACTCCAATGCATCCCATAGTACTGAAGAGGGGGCTTCGCTCTAAGAATGAAGATACCACACTGGAAGGGGCAGGGGCACAGCAGTGCCCTCAAGCTCCCTCCCTCCCTCAAAGGCTGCGTGCACCTAGATTCTGGAAGGTGTCTCCAGTCTTGCCACTGAACCTAAGAGGGAAACCGAGTCCAGAGAGTAGAAAGTGAAAGAAATCATAAGAAGTAGGGAGATGGCTCAGTGGTTAAACACAGGCTTGAAGACACAAGGTCAGATCCACGGGATGTACATAAAATGCCTCAGGGCCTGTAATCCCCACTGTCTCCAGGGGCCCAGCCTGGGTTTGAGTGAGAGACCCTGCTTCACTGAATACGATGGAAGTGGGAAGTTTAGGTTTCCGGCGCTCAAGGACACACATGCACAACACACACACCACACACACACACACACACACACACACACACACACACACACACACACACACACACGGAAATAGAAGAAAACTCGGTGCTGGGCCGGGCGCAACGGCCATGTCGGCGGGGTTGGCGGGTTCCCCGGGCTCCGCGCCTTTGTGTCGCCTCCCTAGGGCGCGAGGACACGGGAAGCGGAAGTGCCGCTGCATTTCTCTCCACGTCAGCGGCGAGCCTCCCACGACCTGCTGCGACACTCCAGCCAGCCCCCTGCCTCCGCGCGGGTTAAGTAGTGGCGGCCTCTGCAACCGCAGACCTCTGCGCCCCCTCCAGCTCCACGGGAGCCCTCCCGCCTGATCTACACGCGCGCCCGCCGACACCCCCCGCGCGCGCCCTCGCCGCCCACGCCCCCCCTACGCGCTCGCCCTCCGATTCCCCACGCACGCCCCGCCGACCCGCTGGCCCGGCCTGTCTAGAACGGGTGAAGTCACCTGAGTCACCGCGGGCAGAGCTGGGCTCGCGGGGAAGTAGGCGTCCCCACCCCCCGCCGTGCAGAGCCGCGGCCCGGGAAGGACTCGCCAGCAAGCTCAGCGCGGGTCGGAGGCCGCGGGGGTGAGCGCCTGGCTCTGAGACGCCGCGCCCGGGTTCTCGGACACGGGATTGGCCGGCGCTCTGAACATTTACCCGAGCAAAATCACGCAGATCCCGCCAGAACCTCAGGCGTCTGGATTTTTTCCCCAGGTCCCCAAAGTAATGAGTCTAGGGTGAGGGGGTGTGCGGCCTGCCCTGAAGCAGGAAGATGACTAGGCCGGTGAACGGCTTTTAGTAGTCAAGGGTAGAGTTGGGGGGAAATCTCTGGAAGGCCTGGCTTTGCACTCTGTGAGACCTAAAACCTTAACTTCCACCTTCCCCAGCACCAACTACAACAGCCATACCAGGAGTGCCCGGTTGCACAAATAAAAACACAGGGTACCCAGTTAATACTGAGTTCACATGAACGGCGGATACTTTCTTGGTTTTTTATGGCCTGTCTTGGGGACATACTTTTATACTTTAAAGTTCCTGCGGGCTGGGGAGATGTGGCTCAATGGGTAAATGCTTGCTCTGCAAGTGTAATCCCCACACCCAAGTAAAGAGCCTGGCATGGCTGGAGTGGCTGTAACCCATCCTTGAAGGTAGGGATTCAAGCGGAGCCCCAGACCCTGGCCAGCCAGCTCAGCCTAAACAGGAGGCCTCCGGTTCAGCTAGAGACCCTGAGCCAAGGAAGCAGGGTGAGAAAAGAGGAAGATGTGGAAGTCTTGCTCTGGCCTCTTCAAGAGCATTCAGCATGCGTGCAATACACATACATGTCCTGTTTATCTGTAATAACTGGGTGTCTCAGTGTCTGGCCACTGTAGTAAATCCCAGGGTTTGGCAAGGAAGGAGGTAAAGTGTGAGCTCTGCTCAGGGACAGTCAGACCAAGGGCGGGGGTGGGGGGAGACACGACTCTCCTGTGTTTCTAAATGACCCCGGTAGGTACTAAGGTGGGTTCGTTGTCCTTTTTACCCAACCCCTTTTACAAGTGCACAGTGTTCATCTGAAGACACAAAATAAAGACAGGTTTAACTGTGTGTAAATCAGAAACATCGGTTTAAGAGAAAATGTCCAAGATTTAAGCATTGCCAGAGACACAGCTCAGCAGGGGGGCCTTGCCTCACCTACAGAAGACCCATCCACCACCCACCCCAAAAAAAGGAAGACTAAGCGGCAAAATGAGGAATGTGCTTTCAGGAACATTCGAAGCGTCTCTTTATTGCACATAGATTTAACGAGTTGATGAAAACATTAGAATTCAATTGCAAACAGACAAGAGACTTGAGTGTGGCAATGCATTATGGTAACGATATTTTATATTCTAAGAAACTGGAAACTTTGCTGGGCCTCACAGCCTAGGTAATAATACACACTGGGGTCACTTAAGACTGATAGCCCACTGTGTCCTCAGCCTGTTTGTTTAACCGCCTTTAAGAGAACAATGTAACAATCAACTTCACTTGCCTTGGCTTTCCTGTGTAATCAACTTTTACAATCTAAGCTAATGCGTAGCTATAACCTTAAATTATGTGCTCTTCCAGGCCATGATCCAGAGTATCGTATGTGTATTCTAATAATCATTTGCTGAAAGCAGCAGAAATAGGAGTTAAAAGCAGTCACCATTTAATGTTGTAAAATGAATAGTCACCATTTAAGTGTTGAACACAACTTTGGGATATTGCTTGTTCACTGTTTGTTGTCTGGGTCAGTTGGAGCCAGTGACTTAATCCCTTGTAAAATCTGTTAAAGATTTCTGCATAGTGTCCCCCATTTCTTCCCCATGTGGTAAATACAGAACAAAGCCCTTTGTTAGGGACAGACACACATGTACCCTTCAGGCAGGCACAGAGTCAGACAGAGGACACAGAGAGCATGAGGTAGAGAAATCAAATCTGGACTCACTCTTGGTTAAACCACACCGAGGAGACGTGCTTTGATTTCAGCCCTTAACGTGACACAGACTCACACACTCGGAGACTTTTGTGTGAGTGTTCAAACGGTCTGCATTTTGGTGCCCCATGTTGGGGATCTTTAATGCCTTTAATCCTTGTGTTTGCATTGATGGTTCACTAAAAAATAAAATTAGAGGAAGAAAGTCAATCAGGACACAAGGATTCCGCAAGGCCCAAAGAAATGCATGATACACTGGCCTGGTAACCAGGCTTAGGATCTCAGCTGAGGTAGGAGAATCACAAGTTTGAAACCTGGGTATGAAGTGTGTTCAAGGCCAGCCTGGACAATTAAGTGAAACCGTGTCTCAAAATGTACAAGTAACCTGACCATGTATGAGAGCTTCTAAATTCCCATTTGTGTTCTCTTAGGAGCTGCTGTCCAAATGCATTTCCAGGTGTTACTTTTCTCTTCTGATCAGTACTGGAAATAACTCAGGGCTCTGATTTTGCACATTTCTGCCTGTTCGATTATTTCCATTGAATTTCATTTGATTTTGATCTTAGGGTCCCTTTCATCTTTTGTTAGTTCTCACCATGTAAGTTTAAAATCTTCTAATAAAAGTTTGGCAGAAACTTAAAAGTAAAAAACATAAGTAAAAAAGGGCTGAGGATACAGCTGTAGACCTTTTCCTAATGTGTGTGAAAGTTTAACAGGAAAGTACTTGCCTAACATGTGCAAGGTGCTGGGTTCAATCCTCAGTATCACAGGAAAAGAAAATGGCAACAAATAAATGATGTTAAAGGTTGGAAGTGTGTGGTCTCACAGTATCCACAAGGAACTGCCAGATGTTGTAGTGGGATTTGCTCCGCCCATGACTTTGGGCTGTCTGGCCTGATAGAAGCGGTGCTTCTTATCTGCTACTTGACTGTACTCAAAAGGGAGGAGAAGGGGAATCACACTCTCTTGCGTGGTGAAGATAGCATCAGATGGTGTGAAACAACTGGGTTTACCTCATCCTGTATCATTGAGTCTGTTCTCCCCATAGAACCCCTTAATAAATTGATGTATGTAGACCACTGAGGCTCTCGTTACATGGGTCACCCAACGTGGGGCATGAACACAAGACCCTGAGATTAAGAGTCTCATGCTTTACCAACTGAACTAGCCGGATAAATCTTTCCCGCCTGCTGGTACCTGAATAACCAGTCAGAGGCTTAATATTAATTACAAACTGTTTGGTCTATGGCTCAGGCTTCTTGCTAGCTAGCTATTACATCTTAAATTAGCCTGTTTCTATCAATCTATATTTTGCCATGTGGCCGTGGCATTACCAGTCTGCTGGCATCTTGTTCCTTGGGGGGCTGGTTGGTGTCTACTCTGACTCTGCCTTCCTTCTCCCTGCATCTTTCCTTGGATTTTCCACCTGGCTATAACCTGTCTTGCCATAGGCCAGAGTAGCTTCTCTATTAACCAACAGTAGCAACACGTATTCACAGCGTACAGAAAGACCATCCCACAGCAAGATGTGTTAGCTCTTTCATCGTGTACCTGAGAGAAACTATTTAAAGTAGCTTTTAGACTCAGGATTTCAGTTCACAGTCACCCAGGGACTTGGCTCCATGTAGTGAGGCAGAATGGCAGGGTAGGAAGCTTGTGGTAGAATGAAATGGAAAACCTCATGGTAGACAAGAGGCACTTGGGGCGGGGTACAGAGGAGGGGGCCAAAGAAGGGGACAAAACATGATAGGGACCCAAGGACATGTCCCTGTGACTGACTTCTGCACACTAGACCCCGTGGACTGCAGTTTCGAGCAGCTGGAGATCAAGCCTTAAACACATGAGTCTGTGGAGGCAATTCCTATGCAAAGCAGGAAAGAGAGGATATCCCATCAACAAATGTGCTGGAACCTGTCACATCCTTAAGACATTTTAACCTATTGGCTTTGGTTCTATTTATAGGAATAAGTATAATGGGAATAGTCTAACCTATAGAAAAGAGTTTTCAGCTTTATTGAAGTGTAATTGCCAAAACTGTATTATCTAAGGGGTACAACCCGAAGTTTTGATCTATGAACACATTATGAAATGATTGCCACAGTCAAGCTAATTAACATCTATCATCTTGCAGTAACCATTGTGTGTGCTTACGTGTGTGTGTGTGTGTGTGTGTGTGTGTGTGTGTAATACTTAAGATCCATCCTCAGCAAATTTCAAGTCCACACTATTTTTCATTTTTTTATTTCACTTTTTTGAGACCCAGACTGACTTCAAACCCAATATGACCCTGAACTCCTGATCCTCCTGTCTCCACCTCCTGAGTGCTAAATTATAGGCGTGCACCTCATGACAGTGTGTTATGAACCACATCACCTTGTGAGACAGTTTATCTTAAATTGCTCAGATGCTCAATTCCATCACTTGCTGTCAGCCCCCAGATCTACACATCTTTAGAGACTGACCTGACTAGGGTGATCAGGGAATGAAGGAATGGCAGTCACATGGACACATGGACAGGAGGCTGGGGTTGAGTGAACCATGCACTCTCATGGAGATGCACCAGCAGCCCCAGGACTCGGTGGGTTAATTAGCTACCACTGAGTGAGGTTTACTGTGTACAGCAGAGTGAGGAGGCAGATTAGCTCATTTGGGTAGGAGGTCTCTGTAGGGAGCAGTCTCAGGCGGTAGATGTCCTGGAGGAGGAAGCTGTGGATGATACTTTCTGCATTCATTGGTTTGAGCTAAAGTTTTATTCTTCCTCAACACTCAGCTGAACCAGAGGAAGTCTTCGACATTGATCAGTACCTGTCCCAGGAGAGGCTTTGCCACTCCCAGTGGTCTGAGGCGCCGGCATTGGCTCATGTCAATAATGCACATTCACTCAGGACTTCATCCCCTCCCCACAGCTGTCCCCGGTGTTTTTCTCTTGTGTACTCCAGCACTTCCCACTCTTTGAATGTCTCTTGTTTGCATATTTATTATTTATGTCAGCATTATTCAAAGTACTGGAAAGACAATACATTAGTAGATTATAAGACACAGTTAATGGGCCATAGCTAGGCTCAATTTTTAACAAGATGAGAGGGAAGAAAACATGCTACTGGACTTTTATTAAGAATGATGAGTACTGTTGGAAATGGTGCATCTGGTTACAATGAACCAGATAAGAGAGATAATGGGTGATTAGAATGGATTTGATTGACTAGTAGAAGTTGTTCTATAATCTGAAGGCAGACATTCCATCTGGTATAGGGTGTCCACCACTGTAAAGCAGTTGACAGTTGATATTTCATATTACCGCCAGTCATAGCTCATTCAAAGACACTTGTTAGAAAAAAACGTTCTCGGGGCTGGAGAGATGGCTCAGAGGTTAAGAGCACCGACTGCTCTTCCAGATGTCCTGAGTTCAATTCCCAGCAACCACGTGGTGGCTCACAACCATCTGTAATGAGACCTGGCACCCTCTTCTGTGTACATAATAAATAAATCTTAAAAAAAAAAAAAAAAAAGAAAGAAAGAAAGAAAGAAAGAAAGAAAGAAAGAAAAGAAAAGAAAAAAAGTTCTCCATTTAGTTAAATAAACCTGAATCTCCCTTTAATAGAATTTCTGCTTATTGTTAGAAGGAAGAACGATGAAATCAAAACTGGAGAAATGCAGCAGGCAAGATGGCTTAGCAAGTGAAGGTTCTTGCCCCCAAGCCTGCATGCCTGTGTTGATCCCAGGGACCACAGGGTGCATGGAGAAAACTGACTTCTGCACATTGTCCTCTGACCTCCACACCTGCACCCACACCTGCCCCCTTCACACACAATAAGCAAGTAAGTAAATGTTTAAAAGTTAGAAAAATGCAGGCCGGCCAGTGGTGGCACAGGCCTTTAATCCCAGCACTCAGGAGGCAGAAGCAGATGGATCTCAAAGAGTTTGAGGCCTGCCTGGTCTACAGAGCAAGTTCCAGAACAGCCAGGGCTACAGAGAAACCCTGTCTCAAAAAACCAAAAAAGTAGCTGGGCAGTGGTGGCTCCTGCCTTTAATCCCAGCACTTGGAAGGCAGAGGCAGGTGGATCTCTGAGTTCAAGGCCAGTCTGGTCTACAGAGTGAGTTTCAGGATAGGCTCCAAAGCTACACAGAGAAACCCTGTCTGGAAAACCAAACAAAAAAAGTTAGAGAAATGCTCAAATTCAACTGGAGCTATAAAGAAGGGAAAATCTGAAATATACTGATGGACCTTAGTGCTTCATACACACACTTGGCAAGGCTCTACCACTGAGATAAGTTCCCACCCTTTGCTTGACTGGTTTTTTTTGTTTTGTTTTGTTTTTGTTTTTATTTTTTGAGATAGGGTTTCACTCTAAAGTTCATACTAGCCTAGAACTCATTATAATCCTCCTGCCCCAGCCTCTGAATTGCTGGGGTTATAGATATGTACCACCACACATAGCCTGAGGTATATCTTTAAAATCAAAGGAGAAGCTTTTCATTTTCTCAATTTGCTTTATTATGTGTAAACAAAGCCATATATCATCAAACAAAAAATCATTTTTATATTGGACTATTTCTACAAACTGATATCGGCAAAAGCAAAAATAAACAAAAGGTGTCCATGGAGGCCATAAAGAGTGCAGGCTGAGGCTTAAGGCTTCACATTCCACTTCAAATCCAGCAGCGAAAGGGTTGCCTCTCACCGAGTCCTGCCCATGTCACTGTTTGCACAGCCTGGCCCTAGCAATATGCTTCAGGAACTTAAGTTGTTTCATTTTCTTAGCTCACTGGACATGCTGTGTGACCAGAGTCAGGAGAACACACTTCATGTCATTCTATGCACTGGGCCGTCCAAAGATGGTGATGTCAGCAAGGTTCTCAGGGTCTGCTGTGTCCACCGACCCTCGGCAAGGCTGACTCATCCACTGTATTCCTGGGATTATGGTTCCATCTGGGCCGAAGACTGTGTCCACCAGCCAAGCCTCCAAGTAGAGCATGGGGGTGCAGGCGGGGCTGAGCAGCCTCTGTGGGGTGCTGGTGGCTGTTTGTCCTGGCAGGACATGGCACACTTGGTAGTAGGCTGCTCACAATGCCCACAGATATCTTTAAATAAAAAATAAAGGACCAAAATTCATGGGCTTGACTTCTGAGTTATTCTGTGAGCTATTGATGAGATCTTGTTGCATATGATTCAGAAAAATAAAAGATGGCTTGCTTAGTTGTTAGAAAATCACTCTTCCAACATGAGAAGAACTGGCACTGATGGCTTTTAATGCTAAATCAGCTGATAACGTAGAATTTACAGTTACGCAGGATGATACTGTTCCTAGTCAAATCTGCCCAACAACAGAGCCCTCAGAGTCATGTGGGTGAAAACCAATGCAGATCTTGAGGCTCCGCCCCCAAAGAGCCAACGTACTGTAGCTATTCAACCCTTCTGGTGTTTACAAAATGGCAAGATGTGTGCATGTGTGTATGTGAGTGTGGGCGTAAGGGCATATGTGACAGTGTACATGTGAGTGAGCTTGGAAGGAAGAGTGCATCTGAGTGTGTGTGTGTGTGTGTGTGTGTGTGTGTGTGTGTGTGTGTGTGAAAGTGTGAGGGTATGTGTGTGAGTGAGTGTGGAGAGTGAGTGCATCTGAATGTGAAGGTGTGAGTATGTATGTGTTTTTAAATGTGAGTGTGTGTATGTGGGTAAGTATGGAGGTGAGTACATTGAGTGTGATAGTGTGTGTGTGAATGTGAGTGAATGTGTAAGTGTACACATACATGAGTGTCTGATTGCTTGGTTTGGTTAGTTTTGGCTGTTTGACTATAATTTGTTGATTGTATTTGGTTTTGTTTGGATGGTTGGTTTTCTGTATTACTGACACAAAACATAGTATCAGAAGTTGGGTCACTGCTGTGACTATACCTGACTGTGTGATTTAGAACCTTCTGGAAGTAGTTTGCCAGAGGAATTTGGAGAAGTGGGCTAGAAAAAGGTTAGAAGGCTGTATGTGAATCCTCAGTGATTCCAGTGGGAGCTCAGAGCAGCTGGGGGCAATGATGGAGGGAGAAGACGGAGGGAGAAGACAGGGGGAGAAGACGGAGAGAGAAGACGGAGGGAGAAGATGGAGGGAGAAGATGGAAGGAGAAGACGGAGGGAGAAGACGGAGGGAGAGATGGAGGGAGAAGTGGAGGGAGAAGACGGAGGGAGAAGTGGAGGGAGAAGACGGAGGGAGAAGTGGAGGGAGAAGACGGAGGGAGAAGTGGAGGGAGGAGAAGATGGAAGGAGAAGATGGAAGGAGAAGTGGAGGGAGGAGACGGAGGGAGGAGACGGAGGGAGGAGACGGAGGGAGGAGACGGAGGGAGAAGACGGAGGGAGTATCGCAGCTGTCAGACTGAACAAGAGCAAGGGCTCTGCTGGCAACTGGCCCAGACATTGTTGGTGTACACTGTCAGAGAGACCTTGTCTACAGTTTGCCCAGGACCAAGACTTTGTGAAACACTGAATCTAAAGGTGCCGTCTAGCTTTCCTGAGAGAGAAACTTCAGAGGTGCCCAGCATTTGCTCAGTGCCATAGGTATTGCTGGTTGCTTTTAGCCATATGTCCTATGAGGATTGACAGCAAAAATCAGACTGGAGCCAAGTTTGATGGACAGAGGCAGGGGGATTACCACGTGATTTTGAGGCCAGACTGAGTTACAAAGTAAATTTTAGGCTACTTGAATTATAGTATTTGACTCTATCTCAAAAAAGAAAAAAAGTGAGGGAAGGGAGGGAGGGAAGGGGGAGGGAGGGAGGGAGGGAGGGAGGGAGGGAGGGAGGGAGGAAGGAAGGAAGAAGAAAGAAGGAAGAAGAGAGGGAGAAGAAGAAGGGGAGGGAGAAGGGGAGGAGACATGAGATATCCAGACACCCAGACAGCTGAGGTTCAAGTGGCCTCAGCTGTACAGTTCATGCTGACAACAGACACTGGAACGGTCCATGTGGTGCTGGTTTTCCAGGCCTAGAGAGTATTAAAGAAAAGGAATCATGGAGGCTCCCACTGAGATCTCAATGGAACGCCTAGAAAGCCAGGCATGCGGCAGGCAGAGGTCCTTGCCAGAAGCCTTTGTGAGGTCAATGCGGGAAGCCCTGACTCTGACGCCAATGATGCAAGAGAGACCTCAGCAATTAGAGATGTGTGGGAGCCCACAGAGGCTTCCTAGTAAGAACTTACTCAGGGTCAGAGAACCTGGGCTTGCTTTACCCAGCAGGGCTGCATAAGGAGATGATTTGGTCACGGGCGTGTTTACCAGGTGTTTGGAAGGGTCTACACTTGGTTATACATTGTGCTTTGATCGCCTCTTCCCTTGGCATAGTATAAAAAGCCCTTTTCAGTTAAGGACGAGGCTGGTGGGTATTGACCCAGGCCCTCCCGAAGCTATCCTGTGTTTCTGTCTTTCTTCTCATCTTCCAGGTCTCTCTATCTGGTATTTCCTCATTCCTCTCTCCTTCACCTAAGAGCCCTTCAAAAGGGGAGCTGGACTCCACAGAGATGGTAGAGTGTGAAGCCACCAAAGGAGGCTGTAGGCAGCAATTGGAGCTAGCTGAAGAGAGAGGTCATGTGGGCACAGCTGGCAAGAGCCTTTGACCCTGGCACCATGTGCCCTGGATGCCATACAGGGGGCTATAGGATCTCACACCTGCCCTGCCAGCTTTGGTCTGAAACCTCCGTTCTACCCACCGTTTCTCCCTTTGGGGATAAAAATGTTTTGTCTGTGGCTGTCCCATCGCTGCACGTTCAAGGTGTGTAACTTGTTCTTTGGTTTTTATAGGGTGTCTTAGTCAGCGTTCTATTGCTGTGAAGAGACACCATGACCAAGGTAACACTTAGGAAGAAAGCATGTAATTAGGACTGGCTTACAGTTCCAGAGGCTTAGCCCATTATCATGGTGGGAGCATGATGGTGTGCATGCAGGTGCAGATACAGTAGCTGGAAGCTACATCCCGATCTGTAGGCCGAGAGACAGAGCCTAGGCCTGCCATGGACTTTTGAAACCTTAAAGCCCACCCCTACTGACACACTTCCTCTCAACAAGGCCACACCTCTAGCCCTTTCAAGTAGTTCCACTCCCTAGTGACTGTGGGGCATTTACCCACCACCCCCACAGCTTCCCAGAGTTTTCTTGAGTGCGAGCAGCAGGAAATATTAGATAGAAGGATTTATAGCGGAGAATCTTGCGGAGATAAACAGATAGAAAATAAAGGATAGCCTCGAGAGGGCCTGGAACCTATTCCAATGGGCCCCGACTGTCTCTGGTCCAGGGTTTTTATAGAGACGCCAAGGGGTGGAGCAAAAGACCTCTTCCCCCAGCACAGCCAAGTGCAGACCATCTCAGACACCTGCACTCAGGCCCGTGGTCCTGATCGTCCTCTATTCGGACCTGCTGGGTAAAGCCACGAGGAACCCCAGAACAGGCTCCCACAAGTGACTAAGCTTTCAGATACATGAGCCTATGAGGGACATTCTCATTCACAGCACCACATATGGGTTCACAGATGGCACTTTACCTTAAGTCTCTCAGAAGAGCTGGCTTAGGCTTTTGAGTAATTCTGAGACAGCTGGGACTGCCGGAGTCCTGACAATGGACGGGGTGCATTTCACACTATGAAGTGGACACGAGCCTTTGGGGCTCGGGGCAGAATGTCATGGAGTGCCCACTGTCCTCCTTTCTATCTAGCTGTGATTAACACCATGACCACAAGCTTTTTACCCACGCCCCATGGTGGCTGCCAAGCAAAGTCAGTAAAAGGAAGAGACTGGGGACCCAAGGATCCCTTTCAAGGGCACACTCTGTGACAAAACTCCATTCAGCCCCTGCTGCAGACTAGGGACCTTGGGGGACACAAGGTCTAAACCATAGCTGGGTGGTAGCAGCATACACCTTTAATCCCAGTACTCAGGCAGGCGGATCTCTGCAAATCTGAGGCCAGCCTCATCTACAGAGTGAGTTCCAGGATCGCCAGGGTGATTACACAGAAAAACCCTGTCTCAACCAAAAAAAAAAAAAAAAAAAAAAATCAAAACTATAATACCTAGTATTACTGTTCATAGTTTTCTGTGTATATAAACTTTAAAGCTAGCTGTCTTCTACATACAGTAAAGTCATACCTCTCTCTCTCTCTCTCTCTCTCTCTCTCTCTCTGTGTGTGTGTGTGTGTGTGTTAGTACTAACTGAGATTTTTTTTTTCTTGGCTACCTCCAAGTCTTTTTAAATTTTTTCTTTTAGATTCATTTGTTCCTATGTGTACAGATGTTCTACCTGCATGTATGTCTGCGAACCATGTGAATGCCCATTGCCCAGCAAGGTAAGAAGAGGGCATTGAATCTCCCTGGACCTGGAGTGACAGCTGTTTCTGAGCCACCGTGTGGGTGCTGGGAATTGAACTCAGGTCCTCTGGAAGAACGACAAGTGCTCTTAACCACTGAGCCATCTCTCTAGCCCCCGCATCCCAGCCTTAAGGCAACTTTAAATTGTGTTTTGGAGTGTGTGTGTGAGAGAGAGGGAGAGGGAGGGAGAGGGAGGGAGAGGGAGGGAGAGGGAGAGGGGGAGGGAGAGGAGGGGGAGAGATGGAGAGGGAGAGGGAGGGGGAGAGGGGGAGGATTTGGGTGCAGAGGTATCGCAGTTCAGGCGTGGCAGTCAGAGGACAAACCTCAGGAGACAGTCCCCGCTCCACCGAGTCCACACAGGCCCCTCTAGTTTCTGTTGCACTGTGTACTTTAGGCTAACCAGCCCAAGAGCTTCCAGGTGATTCTCCTGGCTCCACCTCCGTCTTGCTGTAGAAGCTCCAGGCTCACAGACACATGCCACTGCATCTAATCTAGCTTTTCTACATGGGTTCTGGAAATCAAACTCAGGGCATCAGGCTTGCACGGCTAGAGCATGTACCTGCTGAGCTGACTCCTGGGGCCATCGGCTCCTACTTCTTTAGACATCATCATAACAAGTGTTGTCCTACAGAGCTCTGGCTCTGCTGTGGGAGAGGGGAAAGAATTCAATACACTGCCAGGCAAAGAAAACAACCTTTTTCTCTGGAAAGCAGGTGTCTTAATTAGAGTTTCTATTGCTGTGATGAAGCACCTTGACCAAAAAGCAAGTTGGGAGGAAAGGGTTTATTTGGCTTACACTTCCACCTTGTGTGGTCCGTCATTGAAGGAAGTCAGGACAGGAACTCAAGCAGGGAAGGAACCTGGAGACAGGAGCTGATGCAGAGGCCATGGAGGGGAGCTGCTTACTGGCTTGCTCCCCATGGCTTGCTCAGCCTGCTTTCCTGTAGAACCCAGGACTACAAGCCTAGGAAAGGCACCACCCACAGTGGACTGGGTCCTCCTGCATCAATTGCTAATCAAGAAAATGCCCTACAGGCTTGCCCTCAGCCTGATCTTATGGAGGCATTTTCTCAATTGAGGTTCCCTCCTCTCAAATGACTTTAGTTTGTGTCAAGTTGACATAAAACTATCCAGCATAGTATGCCTTTTAAAAGTGTAGAAAATGCAGATTACCTCTGAAACCAGCCCTTGGGTGCGCAGGAATTTTATGTGTTTTGTTCACCACCACAGCCCCAGGAGCACCCAGATTAATGTCCTGTGTGTCCTCACTGAAAGATTTGCTGATGGACTCAACCAAATGAAAAAGAACACTGACCTCATGTAATCTCTCCTCTCTCTCTCTCTCTCTCTCTCTCTCTCTCTCTCTCTCTCTCTCTCTCTCTCTCTGGGTCTGTGTCCTGTGGGATTTCCATTTTCTGTGAGCATCTGTCAGTTGCTAGGAACTGGGAGGGTCTCCTAGTGCCCCCTGGGTAAGGGAACAGATTGTGGTGGCTGTGAGTTCTAGGGCAGGGGAGCCAGGGTTGGGGTCTCTGAGAGCAGCAGGGGGCTTCCACAGGCCCAGCTGCTGGCCTGCTCAAGAACACCATCACTTCTTCAAACTGGTGGCCAGCAGCTGGGCCCTTCAAAGGCTATTGAGCTCTCTCTGAGCTGGAAAGATCTTGTCATCACTCACTTTACTCACAATTCGCCATCAGAACTACCATGAGAATGTACAGTGTGTGCAACCACGGGCGTGTGCAACCACGGGTGTGTGAGTTTTCTTTCTTTGGTCTCAACCCACTGCTCCAGCCTTCCGTGATACTCCATACACATTGTGCCCGCCAGGGAGTACCAAGGCTGAGGAGAGAGGAAAATCTGCTGAATGTCTGAATGGATTTATTTTAGACACATAGTAGAGACAACAGCTTGAAAGACAAGACTTCCTTTTATTCCCAAAGCTGCGCGTTTTGAGGAAGAACAAACAAGTGTATGTCTGTCTCCAGATTTTTGGTAGTCCCCCCACCCACCCTCCTGAACCCAATAAACTTACTACTAGGAAGACAGTGGTTTGCAAACTGTGTGTGCTGCTCTTGGGCATCAAGTTGGCTTACTGGGGTAAAACCACATTTTAAAAAGCAGATACAATGGCAAGAGTGGTAAGTACCGCCGCCTGAGGCTGTCTGTCTGTCTGTGGGGCAGGCACATCCTCAGCCAGGATGAAATTGGCTATGACCACAGCCAGGCACATTTGAACATCACAAGGGCTCAATAGCAGAGGACACATGTGTCTCTCCTCTCAGAGTGCGCCCAGAAGAGGCCCAGCTCCGGTAAGCACCTGCGGCAGGGACAGGAGCAGCCACAGCCGGCACTGACGACAGAGCCAGCCTTACAGGGAAATAGTCAAGGAATGTCTATGGCCACAAAAAGGAGCGATATACAAGGCTCCGAAGAAACGGAGAGACGTGAAGCAGGATAGAGAGATGGAAAACTGAAAACTGAGGGGCTGTGGGAAGCAGGAGTCAAGAATTCCAGCACAATTCACATTTGCTGTGAGCATTGCTAACACACAGCCATGTTCCTTCCATATAGAGATGCCTTGTGTTAAATATCAGTGAACCACGCGTAAGGCCTAAGCTGGATGGCTTCCCAGGACAGCCTTACTCCTTTCCCAGATAACCTCCTGGCGGTCTCGTATATAAGACTAAATTTGTTTACAGTTAATTAAAAAAAAAAAAAAAAAAAAAACCTTAACTTGCCCCGTAACCTGTGACCCAGGGTTTTACCTTTTCGGCTGTAGTTTTACCCCATGTCTAGGAACCATCCTGTGACTTCATTTACCTTCTTTATCAGCCCTTCCAGTGTGACTTCAGGAGCCACCAAGCCAGGCTGCATGGCTACCCTGAAGACACTGACCCGAACTTCTCTTTGGAAGACCTACCCCTATGTGCTGGGGTTCTGGTGTTGAGAGAGCTCATTGGTTAGGAAGATAAAGAATCGGCTGTAGGGAAGACAAACCAAACCACCAGGAGGACAGGAGACTGAGCCGTGGCGAGAGTGAAAGAAACAAAGGCTTTGGGAGGTAGGCTGACATCTAACAGGATGGGAGGGCGCTCTGGTGAGAAGACCCCGGGGCCTCCCACCTTCTCTGCACATTTATCCCTGGGACATTTCCCCCCCTCGCCGTCCCTTTCCCTGTCCACCCGTGCCCTGCTGCACCCCCACCACCCACACTCGGGGTGTGCTTGCCTCCTTCCCAGACGCCTTCCTTTCTTGACATTGTACTCACACACAAATGTGTGTAAGGAGCCCAGCTCTGCTTCACACCAGCTCACCCTGAAGGTCTTTTCTGTAGCAAAGTCAAGAACTAACTTTACCTGAATCAAAGTCCCTGAAAGATCGTAGGGACTCCTTGAGCCTCTGTGGGTGACAGTGTGGAGCTGCACCTCTCTGTCCCTGTGCTGCTGGCATCGAGAACATGGGCAAGGACAGATGGACTTGGAAAACCTGGGCATCAAGATCTAAGCCTGGCCGGGCGGTGGTGGCGCACGCCTTTAATCCCAGCACTCGGGAGGCAGAGCCAGGCGGATCTCTGTGAGTTCGAGGCCAGCCTGGTCTCCAAAGCGAGTTCCAGGAAAAGGCGCAAAGCTACACAGAGAAACCTGTCTCGAAAAACCAAAAAAAAAAAAAAAAAAAAAAAGATCTAAGCCTGAACCAAGTACAGTGGCTCACACCTTTAATCCCAGCACTCAGGAGGCAGAGGCAAGAGGATCTCTGTGAGTTTGAGGCCAGGGTAGTCTACAGAGTGAGTTCCAGGACAGGTTCTAAAGCTACACAGAGAAATTCTGTCTTGGAAAAAAAAGAAGGAAAGAAAGAAAGAAAGAAAGAAAGAAAGAAAGAAAGAAAGAAAGAAAGAAAGAAAGAAAGAAAGAAAGAAAGAAAAGGAAAGTCCAGAGGCAAAAGGTAGACGGATAATTTAAGAAAAGCTGGCAAGAAGTAAGCCAAGTCTTTTTGGAGCCCAGTACCTATGGTGGGACACCTTGTGCAACCTTGATGCAGGGAGGAGGGGCTTGAACCTGCCTCAGCTGAATGTACCAGGCTCTGCTGACTCCCCATGGAGACCATGCCTTAGAGGAGGTGGGAATGGGAGGGGGGTTGGGGGAAAGGGTAGGGGGTGGGAGGAGGGAGGAGAGGGGGATCTGTGGTCTGTATGTAAAATGAACAGAAGATTTAATAAAATAAATTTTAAAAAGAAAGAAGAAAGCCAAGTTAACGCCAGGCATCTATAATTAAGAATAAGCCTCCATGTGTGATTTATTTGGGAGTTGGGTGGTGGGCCCCCCAAAAGAGCAAAAACAACCAACAACATTTTGGCATTCCAACATGGAGCCATAGAAAGCCGAACAACAGACTGATCCCTCAGGTGATCGGCATTGGATCTCGAGGTTCCCATGGGCTCTGCTATCCCCCAACTCCAGCCCATCTCCTAAGTACGTTGAGACCCTTGGGGGAGGCACTGCAGTAGTCTGGGAGGCTATGGAGGGTGGATACTCGACTCTGTTCAGGCCCATTAAGGACAAGCTGTTTCCCACCAGTGAGAAGGACAGAAACTACCTCTGGTGGAGGTTAGCAACAATGCATTCTGATCTGTCGATGAGGTTATAACATCATAAACCATTATCTGCTCCCTTATGGCTCAGTTGGGGGATGGAGACTTGGCCAGCAGTCTAAGGGCCTTGCCACCAGGACTGACAACCCGAGTTCAACCCTGAGCGTACATGGCAGGAGCAAAAAGCCAGATGCACAAGTTGTCCTCTGACCTCTGTTTGCACTTGTGCAAGCACAGGCTTGCACACATACAAAATAAATACGGACACGTCATAATTCTTTAAAAGGGTTCATTCAACCAGGGCTGTGGATCACCTGGTCAAGAGACCACCTCTTAGGAAGGCTAATGCATTTAAAGCCACACACTGAGATGGAAGGAATGTTACTGCTTTAACGAGATAATGTACTTTTCCTTCCCAGAGCCCCACCCCGGGTGCAGTCATTGGCATGGCTCTCACTGGGCAGCTCTGTGGACCCTAACTCAGAAGAGACAGCCTCTCCTTCTTTCTGTCTCTTCCTTTTGGATCCTAACCAAAGCCTAGGTATGCCTTCCCTGGTGGGCTGGGACTCCCCACTCTTTAAAGCTACCCTCCCTGCTTCTGCCATGTGGCTTCCTTTCTTCTTCTCCATCTTCCTCCTCTGGGAAGCTGCCAAGGTTTGCAGCTTGCCTATTGTCTTAGCTAGGGTTTTATTGCTGTGAAGAGACACCATGGCCATGGCAAGGCTTGTTTGTTTGTATTTTGAGACAGGGTTTCTCTGTGTAGTTTTGGTGCTTGTCCTGGATCTTGCTCTGTAGACCAGGTTGGCTTCAAACTCACAGAGATCTGCCTGCCTCTGCCTCCTGAGTGCTGGGACTAAAGGCATGCGCCACCACCGCCTGGCTTCACGGCAACTCTTATAAAGGAAAACATTTAATTGGGGCTGGCTTGCAGTTCAGAGGTTTAGTCCATTATCCTCATGGCAGGAAGCATGGCGACATGCAGGCAGACATGGTAGCTGAGAGTCCTACATCATGATCCACAGGCAGCAGAAGTGAACTCTGTGACATACTGGGTGTAGCTTGAGCATAGGAGACCTCTAAGCCCGCCCCCTCAGTGACACACTTCCTCCATCAAGGCCACACCTCCTAACAGTGCCGCTCCCTGTGAGTCTATGGGGGCATTTTCATTCACACCACCACACTTGTCCTATTATTTTTCTATCAAACTCTGACAAAAAAAAATTATCCTTAAGTTTTCTTATAAACCTGCTTTAAAATTATTTTATTAGCCAGAGTAAGAACCAGAAAGGGAACTCTAACTTCCCCAGTAACACAATCATCCCAGTTCATGCTCACATGGTATCAGCAGAAGTCAGAATCCCCCTAGAAGGGCTCCTCTAGGGGGGCTCCAGGTGCTGGGGCTTGGAACAGGAGGTGAAGTGGGACAGAGACAGGTGGGTAGGAGTAGAAGCAGAGAGAGCGTATTAGAAGATAGTACACTTCTAAGGAAGGAAAACGAGATAGAACGCAGAAAAATATTTCAGTAGCTCAACTCATGACGTTGTACGTGGGGTGTAGGCTTTCCAACTCATGGCACAGCTGATCTTTCACACACATGCATGCTCTGTTACATGGAGCTCTACACGAAACTTCTTTCTTGAATGTCTCAGTCTCATCTTAAAACTACACCCAGCAGTAGTCAGTTTAGAGTATATGCCCAGTCCCCCTTCGGATGCTCTGGGGGTCCTGTGAGCCTGCGGGGTGCCTGGTCCAGGCCACTGCAGCCAGTTCTAACAGATTCCTGCCTTCCTCTTTCTCTCAGCCTTCCTGTAAGGTGCTCTCATTGTTCTACACAGGGACTTGGGTGAAGAGATCAGAACTGAAGCAAGGAGGTTTCCCAAATAAATCTCCCAAATCCTGACTTTTCCTGGAAAACTTACTCCTGCTCTCCTACCCCACCAATCCCCTTGATGTTAAGGGCAGCTCTGAAAAGAAAGCTGTGACATCACTTCCTCCTGGTGATTCTGGGTCATCCATTCTTACTCTGAGAAGCTTTGGCACAGACTTCTAGGAAGACCTCAGACCTGACCACACCCTAAGCTCACCCTCCTTTTCCCTGCCTGAGGAAGTGGTGTTCTTGCCATTCCCTCCAACAGCTCCCTTAGGAGGGGACGGTCCTGCAAAGATGAAGAAACACCACTAGGTGGCTACCCGAGACCTTGTTTGTTTCTGTAGGTGCTGAGCGGGTGGCACAGACCAAACCAAGCTTTCTTAGGCAGTGTGTGTGTGTGTGTGTGTGTGTGTGTGTGTGTGTGTGTGTGTGTTGCACGCGCGTGCCTGCCTGCCTGTCTGTGTCTCTCTGTGTATATCTGTGTGTCTGTGTGTCTGTCTGTGTGTCTGTCTGTGTGTCTGTGCCTGTGTATCTGTATGTGTGTGTGTGTGTGTGCGCGTTTCTCTCTCTCTCTCTCTCTCTCTCTCTCTCTCTCTCTCTGTGTGTGTGTGTGTGTGTGTGTGTGTGTGTGTGTGTGTGTACACGCTTGTGGGGAAGCTCTCCAGTAGGGAAAACAAGAACATATACAAAAATGAAAATGTCATAATGAACCTAATATTTTATACAATCAATATACACTACAAAAAATAAAGGAAAAATGATGCCAAAATGCCTGAATTTACCAAGCAGGTCAAGCTAGTGTTCGTGGGTCCTTCTAAGCCTGAGGCTGGAAGAAGCACAGAGCCACAGGGGCAGGATCCCCTTGGTGGTGTTCGTTATTTTAGCTCATTAGGCAGTGATTAGCGAAGAAACGGAAGTGCTGGTCTGCTCATGTCTCTGGCTACTGGGGATGAATCAGAAACGAGGATGCTGCTAGAAATCTGAGCGCCTCTAAGAAGCTGACTCATCTTCATTTTCATTCATCATCAGAAACGTAATGAGTGCCTCATCAGGCCACACCTGGGCAAGGGGCTAAGGACACAGCTGTGAGCACAGTGACAAGCCCCCAGCACTCTCACAGAACTGGCATTTTAGATAAATTGATATTCACAGAGAAAAATGTGTACAACTTTTCCACTGGGAACCTGATCTGTGTTTCCACGGCAACGCTCTTCCTTTGCCCAGCCCTCACATGTAGAAGTGTGGGGTAATAAGATTGGCTTTATCCACCACAATTAGATGCCGTACAGGTTTCCTGGAGTGGGGCTGGGGTGGAATTTTCAAAGCCTTTCGTCTCCACCCATCATCTTCTTCTTCTCCTTGGTCTACAGTGTGGGCTGCTCCTAGGACAGAGAGCCCAGTGGACACATTGAAAACCAGAGGCTTAAATACAACATTGGGATATACAAAGGAAAAGTGTCCCAAATCCAGAACACCAAGAAGACTGTCGAAACGCTCAGAAATGAAAGGTGGCTTTCCTGAGCATTGCCAACTTTCTCTCTTTCTCCAGCCAAGCCAAACATGACACAATAAGCTGACTTTCAGACTTCCCACAGGAAGAAGGATACATTCTAAACTCAAGTGTGGAAATCGCAGCTGGGGCTAGAAAGATGTTTAGTTTGATCTGCAAGAAGGTGGATGCCCCCCTGTGCCCTCTCTGGCATGCGCCTGTGCACACTGGAGACCCAGTGAGGAGATGACCTTCACAGCTGAAAGGGGGGCCAGCATCTCTGCAAAGGAGAGGCTCTTGCCCAACATCCTGGAGCCTCTACAGACACAAGCCTGGACTATAATAGTGTCAGTTGCATCTGTTCGTACTTTGTTACCAAAGTGTTTCTTGCCTTCTTTATTTGAGTTTTCTAGGTTACCCCTGACCTGTGCTGATTACATGGTGCTAAGCACCACGTAGGAAACAACGTGATGGAACTGGTTTGCAAGAGTCGGTGTCGGTGCGATTGTTAGAGATGTCAAGATTGAATCATTCTTGATTATGGTGGGATCTGAATTCAATATCAAGAGAAGAATAGGAGAGAGGAGGGGGAAGGAAGAGGAGGGGCAGGGAGGAGCCAGAGAAACAGGTTCTCCATGGAGACAAAGATTGGGTGGTTCATCTACAAGCTGAACTGGGGTGGGGGTGGACCCCCTCTGACTTCAGGCTTCTTGCCTTCAGAACTCCACATTCCTGAGCATGTCGCCTGTGTTATGCCACAATAGGAAACTCATAAACACGCATTTCTCGGTTCTCTTTCTCTGGCTTTGTTCCCTCACCTGGGA
Source organism: Peromyscus leucopus (assembly GCF_004664715.2). Lineage (NCBI taxonomy): Eukaryota > Metazoa > Chordata > Mammalia > Rodentia > Cricetidae > Peromyscus > Peromyscus leucopus. The sequence continues at coordinate 5,643,460 of NC_051076.1, read as the reverse complement.
GGGGAGAGTTCATCAGAGTTGTGGGAGACCAGGGCTGCTGAAAAACACCAGAAGTAAAAATGTTGGACTCAGCCACTGACTGAAGCTACCCCTAGGACATCCTCAGGAAGGGCCTCTCAGATGCACTACAGCTGTCCCCAGAAAGACCCAAAAGGACACTGGGTGGGAACAGCACAAGGTTTCTCCACCCTTGGAGCAGTGTTTGTGACGGGCTTTTGTTGGAATTGTGTTCTTTCTGTAACAGGAGAGGCTGTGTCTGTGTGAACACCCTTTATCTAAGTGACTTTACAGGGTACTATGTGTCATAATTTGAGTGAATTTAAAAGATAAATGGAATTTAAAGTAACAGTCTGGGCAAACCTCTCACACACTGCCATGCTTTTAAGAACATTTTCTTTCTTGTGTGGTTGTTGGCAAATGTCCACAACAGGAAACAGAGCCATCCTTTCAGGAGGCTTTCTCTGTTTGTCAGTGCTACAGAAATAAACACACAACTTTAATTTGTTCCCCAAATGAAGGAATAATAAATTTTAAAAAACACTCAAGACTAGTCAGAGTAGCTGGAAGAGCCAGGAAACGGCTTTAGTTTTTGTTTTTTTGTTTTTTGTTTTTTTATGTGTGTGTGTGTGTGTGTGTGTGTGTGTGTGTGTATTTCTTCATAATTTAAAAAAAAACCCTAGTCAAGACCGTCGCTGGCCTTTTGGCAGCACATCCATCCCAGCAGTCAAAGAGATTGACACTGAAACTGCTTCACACCCCGAGCGGGTCTCCCCATCAGGACTAAGGGCGCCCACTCAAGTGTGGCTTCAAGAAGCCAGGGGTGGGCTAGGGGGATGGCCCAGCCAGTGAAGTGCTCGCTGCCCCTGGGAAGAGGCTGTGTCCAGCAGAATATGTCTGTATACAGAACTGGGGGAGGGAGGCAGAGACAGGAGGGTCGCTGGGGCATTGAGTTCCAGGTTCAGCGAGAGACTGCTGCAAAGAGTAAGGTGGAGAAGAAGACACTGGACATGGCAGCTCTGGGGCATATGGGGGCGAGGGGCAGCAATGTCCTAAGAAAATTTCCACAGCTCGTATCAAATACAGATAAAACAATGCCACCTGGTGAATGCCATTTGGGGCCCAAACTGAAGTTTGAACATGTCAGTGAGTGTATCCACCCTTATGAATGGACAAGAATGGGCAAGTTTCAACCTCAATTTGTATATCATGACCTGGGCTTGCTGGCTTGAATGTTAGCACTCCCCTGTAGCAGTCTGAAGATGGGGCAATGGAGAGAGGACCTCCAAGGCCTTGTGGACAGAGGACATTGGATGAAATCAGGCCAGAGGAGAACTTAAGGGAAGCTGCGTGGGCTGTAAGAACAAGGTCACTGTGCACAAGGGAGTGAGAACTACCCTATAGAGACTGGCTGAAGCGTTGTTGAAATAGATGGACAGCCCTAGTCCAGCATGTGGCAAGAAGAACCAGTAAATCATTGGTTATTAAGGTTAAGAAGACTCCTCTGGGACCAATGAGATGTCTTAGACAGGGAAAGAACCTGTAACCAGGTCAGTCCTTGGAATTCACACGGCAAGATCGAGGGCTGACTCTGCAAATTGTGCTCTGGCCTCTACATTTGTGCACAAGTACATATGCACACAATAAATAAAATGTACACATGCACACACACTAAATAAAATGTACACTTGCGCGCATGCACACACACACACAATAAATAAATAAAGTGTAAGTTTTAGTGAACATGACCCCCTCTGAGCCCAAGAACATTCCCAAGTCCATGGCCCACACCGGTTGGGGCTCCACACTACAGCTTCAAGAAGTTCAATGTGTGTCCTCAGGGTTGGAGTCACGCACCACCTACAGTGCTGCGGTTTTCAAATCGTGCTGTATAGTCTACGGGTTCTGGGGCCACCCCAAGAGACCGGCTCAGCCCCACAGCCACTGCCTCTTCTCCCTCCCTGCAGTGAGATCTCTGCAATGACGAAAGGTCCTCATAGCTTGAGAGAAAGGCCTCCGTCGCTCCCTTTCAGAGCTCCTTTGACTAAGCCCAGACAATTGTTCACAGATTTTCAGTGAATCAGATATTTAATTGTACTTTTAATCTAACTAGGAGGGAATTTGAAGCTATAATAACTTTTTATTGATGATGATACCAAAATAAGTGATTTAACTCCAAAATGCTCTGAAAGCAGCAAAGCTATTAAAACAGTGAAGTGTCTGTCAGGAGGGCTGTGTTATCTCTTTTGCACGCACCGGAAATGAACAAACACAAATCTTGATGTAGGATGTCTATATTGATTCTATCTGTGGGAAACAAACAAAATAGTGGAAGACCATGTATTTCAAAATTATTGCTGGTGGTGTGGGGCTAATTTTCTATAGCAAGAAAACAATGGCCAGCTCATAAGTTATGTTTCTGCAAGATTTTGATGAGTAGAAGTTTTTAGTAATCCAAAGAAAAGGAGGTTTGAAAGATTAAACTCTGTTCATAAGTAAAGGCCATCTGAAGGCCATTAACAGTTGAATGTCACTAGCCTGACACCTCACAACATGCAGAGCTACAAGTACTTTCCTCCAGGCAGAAGGACTCCAGAAAGCAGTACAGCTCTGAGCATAACTGAGACGCCTGTCTCTGTAGTGAGTGATTCACCGTTTGTGTGACTGCATCTAACCAGGCCGGCCTGCTCCTCGCAGAGCGTTCTTTTGCAGGCCTCAAAGCTACCCAGATCAACACCTTTGAAAAAGGCCTTGTGGTAAATCTCTCAAATCCTCTGTGACTTGAGCTAAGCTGCTGGGAGGCATGGAACAGGGGGGAAGTGATCTTCTAGAATGTTCTCAGGAACTTTTTACTTTGAAGATTTTGAAAGACAGTTAAAGTTCTCTGAAAGCCTCCTCACTTGATAAGATTTCTTTGTTTTGTTTAGCGTGGGTCAAGGCCATTAGCAACTATCCCAAAAGGGTGCTAGCATTACCAGAATTCCAGATGAGAGCCAGTTGCTCTAGAGGCTGGAGGAGGAGGGGCCGCTATGAAGCAGATCATCTGGACCGACACAGCTCTTCCCCAAGCAACCACAGACAAGTCCAAGGGATACACCATCCGTTTCCAAGCCGGCAAAGCTGTCCAGGAGGGGCTGATCAGAAGAGGCCAAGTGGGAATTGGGTTTCACGAGGTCCTGGCAGTCTCGGTGCCCGCTGTTAGGGGTAGACTGAACTGCTCACAGAAACCAGCCAGCCCCTTGTGAGGCGTGAGACTGGGATCAGGCCCAAGTCCTGGGAAGCTGAACTGGCAGCAGCCAGCCGGGTGGCTGGAACCCAGGCGAGGCCCACCTCGGTGCCAAAGACGAGACAGAAGGGCCTGAGCAGACGGCCTGGCTACCCCCGCGCCTGGCAGCCAGCTGAGAGCGGTGCTGACGGCATTTCTCAGACAAAGGCTAGCAGTCAAGGGTTCCAGGCCTTCATGGCCCACTCTAACTGAAAAGGGCATGGGGTGGAGTAGGACCCTGTATGATCACATATCCACAGGCAATGAAAGGTCTAGAAAAATGCTGACTTTAGAGTTGAACATGGTAGCTCGTGCCTGTAATTCCAACACTCAGGGACACTATGGTGGGGAGGTTGTAAGTTTGAAGCCAGCCTGGCTATGTCATGAGACCCTACCTCAAAGCAAAAACAAAGAAGATGGATTTCCAGAGTTTAGGATGGCCATCCGGGTGGGGCCATTCACAGAAAAAGTGTGCTTGTACTTCTTGGCACAGCACTACCAAAGCCTCCAATTCATGAATCTCTGACTGCATGCAAACAAGCTTAGTTCTATACTCAGCTCAGCTAGACAATAAACACTCTGAAGAACTCTTGAGTCCCTTTTAAACAGTCGAGGAAGTAGCATCAGCTGTTTACCTCCGAGGCTTTGCTTCTGTGTTCTTCACAGAGCCTGGGGACCAGGCCCAAAAAAACGTTGAGGAGAGTTTTCTCACCAAAAACAAGTTCAGGTCCATGGTCATCACGCCAGTTGTAAACATGCAAAATCGCAATGGCCTCACTCTTGAGTTCTGTCAGTCTGAAGAGCAAGCATCCAGAAGCTGAGCCAGGTCCTGACAGTGAAAGCAAGGACCTCTGATGTCTGGAACCAGTTTCTGCCACATCACGTAACCCCTGGAAGATTAACCGAGCTCGCTTTCAGCTTGCTGCTTGCAGCTGTTTGGAATCGCGTGCTGCCACTCTGCCGAGAGTCAGTCTCGCTGGGTGCGCGGCACAGTAAACACGGGAACCTCTGCCAGCACTGGCACCCGGCAGTGGTGAGGTTTGCAAACGTGGTGAATTGCTATTTTAGTCAATAAACAGAACTTACAATGGAAAAGTGATTTGGAAGTTACATCCGACTTGTTTGTGCTGTTACAGTGGCTGGGGAAAGCGCCGTGCTTCGGGTGGGAAGGATCCCTGTCTGGAAGGGGAAGCAGATCCCTGATGTGCCCAGAGTACGAGCTACACACAGAGAGCAGTGACGAAGACCTACAATCACAGCCCTTGGCAAGTGGAAGCAGGAGGATCGTGAGTGCAGGGCCAGCCTGAGCTATATGTTGAGATCTTGTCCCGGTTTTTTATAAGACCTCTTGAGTCAGGAGGATAACCCAGTGGTTAGAAATCACTTGCTGCTCTTCAAGAAGACCTGGGGTTGTTTTCCAGCACCAACACAGCAGGTGACAATGAACTATAACTCTGGATCTAAGGGATCTGATGCCCTCTTCTGGCTTCTTTGGGACTTGCGTGCACAGGTATGCATGTAGGCAAAACACTCGCACATAAAATAAAACTAAATAAAAATCTTTTTAAAAACACCTCTTTACCCAGAATTAGCTCCATAGTTAGTTAACAAATATTATGTATGCCCTGTCTCCTAGTCTTATGTTGTGTATCAAATGCCATGCTCCTGTTTTTAATGAATGTATATGAGTACATGTTAATACATATCTGATGAAAATGTGTGTATATGCATGCATGTGTATGTATAAATGCATGTGTGTGCATATGTGTACGTGTGTACGCATATGTGAACATGCATGTGTGGCATATATGCACATGTCTGTATATGCATATATGTATGCTCATGTATGTATGTGTGCCTGTATATACATTTGTACACACACGTGTGTATATGCATCTATTCAACTGTGTATATGTATGCATGTCTGTATATATGCATGTATATGTATATGTCTGTGTGTATATTCATGTGTGAGTTTCCTCATATTAGGGCTATGGCTTCCCCCTCAGCTCTCCATGGATAGATAGCTAGCCTTCTTCTTTGGACCCTAGTAGAGGTTCCAGTGGTTTCCGGAAGTGCCCCTCCTTAGAGGGACAGTGAAGAGCATCCCCTCAATGGGTTCTCCTGACACCTGTGTGGGCACACAGAACACAGGAGGCGGGAACCTCTCCAGAGCTGCCCATGCTAACAATAGCCGCACTTTGCCTTTTTTCTGTCTGAGCAGATGGGTGTGGTCATTAGGAGCCGGCGACTGCGCCCCCCAGTAAATAAGCGGTGCTATTTGGTGGAAAGGGAAATTGTAAGGTAAAGTGTCTCATTCCTGCAGCTTGAAAGCAGATAATCTCTGTAGTCTGGGTGTCTATTTACACTGCTTCTCAGCAATAAAGGGTAACATTACCTTAATAACCTGCTCGTCTGAGGCGGGAGGACACTTAGAGCATCAGAGAAAATGGCATTTACTCTGATGAGCCACTTTCCCCAAGAGCGACACCATTCACCCAGGAGCGCAAGACCCACACCATTCACCCAAGAGAGAGTTTCTTTCTTTTATTCTTTTCCCCTCGTTTCTAAAAATACTTCGCGGTTCTGACATGTGATCTCAGGCACAGACACCCCGCCCCACCCCCACACTGTAGGATGTAGCACTAGACTTGGAGAGCAGCAAATTCTACAAGTGAAAACCCCAGGTAAGGAAGAAGCAGAGGATGGTTTAGTAATGTGATCCCGGGGGCTCCAGAAGCACCTCTAGGAAGAGCTCCCCCAAGCGGGCGAGCGGGCGAGCGGGCGAGCAGGCGGATGCTCGGGCCTGGGGAAGCGGCTTTTTGTCTTCTTCTCAGGGTCCTCTGGACGCTTCCGACCTATGCACTGAACTCTCTGAGGCAACTGGAGCGTCTATTTTAAAATGGCCTCTTTTTGACACCTGTTCAAACGCTGCTGGGTGACAAGCCACGCCCCCTCCCACACCCGCAGCCCTGGGGCGTTATTCCAGCCAGCTAGGGAACCTCTAGTCTCAACTTGAGCTTTGAAAGGATCTGAGGACAGACACAGAGAAGAATGTTTTCACAGATGTAGCCTGAGGCATACAATGATTGGGTTTTTTTTTTTTTTTTTTTTTTTTTCATCAACAACGCCACACAACGCCACAATTGCCCACAACGCCAGCTGATGCCTGTCTGCATGTGAAAGCTGAACCAGGCACTGAGGTGGGGACCAGGTCTGGAACTCTGTAAGCAAGAAGGCCATTGACTCAGAAGCAGCTAGTAAAAAAATCAAAGTGTTTGGACCTTTGAAGAAAGGGTAGAATCCCTTTAGTTTTTTTTGTGTTTTTTAAGCCTTTTTTTCTTTATTTTTCTTTCTTTCCTTTATTTTTTAACCTGTTTTTAAGGAGTAACCACTAAGGGTTGGGTATGTAGCTCTCACTCAGTCATTAGAGTGCTTGCTTGGCATGCACAAAGCTCTTCAATCTTCAAGCATAATCCTGGTGTGGTGATACAGCAATAATTCAGGAGTGGTGGTATACAGCTATAATCCAGGTGTGGTGGTATATGACTATAATCCAGGTGTAGTATATGACTATAATCCAGGTGTGGTGGTAATATGACTATAATCCAGGTGTGGTGGTATATAGCAATAATTCAGGAGTGGTGGTATACAACTGTAAGCCAGGTGTGGTGTATGAATATAATCCCAGCACCAGGGAGGAGGAGGCGGGAGGATCAGGATTTCAAGGTCAGCTACATAGTAAGTCTGAAGATAGCCTGAACTATAAGAGACTGGTCTGGGGCAAAAAGGGGCAAGCAAGGTCAGAGAAGTCATGTTCAACCTACAGGGCCTACTTCTAAACAGCATAACTTTGCCATCATAGGACGGGCCACAGCTCAGTACTGAACAGCCTTACCTGCTCACTACCAGCCTCCACACAACCACAGGCCACCTCCACAAGCCCCACAGCTAGTACAAGTGGACCATGGTGGGAGCATGGCTTAGTGGCATGGCTCTTGCCCTGGTTACATCTTGGCACCAAGAAAAATATCATGAAACTAAAACTACTTGAACTGTATTTAAGTTGTGGCTGAAATTCTGTATGTTCAGACACTTCAGCCCTTGCTGGCTTGCCCCGTTGCTTTGGGCTTGGGGTGGGGCAACAACACAGGCAGAGACATGTCCACCTTCTGGTGACTGAGAAGCAATGAACAAGAGGAATGGACGGGATTCCACAGCCCATGGCAGCAAGGGGCAGGACACCAGCAACCCAAGACAGGAAGGATCCCAACAGCTCTTCAAAGGCCCACTGGATGAACAATTTTCTTCCCCATGGGTCTTGGGATGGTGACCAGGTCTTTAGCATGTGAGCCTGCAGAGAGAGGCCACTGGTAAGAAATGCAGCATCTTTGATGTGATCCTGTCACACTTCTTTGATATCTGTGAAACATTAGCTAAATTACCTCCCAGAGCCAGAGCTTCCTCATTCCGGACTGTTCAGCTATGAGACCTTTGAGCAATTCCTAACTTGGTGCTTAGGAATATTTTTCAACACTATACCTCAACTGGGGTCTTGGTTGTGGGGAAACACTCTGGTCACTGGACGGCAAACTTACTGGAAATGCAAATCTCAGCCACACCTGACTCTGGAATCAGCCACTCAGAGTTGTAAAGGATGACAATGAAGCCCATTAAAGGCAAGCTGTTGCTGCCTAGCCAGAATAATGGAATCTACTCGGTGGAGGGATGTGTGAATCATCGACAACCATGGCAAGCACCAATGCACATAAAATAAAAGTAAGTTATTTAAAAAAAGAGCAAATCATCTAGCAGCTGGACAGTGGTGGAGGCACACACCTTTAATCTCAGCACTTGGGAGGCAGAGACAGGTGAATCTCTGTAAGTTTGATACTAGCCTGGTCTACAGAGTGAGTTCCAGGACAGCCAAGGCTGTACAGAGAGACCTTGTCTTGAAGAGAGAGAGAGAGAGAGAGAGAGAGAGAGAGAGAGAGAGAGAGAGAGAGAGAGAGAGAATCTAGCTGGTGGTGATGGTGGCAGCATTTGTGTTTAATTCCAGCACTCAAGAGGCAGAGGAAGCCTGCCTGGTCTGCACGGCAAATTGCAGGCCAGTTTCCACTGCAGAGTGAGACCCTGTCTCAAAATCATCACCATCGTTATCATCAGCATCAGCATCATTACCATCAATATGAACATCATCAGAGTGCAATTGTCCTTCAGACAGTACAGCAGGTCTGATGTCTCAGTATTGCCAGACAAGTTTTCCTAGGTGAGTGGCTTAGTCGGGGTTTCTATTGCTGTGAAGAGACACTGTGATCACGGCAACTCTTATAAAGGAAATCATTTAATTGGGGCTCACTTATAGTTCAGAGGTTCAATCGACTATTATCATAGCAGGGAGCATGGCAATATACAGGCAGATGTGGTGCTGGAGCTGGAGCTGAGAGTCCTACATCTTGCAGACAACAGGAAGTTGACTGAGACACTAGGTGGTAGCTTGAACATAGGAAAACTCAAAGCCTGTCCCCACAGTGGCACACTTCTTCCAACAAGGCCATACCTACTCCAACAAAGTCACACCTCCTAATAGTACCACTCCCTAAGAGCTTATGGAGGCCATTTTCTTTCAAACCATCATAGTGAGGGAAGGTCTTACATGGCAAGGAAACAAGCTTACTTAACATGTGACTTGTATTATGTGACCAAGGCACTTGTAACAGTCTATGTGAAGGCTTTCTCTCTTTCTTTGGATATAGAAGTAGGGGATTTAATGTGCAGTTTATACAGTGTGACAGTGGTCAGGGTTACCTATGACCTCTTGAGTAGCAGAGAAGCTAGTGTGTTCCCACCCTGCTTGGAGCCCTCTCTGTTTAGGGCCTGATTACTTAAAGGACATGGATTCTCAACAGACAAGGGATTCCCAACCACACAAGACTGAGAACTGTGGCCTTGAGCATTACTTCCCATCCTGTAGATGCTGTACCAAGCCCCTGGAGACCTTGGCAATATGCCAGGAGCCAGTTACAGGAAAAGTCAAAGAAGCTGTGTTTAAGGCACTCCCAGATACCTACCACAGTTTCAGTAGTGTGAGCCTGGAAGACACCAGAGCCCTTTAGCAGAAGGGTTCCCACCCTTCATGGCCACCTCAGGCCAACATCAGAGATTGTAGACACTGCTATACATACCCTTGTAGTGTGGAGGCTTGGAAGTGTTCTCCTGAGTTGCCCAGAAGCCTCTGCCTGGTGGAGTAGGTTGGAGAGGGCAGTGCCATGCTGTAGCCCTGAATCCCCTTCTCTGTGATTGACAGGGTGACGGTGACAATAGTTTTCAAGTCCTGCCCTGGCCCTTATTTCAGACTTTGTTCCCTCCTCCTGGAAGAAGCTGGACAGCATCTTCTAGAATCTTTTCCATTTTATTTTTTTAATTAAAAAAAAGTATGTGTATGGGTGTTTTGCCTGAACGTATAGCTGGGTACTGCATATATGCTTGGTGCATGCAGAGGTCAGAAGAACTACAGTTACAGATGATGTTGGTGCTAGGAACCCGAGTTCTCTAGAAGAGCAACCGGTGTTCTTAACTGCTGAACCATCTCTCTAGCCCTTCTGTTTTAGTTTTTGAGGCAGGGTCTACTCTGTAAACCAAGACTGTCCTGGAACTCACTATGTATACCAGGCTGGCCTTGAGCTCATGAAAATGCTGCTGCCTCGCTCTCAAAGTGCTGGAGTCAGCACCCATCAGACTCCACTTCTGAAGTCATTTAGGACAAGGATTACTTTTATGGTGCTGGGGATCAAACCTAAGGACTCACATGCTAGGCAAGTGCTCGGTCACTGAGCCACACATGCATCAACCTTCAGGAAGCATGTTTAATATAGGGTGGGCAGACAGAACACCCTCCAATAATTATTTTAACCTCACAAGCTTTCATTCCCCACTTGGTTACTATCTCTCTCCAGGCATCTGGCCTCTCTAAGAATGTGCTCAGAGGAAACTTTGATTTCAGACACTGGGTATTTCCAGAGATGGGAAACACAGATCCTGTAGCCAACCAAGAACAGGCACTTGGCAAGCCTCTGTCCCATGCACCCCTGGTTCCCAGGCTCCACGCCTGCCTCCCTGGCACAGCCCCTGCCAAGGAACAGCGTGTTGAGGGGAGGCTCTTCCTGTAGGGAGAAGCAGCTTTCTGGGTTTTAATGAGACCATTTATTGTCTCCTTGCTCTGACGAAGACAGTAAATGTGACGGGTGAAGTATAAAGAATAATTAGTCCCAGAGGTGAACCATCCCCTGCAGTCCATGTTTCCCCCTCAGCCTGTTGAAAAGTTGACTGCTTCCAGATGCTCCTGATTCCAACAGTGAGCAAAGCGGGTTCCTTTGAGCTGCAGACCTGTCAGGGAAAGCTGGCTTCTGAGAAGAGGCTTAGCGGGTTCCTAAAGGGTCTGCTGAGGAGGAAACAGGACTGAGGTGAAGCCCTGCAGGCCTCGACCCCATGAGGAGGTAGAGGAAGGCCAGGTCAGCCCTAATTAGCTGTGAAGGAATCTGGCTGTCTGGAAGGAGACTGTGAAGAATGCTCTCCTCAATTCCACTAGGCTTCCAACAGAGCCAGCCCAGTTAGGGACTTCCTGCTTCCCCAGAACTCTGCCATCACCACATCTGGAGTGGCTGATGGAAACTGTACATCAGCCTTTGATAAGCGCCTGCCACTCCCACTTCAGAGACAAGCTCTTTTGTCCACGCCAGTTGTCTGGTAGCTAGGAAAGACTCCTAAGAGCCAGGAGCCCTCAGAGACTGCTCAACCCAGCCTGTGACATGGAGGAGGAAAACTGAATGTGTGCCAGGGCCCTCCCTTATCTCTCTGTCCATTCTCTGGAGCTGAAGAGTGCAAGGGATCTGCTCTAAGAAGGGAACACATGGCCACATATTCCAGATGTGAGATTCAGGGGCCTAAGGAATGCCAGGGCCTGCCATCTTCCTTGGCAGGAAGTGCCAAAATACCATATGGCAAATGTCTACAAAGAGGGACTGACTATAGGTGGAGGCAGGCCTCGCTCTATTAGCCTGAGCAGGAGCAGAGGAGCGGAGACGGAGGGCTGCTGCAGGGGCATACCTACGAAGAACGAACGGGAGGCACAGCCAGGACAGCTCCTGCCCCTGACAGGGAGGAGAAGGAGTCAGAGGAGGGCCTGAGCTTACAAAGGCTGTTCCTCGGCTTCCCACGCTCACACATGCTTTGCCCTCCAGTTTCCCGCTGGGGTTTGAGCTACTCCAAACAGCACACCACAAGCAGGGCTGACTCCGCCACAGTGCTGAGGGCCCACAGCAGTTTTGGAAGCCCACGAAGAGTTTTCATTTCTTTTTAGAAACAGATATGGAAAGAAACTTTGAATCCAAAATGAAATGCTTTAATAATAATGTCAATATAGTCATCATTATGCAGTTATAACATATTTATAATTTTGCTGTATTCTTATGAGGGAGTGTTTTCTTTCTATTGAGTGTTTATGTCTGTATGTGTGAACACAGGAATGCTCATGCTTCAGGCTCTCCTGAGATTCACAGTGTGGTCCAGGCTGATCTCAAACTGCTGCAATTCTCCTGCCTCAGCCTCCTGAATTCTGAGATTACAGGGTAATCTGCATGCCTGGTTTATGTAATGCTGGGAACCAAACCCAGAACTTTGTGCATGCCAGGCAAGCACTCCACCAGCTAAGGTACATCCCCAGTCTGGGTTTGTTTTTGTTTGGTTGAGATAGGGTCTCACTTTGTATCCTGAGCTGTCTTGGAATTCAGAGAACGGTCTGCAATCTTCTTGCCTCAGTCTCTCAAGGGGCTGGGATTACAGGTGTGACAGACCTGCCTTGCTGTGGTCTTGTTTTCCACGAAGGGACTCAAAGTCACAAAGCCAAAACGCCTGGGAAGTCACTGACAGGCCTCAGAGAGGAAGCCAGGCTTAGTGTCTTATTCACACTGTATGAATCTGGAACCTGCTTTTGGCCTCATCACACAGCAGGTACAGAGACAGGCTGGGGCAGGCAAAGTCACTTGCTGAAGGTCCAGCTACCTGGCTGTGGAATCTGCATCCCAGCCAAGCTTGTCTGACTCCACTGCTCTCTGCAGAAACTTGAAGGACTCAGGGGCGGCAGGAAAGGGGCCAGGCAGGCCCTGAAGCTGTGCAGCCCAGCATCTGCAAGTACCTCATTGTGCAACTCTGTGTATTCTCAGAGCTCTGCCGTCTGCCTCCACCAGATGCGAGTTTGTGGCTTTCCTCCTTGGCTCCCTTCCCCAGGTTTTCATTCCTTTTATTCTGAAATGGAGCTGAAATCTTTCCAGCAGGACCCAGGGTGGACACCCTGAAGTCAGTAGGGAGTCCAGGAGGAAGTGAAGGCTGGGAAGGGGGCCAGGAGAAGGGGGCCCAGCTGAAGCACACAACACTCAATCCTTTATTACACGCATGTGGCCTGACCACGGTGGATGGGCTCCAGGAAACTCTGAAACCCTGACTGAGCCTCCCCAAGGCTGGCCAGGCCTGGATGCCTTCACCCTAGCCGGGTTTATTTTTCTCATCTCATAGCTGCAGAAAGTCATGAGCTGGGCCGAATAGACCCTTCTAGTCCCAGCAACACAGCAGACTTGACCTTGTGACCTTGGGCACAACCCCAAACCTTTCTACTTTGCAGTCCCCTGGGCTTAGTGGGGGTGGGCGGGGTGGGGGGGATGGGGGAGACAGCTGTTGCAGACTGGGAAAAACACAAACAGAAAGTCTGTGCTTCGGGTTGCTAGTGGGAGCATGCAGCATGCTTGGAAAAACAGCTGCCGAGCTCCAAGCTGATGAGACCAACCTGGGCTCTGTTGCCTACATACTGGTCATTAGGAACTCTGCCTTTAGTGGACAGACCTTCCATTCATTTCCTACAGGGATCTCTGGGAGAAAGCAGGCAGGACTTTTGAAGAGTCTTTTAGGGCAGGCCAGCGCAGTCTGCAGTAAGATAGGGCACCCCTCTTGGGACACATGAGTCTGGAGTCTGACCCAGCCCTGTAGCTCAACCCCAAGTAGACCCAGATGGAGGCCAGAGTTTGCCATGGCTCCGCCTGCAAAGGACCAGGCTGGCAGTCCCCAGAAGCCAGAACTGAAATCTGATCATGGACTGTCTGGGGCAGGTCTCAGGCCCTGTGGCTGGGCCACCAATGCCAGACATTAAGGCTGCAGGACCCATGCTGGGCCCCAGAGGGGACGGATATTTTGTGAGCAGGCAGAGCAACTGATGGAGGCACAGGTACCAACATACTTGACAGCTCTCAGGGCCCCACCCCCAAGGGGGGTGGCGGTGCTAAGCTGTGCTCAAGGGAAGCTAATTACTTCGGAGAGAAACGGGATAAATGCAAGGAGCGGGACCCACACACACCAGGCCTGGAGTCTTGCTATTTGCTGCTAATTTAATATAATTATATTACCTAATACAGAAACCACGTTCAGAACCGAGGCTGGCTCTCTGCTCCATCTAGGAGCTTCTGATGGGTTATAGGCAACATCTTGTTTTAATTCCCTCTCTCTCCCTCTCTTTTTTTTTGCCACTCCCCGTCCCCGTCCCCCCCCCCCCAACTACAAATGTCAGAAATGAATTATCGAAACCAGATGTGAGGTTTTGGGTGCCCATTTTCAGGCTAACAGATGCCTTGTACTAATAATGTACAGTTGTGACAGGAAATACGGTTTAGAGTCCTGGAAAAACATGAAAGCTAATTCCATTACCCCTTTTCATGGTACCTACTTCTTCTCAAATGCTCGACTGGTTTGGATTAGAGTGAAATTCTAGAGGAAACCCAGTTTGGTCTGCAGTGGTGACTTGGCTCTCTCTGTCCCCCTTCCCCCTGACGTGGCACCCACCTTTCCAGGCACCTGCAGACCTACATTATCTGTCTCAGTCATGCAAAGCAGGACATCTGGCCCCAGGGAGCAGGTCAGTCTTCAGGGAAAGCACCACCAAGACTTAGGGATGGGAGGCTTTGCCCTGTGGCGGGGACAGGCCCCTTAACCCTGCTTACATTTTACCTGGAGCAAAACTAAAGACAAAAAAAAACCAATAAAACATTTTTATACTCAAAGAACCAGATAAGCCCTAGAAATTGTTCTCGAGAGAGGGACTATTAAGCGGCTAAGTGCAATGTTTTCCAGAACTGGGGGCGTAATAAGCACAAAGCCAAATGAATGCACAGTTTGTTATCCATATTTCATCACCTGATGCATTGAAGCAAGCGCCTTGACAATGGCTTTTCTCCAGGAGCAGACAAGGCACTGAAGTAGCTGTGACACACCCATCGACAGCTATGCGGCTGAGAAGAGTCTGCACTCGCCCAGTCTCACACAGGCAGGCTCACTCGGGAGGAGGCACCCTGCTTCCTGCCCTGCCCCTCTTCAGGACAGAGTCCCAGCACCTAAGTCCAGTGCGCCAATCCCAACCTGCCCATGCTTCCCTGATCCTATACCTGAGAAGAAATAGCCAGGTACAGACAGGATGTCTAACCACCCTGAGTCTGAGGGCTTCTCCATCCCAGACAAAGAAGGAAGAAAGGGGAGATAATAGTTCATCGAAGTAACAAAAAAACAGAAAAAAATGCATGAGCCTGTAAGAGGAGGGAGGGCTGGAGAGGTAGGTGTGCTGGTACCTACGCCTCCACTTTACCTACTCTGTTACCAGTTCCTGGGTGGTTAAGAGCATTGGCTGCTCTTGAAGAGGATTCAGGTTTGGTTCTGGCTACCTACATAGCAGCTCACAAGTGCCTGTCACTCCAGTCCCAGGGAATCCACTGTCCTCTTCTGGCCTCCACAGGCACTAACTAGACACACACACACACAGAGAGAGAGAGAGAGAGAGAGAGAGAGAGAGAGAGAGAGAGAGAGAGAGAGAGAGAGAGAGAATACATAAATGCAGGCAAAAGACACACATAAAGTAAAAAAAAAATCTGAAAGTTTTAATAAAATGAAATTGGAGTGATGTTTGTTGAGATCTTGCCCCCCTCCATTCCTCTCTGCTGTCCTGCCTGAGTCACATTCCTGACCATATCTGATAAGGTGCAATAATTGGATTCCTAGCTTGTGGATGAAAAGACTGGACCATAGTGCTGCTGGGTAATCTGCTGAAGGTCATAATTAGTGGCAGAGTCAACACTCAAAAGGAAGTCTGATTTCAAATATGTTGTTTTGTCTGTTGTATGTCACAGCTGTACTGTGAATTACAGACAAATCCAAGTTCAAACTTTTTTTTTTTTTTATGCAGGCAAGATGTAAAGTTAATGACTAAATATATTAACGGAAAGTGCCATGGTGCAGTTTTGTGTGGATGATGCTCTTGCTGAGTTCGAGTCCCAGAACTTGTTAGAAGAAGCTGGCCGTGGCCATGTACGATTGTAATCCTAGTACTGAAAGAGAGATAGGCCTATCCCTGGGACTTGCTGGCCAGCTCCCAGCAGCCACCTGGTGAGTTTCAGGCCATTAAGAGATCCTGTCTCAGAAACATGGTAAGTGGCTCTTGAGGAAAGACATCCAGGATGGACCCCGGGGCCTCCAGATGCTCACACGTATACGTGTGCGCTCACACAAGCACGCACCCACCTACATCCAAGAATCAAGCCTTGGCTTTGTGCCCTAGCTTTAGCCCTCACCGCCCTTGAAACGGAAGCACCGAGTCTCTTTGGCTTCACTTTCTCTACTTTTAAGGCTGACATCACAATGTTTGTACTTATGAAAATCGTAGGGATGATTACTGTCCAAATCTTCATGTTAGCCAAATAACCCTCTGACCTCGTTACTCTTCTTTCTGACCCTTATCCATCTGAACTATAAAACTGTAAGGTCATTTCAGTCTTCCTGCTCTGGACACTGCAGTTCACGCAGTAGATGACATGGTTCCCAGGGGCAAGCTGGACAAGCTGAGGGGACGCCTTCCCAGAAGGGCAACTGACTGTGTGATCACACATGTGCATGTTGGAACAGCACAGCACCAATGAACAGGGGAAAGAACAGAGCTATGCCACACACAGCTTGGAGGAATTTCTGTGAGGGGATGAATGGGAAAAGCAAGATATGAACAAAGGTGCAAAAATGATTCCATATTTGCAAAATATCAAGCTGCAGCTCTGCCCTGGAATATGTATAGGTCCATATTCTACAGAAAATTACGGGACAAGGAAATAACATAGAAAAGTCTTTATTAATAGATTAAGGTGGATAAAATATGGGACTAGTACTGATCAGAGTGAAGAACATTGGGAAAGACTGTCGTTGAAAATAACAAGACAGCATATATTTTCTCAACACATGAAATTGTGTAGAGATCTCCACAAGTGGATGTGATGGTTAATCTTAATTGCCAACTGTCTTAGCTTGGGTTTCTATAGCTGTGAAGAGACACCATGACCATGGCAACTCTTACAAAGGAAGACATTTAATTGAGGCTCACTTATAGTTTCAGAGGTTTAATCCACTATCATCATGATGGGAAGCAAGGTGGCGTGGAGGCAGACATGGTTCTGGAGAGGTAGCTGAGAGTCCTACATCTTGATCTGCAGACAGCAGAAGGAAAAACTGTGTCACACTGGCCAGACTTGAGCTTATAAGACCTCAAAGCCCACCTCCACCGTGACACACTTCCTCCAACAAGGCCACACCTCCTAAGTGTCACTTCCTACAGCCAAGCTTTCAAACACACTAGTCTATGGGAGCCATACCTATTCAAACCACCACATCAACTTAACTGGATTAACAAACACCCAGGGCATTAATGAGGCACACTTTGGGTGTATCTGTGAGGGCATTTCCAGAAAAAGTTAACTGAGCAGAGGAAAGTCCCATCCTGAATGTGGTGGCACCAACCACTGACTGGTGTCCTAGAGCTAAAAAGGAGAATGCCAGCAGAGAGAGCATCTTTGTTCATCTCTTTCTACTCCTCTACCTTAAAGATGTGTGTGAGCTGTGAGCTGCCCCTGCGTGAGCTGCCCTGCTGCCATGCCTGCCCTGCCCTGGGGGACCATCTGCCCTGGGGGACCATCATCTGCCCTGGGGGACCATCATCTGCCCTGGGGGACCATCATCTGCCCTGGGGGACCATCATCTGCCCTGGGGGACCATCTGCCCTGGGGGACCATCTGCCCTGGGGACCATCTGCCCTGGGGGACCATCTGCCCTGGGGAACCATGCCTTCAAACCCCAAATGAAAATGAGCTTTTCTTCCCTTGAGCTGTTTCTTATCAAGTGTTCAGTTATAGCGATGGGAAAGCAGCTAATACAGAGAACAGAATTATGGAGTGGGGCCACTCCCGTGACTACCTGACCATGTGGTTCACAGGCCTCTAGAACCCGTTTGCAGAAGGAATATGCAAGTGTCTGGAGCTTTGGACTTGAGAAGCCCGGGGTGCTGTTAGCAGAGCTTACTTGGCTATTCTGGTGGAGGACCAGGAGACAGAGAAATCCAGAGAGCAAAGACTGTGCTCACGAGGTTTCAGAAGGTAGCGAGGACCCTAGGGAGAGCTGCAACAGCGGCTGTTCATGTTGAATCCTAGCAAAGCATTCGGCTGTGTTCTAGTTAGGGTTACTATCGCTACGATGAAACACCGTAACCGAAAACAAGTAGAGGAGGAAAGGGATTATTCAGCTTACACTTCTACATTGTAATCCATCACTGAAGGAAGTCAGGGCAGGAACCTGAAGGCAGGAGCTGATGCAGAGGCCATGGAGGAGTACTGCTTACTGGCTTGCTCCCCATGGCTTGCTCAGCCTGCTTTCTTATAGAATTCAGAACTACCAGCCTAGGAATGTCAATACCCATAATGGGCTGGGCCTCCCTCATCAGTTACTAATTAAGAGAATGCCTACAGGATCCCTCCTCAGATGACTCTAGTTGGTGTCAAGTTGACATAAAACTGGCCAGCACAGACTGTGTTTTGTCCCATTCCTGAAAACTTGGGTAAGACTGAGTTCAAAAGCAGTGAATTAAGCTCTTTGATGAAAGAAGTTTCAAGTGAGCACAACGTCCAGGCTGTGGCATGGTTACTGCTCATTGATTTACCCAGATTTACAGTGTAAGATTGAGAAATGCAGCGGGAAAATGTGAAAAAAAATGTTCAGCTTGGCCAGGAAAGGAGCTTGAACTGGTCAGGATTAATAGCAGGGTGGTTTCAGACAAAGTGGCCATAACTGTTAAAGAGATTAGAGCCATTAAGAAGAAACCTCACACTTTGCGCTGGAGTAAATGGAAAGGTACCCTGAAGGGAGAACTCCAGCTCCATCTACTAAAAGCTCAGTGTGTAGGATGCAGAGCGGCTTGAAAGCCCCACTGGGAAAGCCAGTGCCTGAACACGGAGAGGTCCAGTCACCCCGTCAAGCAGGACCGCCTGGGGGGGGGATAGTTTCCCAGGTTCAGCCAGCCAGGTGCTCAGAGACCACTGCAGCTGCGCTTCCAGAGGGCCAGGCTACACTTTTGAGTTGGAAGCAGATTTTGGCCCTATCCATGCGGTGCTTCCTTTGAAGGCATGCAGCCGCCGCCGCCGCAGGAGTAAGGGGGTCCAGGAGGCTTACATCAAGATGCCAGAGGGCCTCAGAGGACAAGTCACGAGTAGCAGCAGATCCTGTCAGGACTGTTTGTGAAGATGACAGACACCCAGGTATTAGTGGACACCACAGCTTGGGACATCCACTGAGGACAGCCGTAGGCACCAAGGGCAGCCAGCCCAAGAGAGAGGCCATGCATGCTAAAGCTGTAGAACCGGAGGGGCAGAGCAACCAAGCCCACTGGAGCCGGGGGGTTCCAGGACAAGCTCCAGGTACCAGATGAGGAGCTGCAGGGCTGGTGTCTGCCCTGTTGGTTTTTGTCCTTGCTTTAGTTTGAGTTGTCCTCACTGTGACTCTCTTCTCCCTCTTGGGGCAGGCATGTTTCCTGTGCCGCTCGACACTGAACATTCATAACTTGTTTTATACATTGATTTATTATGTATACAGTGTTCTGTCTGCATGTGTGCCTGCACTCCAGAAGAGGGCACCAGATCTCATCATAGATGGTTGTGAGCCACCATGTGGTTGCTGGGAATTGAACTCAGGACCTCTGAAGAGCAGTCAGGGCTCTTAACCTCTGAGCCATCTCTCCAGCCCCATTTTATTATTTTATTTTATAAGGGCTATCAATCAAGAGATTGCCCTAAGTCTCAGAAAAGACTTTTGAATGCTGCTGGGACTGGTGAGGCTTTTCATGCTCTCACAGAGGACTGGACTCATTTTGAGTTACGAGATGCCGTGGACCTTTGGGGATCTGGCATGACTTGTTGTGGTTTAAAGTGATGTGATTAGGTGTCATCTGATCAGGGCTGAACACGCGATAATCTTCATTGACAACTTGATTGAATTAACAGACACCAAGGAGTCAAGCCTTAGAGTGTGTCTGTGAAAGCATTTCCAGACATAGCTAGCTGGGTGGGAAAGGCCCTTCTTGTATTGAGTGGCACCATCCCTTGGGTTGGTGTCTGATACGAATTTAACAAACAAACCTGAGTGGCAGCATTCGTCTCTGTCTGCCCCCGACCTGTGAGGGTGTGAACAAGCCACCTGATGTTTCTGCTGCCACAGCTGAGGGTGACCCCCTCTGAGCTTTTCATGCTACAATGAAAATATTCTTAAAGTGTGCATCCAAACAAACCTGCCCTCCACCAAGTTGCTTCTGGTTGGGGGATCTAGTCACAACAATAAGAAAAGTAAATAATGCAGTAAGTGTGTCTTATTCGTTTATTCAAAGAATTGCTCATTAGTTATTTAAAGTGAGATGTGATGGCTCATACCTGTCATCCCAGCACTTGAGAGGCTGAGACAGGGGAATAGCTTTGAGTGGGCCTCAAACATAGTAGATTACATAGTGAGTTCCAGCTTAGCCTGGGCTATAGTGTGAGAGTCTGTCTCAAAAGAAAAGAAAAAACAAAACAAACAAAAAAACTAATATTTGCTTCATTTAGACCCATGTCTGGATGCAAGCGGTTGCTTTTACAGCATCCTCCTCCTGGGGTGCGATCCCCAGAGGATGGGAGGTCAGTGGACAGTTGCTAACGTAAAAGGTTCTCTGAGGTATCATTAGTGTGTATTCTTAGCCATGTTTGTGCTGTGTATCACGTCTGCAGCCTTCTTCTGAGATCAAGAACTTCCTATCACCTACCCAACATCATTTGTATTCAGTACATTCATGCAGAAGAGTTGTGTACAGTCAGGCCAGGAGCCTGCAGGGAGCCAGACAAAGCTCCGAGAAAGCTGAGCCCTGATGAAGCTTACCCTCTTAGTGACTATAATTTCAAAAATAATGAGTAAAATATGAGAACAGCAGGCGATGCAGAGAGAGAGAGAGAGAGAGAGAGAGACTCAGGACTATCATCAAGAGGGTGTCGGGGGATCTGTGAGGAGGCACTCATACAGTAGACAGTGGCCAAAGCCCACATTCATCAAGAAGATGAATGACCTGGCAGATAGAACAGCTGTTCTGCCTCATCCCTCCCTCTCACCTGGTTCAAACCACTGAGACCTCCAGCCTCTGCAGTACTAGCCCCTCCCTGCGCTTGTTTCTTGCTTTCTGTGGTTGATTTTCCACACAGGCAGCCCTGTGATCCTTTTCAAATGCAAATGAGATCATGTTAGAACACCACAAAAGCCTCCCAGAGCTTGTATGTTGTTCTTACCTTGCCTGACCAGTCCTGTGGGCAGCCACCAGCCATCTCTCTGACCTCAGCCTCCTTCATCCTTGCACAAGCCCAGCTCGGACCTTCCACACAGCTGCCTGGGCTGACTCAAGGCCTGCCGCTCCCACAGTGAATGGGGATTCAGACCAATTCTTTTCCTCACATTCCACAGACAATCCATTGGCAAGCCCTGACATATGTCCCTGCTAAGGAGGTTAGTTCCTGAGCCAAGAGCTCTGCTCGGAACAGACACTGTACTTTGTCTGGATGGCCACAGACAGCCTGCCTGACATCCTGCACCATGAAGCTAAAAGAATCCTCTTTTTAAAATGTATCCTGGCTGGGAGTGGAAGTGTGCGCTTGTATTCCCCACACTCCAGAGGCAAGAGGGTCACAGCAAGTTCAAAGCCAGTCTGGACAACATAGTGATAAGATCCTGCCTCCAAATAAAAAGGACTGGCGAGATGGCTCAGCAGGTAAAGGTGCTGACGCCAAGCCTGACGCCCTGAGTTCAATCCCCAGACACCCCATGATGGAAGGAGAGAGCTGACTCTAGCAAGCTATCCTCTGACATCTACACACAAGCTGTGACACGCATGTGACACGCATGTGACACGCATGTGCCCACAAATATACATGCACACAAATAAATAAATGTAATAACAATTAAAAAAATAAAAAGAGAGCTGGAGATGTCGCTCAGCGGTAGAACACTTGCCTCACATTATATGAAGTCCTGGATTCAAATCCTAATACTGCGTAAAAAATTAATTCAACATATAAAAATATGTATTGAGACCAGCTACATGCTAGGGTCTCTTCTCAGCTGTTCCACAAATAAACGTGGAAGAAAAGATTCCTTCCCCCCTCCTTTCCCAAAACCCTGGGAAACAAATAGTGAAAAAAAAAAAAAAAATTCTGGGCCAGGCGATGGTAGCACACGCCTTTAACCCCAGTACTCAGGAGGCAGAGCCAGGTGGATCTCTGTGAGTTTGAGGTCAGCCTGGTCTACAGAGCGAGATCCAGGACAAGAACCAAAAGAAACTATACAAAGAAACCCTGTCTCAAAAAAAAAAAAAAAAAAAAAAAAAAAATCTGCTTTGGACAGGCAAAGCAAGCATGTGTTTAATTGGCCAATATTGTGAAAAGCATTTGTATATAAATTAACCCTCTACTGTCATCTCTAAAAGTGTCATCCCAGCAGGGCATAGTGGCATGCGTCTGCAAACCCAGCAACTGAGAAGCTGAGGCAGGAAGATCAGCGGTCAACCTAGCCTGGGCAAACAGAAGAGGACCTTATCTTAAAACAGAAACTAACCTCATGACTATGTTCCCAGCCCTTGGGATGTGAAGGCAGGAAGATCGGGAGTTCACGGACCCTGCTGTGATTTGAATAAAAAATGTTCCCCATATGTGCATGTATTTGAACACTCGGTGCTGTTTGAAGAGACTATGAACCGTCTTCCAGGCGATGGAGGAGGTATGCCTCAGGGCTGAAGGGGGTGGGCTTTGAGGGTTTTTAGCTTCTGGTTTGATCTCCCGCTATCTGCATGAGGCTGAAGATGTGATCTCTCAGCTTCCTGCTCCAGCTGCCTGCTCCCTGACCCCCACCCGCACCCCCCACCCCTGTGGTTATGCACTCTAGCCCTCTGGAACAGTAAACCAAACTAATGTTCCTCCATCTACTGCTTTTAGTCCTGGTGTTATATCACAGCGGCAAAAAGCAACTAATGCAGACTTCTTTCAAAAACAAAAACCAACCAAGCCTGTCCCTGCAAGAAAACAGAAAACTAGCCCCAAGGCTCTCCTCGGAAGCGCTCAGCATGAAGCAGATCTCCCAGAGCTGGAGTGCTCTGTGCCAGCCCCGGGAAGGTGCACTGCAAACCAGCTTAGATGAAAACATTTCTAGACTTTCAGAAGGAGAAAATATAATTCTTTGATAATTCGTGTTAAGGAAATCTTTGCACCTGGGAAGGATGGCCAGGAAGCTAGCTTTCCGGTGAGGGGGGCAGAGGTGTACCTCCTGGCTCTGTGTGGCTCCTGGAAAGATTTGAGGGCAACTGCTACACACCATCAGGTAATCTTAACTGTCATCACTCACAGTCTAATCTTCCCAGGCTTTGATTACAATGCCCCTCCGAGCTATCTTTAATTTTACACTGGCTGTTTGCCCCCAGCACCTGCAAGGTAAACATTGTGGTTCCTTTTTCATTTGCTCAAAGGACCGACCGGGTATTTGCTCCCTGGAACAAAGTAAAGGTTTGTTGAGAGAAGAACACAGGGCACGTGGGGGGTTGGGGGCAACCATGAAATCTATGTTTTCTGACCAACTGAAGAAAGTGTTGATATAAAACTATACATACCTTTCCAGGACCGGCAGGATGACTCGGCAGGTTCCGGTGCTTGGTGCCAAGGCTGATAACCTGAGTTCAATCCCTAGAATCCCTGTGATGGTGAGAATTTGTCCTCTGACCTCCGCATGAATGCAACGGCATGCCGACCCCCACACATACATACACACACCCGGACATATGTAAAGAAAACATTTTAAAGGAGAGAGAACCCCTTAGCCTTTCATTGCTGCTTTGGCGTGAGCAGCATGGATTGTCCCTTTTCTACGGCCAAAGGCTCCATGGTTTTCAGCTCTTCTTTATTTTCAATGTCCCCTAATTAAAAAAACAAAAAATCAGTTGCAGGACACAGCAACCATCATATACATTTTAAACACAAGTATTATTAATTATCAGTAGTAGGATGGCTAGAAAAGTGTTGGCAAGATGGAAGCCGTGTATCCAGGCTGTGCCTTCTGGAATGTCTCCCAGAACAACACAAGACTGGAGAGGACTGGGTGATGCCCCACACAGGTGAGTTGAGTTAAAACATCCATGTAGGGGCTGGGGATGTAGTTCTATCATGCATAAAGCCCTCGCTTTAATCCACACAAACACTGTCATCTTAGTACTTAGGAAGTTGAGGCAAGGTCAGAAGTTCAAGATCATCCTCAGCTACATGGCAAGTTATAAATCAGTCTGAGCTAGAACCTTGTCTTTAAAAAAAATACGGGGGGTGGGGGTGGGGTTGTTGTGTGAAGAGATGGCTCAGCAGTTAAAAGCACTGACTGTTCTTCCAGGGGACCAGAGTTCAATTCAGTCACTCACAACCATTTGTGTTCCAGGGGAATCCAATGCCCTTTTCCGGCCTCTGAGAACACTGCATACACATGGTACACAGACTTACATGCAGGCAAAACACCCATACGCATAAAATAAAATAATAATAAAACATTTAAATACATGTGACCAGATCCCTAGCTGTGGCCAGGGCTCTAGCTGTGGCCATGGCTCTATCTATGACCAGGTCCCTAGCTAGATTTAAGAGTCAGGAATCTGTCTGACTAGCTGCTCTGTTCTCTAGTGGACACTCAAGTGCTGAAGCTGTAGGAAGAGGGGGCCTGTCCTCGGTTCCTTTGTGCATTCATTGGCCATAAATCATATAAGAAACCAGGCTCAGCAGGCTGGAGTGATGCTGAGTGCCTACTGGCCATAACCCTCATCCACTGGGCAGCCAGTTCAGAGACTGAAGAGCTCTCGCCTGCACCCCTGGTATGAAGCATGAAACTCCCCCATGAACAGCAGCCACCCACTTTGAGAGGGAGGGGAATTACAAGTGGGTTAAGACGTAATCACCCACCTTGTGGAGGGGGGAATGAAAGCAAAAACAGAGAGATGTTCTAGGCAGGAGAAGGGCAGGCTGCCATGAAAGGAAGAACTCTCCATTTTAAGTTGGCATCTGTGGCTTTGGATTAATTGTTTGTGGTCACACTGATGTCTTCAGCCGGTCCACATGTGGGGTATCCCCAGGGTGAGGTAAGACCCCAGTCCTCCTTTTGGGGATCCTGAGTATTCTCCCCTGGTAAGCCACTGTCTGCTATAATGTGTTTTAATTAAACATAAAACTTGACAAAAGAAAGCTAGGTAAAGATGGAGAAGGCTGGAGCATAGGCTGAAAAGAGAGCCTCACTCAGGGGGGACACTGTGACGCTGGTGTATGCGGAGAGTGTTTGTTTGAGGACAGTGCGAGGCCATGTGAATGACAGAGGACCCCACAGAAGCTGAGCAGTCTTAAGAGGCCCCACAGCTTCTCAGCTTGGCTTCACCCCACCTCCCATTTGAGGTCCTGGCCAGATCCACAGCTGGCAGCCAACCAAGGTGGGCTCAGGACACACCCTGGATCAAGGCTGTGTTCAACAGGTAATAGCTACTTGCTAAAAGGAGAGCCTCTGTAGGGCAGGGGCTACAAGTAGAATAGAGGCTGGGGAGAGACTGTGGCTGGGTCAAAGTGAAATTTAGCGGAGGAGTTACGGAGACTGTGGAAAGGCAGGAATTCCAAGTGTGGGAGTCCTTCAGCCTGTCCTAAGAAACTCAGCAGTCTGGGTCAGAAGATTCACCCCTCCTCAGCTACCTCATGTCTGCAGTGACTCTGGCCAGGGGAGGCTGCAGTACTCAGGTCATCCTGGAACAGCCTTCCTGGTCTTAAGTGTCCTGCCTTCATCTCTTCAGTGACCTGAGGGGCTTCTCCATCCTCACTTACCTCATGCAGGGGTTCTGGAGTCAGGGTCCATATCAGAACATGTGGGTGGAGCTTCCTTTCAGTTCTCTATACCCCAGATTCTTCACTCCAACATGGAGGGAATGAAACTACACATTCCAAAGGTCGCTGAAGGGTTAAATGAGATGTAATTAGATCACACACACATTAATATAAATTATCTCACAGCAGTGTTAGTGCTAAGTAAATATTTTCAACTTCCGCTGTGACAAATTCTCTTCAGAGATTGGGGAGCACAGACTATGTAGAGGCAGGCCATGATGGAACCCGGATGTAGGGGGTTAGGAGGTCAGATAAGAAAATGATAGTAACTGACAGCAAATGCCAGCAGGTGAGTCGGAGCCTGGAAGGGAGCAGAGGTCACTAGGTGCATAAAGAAATAGGGCTGGAACCAACATAAGTTAGACTAGATGTAGCTGCCGTATCAAAGGCCAGAATCCTGGTGCCTCTATTGCCTTACCTAACAATTCTGGCTAGTTGGTTCAGGGTGGATCTACTCTGATGAGGGTCTGGGTTTCTTCTGCCCTGTGAATCGTCTCATCTAAGACGGTTGCTCCACCATCAGCCAACGCTCTGCCTTCCAGCAGTGGGAAGGAAGAAAAGCCACAGTGGTCACATGCTTTTCCTAAAGACACCGTAGAAGATGCACGGACCACTTCCGCTCAGATGCTTGTTCATGGAGCTGCAACAGTCGGGAGAAAGTGGTTCTTAGACGAGCAGTCAATAGTAGAGGGTGGACACCAGGACAACAGACTGTCTACACAAGGGTTAGAGTGTGTTTGTGGATCCAATGGAACTTTCATTTCTAATGATCTCCAAAAACACCTGGCAATTCCATACCATCTATGACCAGTGTTCAAAAGGCCAAACTCTACAAAGACGTGGATGCTGGAAGCTTCCTACAAAGTCTCCACCACTGCCACCGACGAAATAACACAGCTTTACCACCATTGGTGGGAAAATGGCTCCAGTTGTCCAATTCTGCTCCAGGAAAATATTTTGGAGTCGAATTAAGTCACACAGCCATTAAACAGACTTCTTCCTCTTGATCGATTCTGTTACGATTGAGGTTTGCTGAGCAGCTCACCTCTTCAGAGAAGGGATTTAAAAAGACCAGACATGCCAAGTTTTTTTTAACTTTGACAAAAATATTCTGTAGAGTTATTGTTGGATTCAAAGGCAGCGAGAGTGATGAGGTACTGGAGAGGAGCCGGATGCTAAGACTCTTTCCTCAGCTGAGGGGGGCTGGTGTCACTCCAAGCTCCCCACAACCCCCCATCCTGTAGCTTAATCACCAAGATCTGGGCTTCTCCCTAGCAGACTGACTGAGCAGCTCCTTCAGGAGAATCCAGGTCCCCAAAGCTCAGCCGCTTCAGTTCTGTCCCCCACGCACGACCCTGCCCCTGAAATTGCTGCCATTCAGTCTCCTGAGTTCCCTGGACACGGCATTATAGGGAATGAGATGGGGTGGAGTAGGGTAGGGTGGTTCACACATTTGTAATCTCTGCACTTTGGAGGCTGAGGCAGAATTACTGCAAATTTAAGGCTATCCTGGGCTACTTGGAGAGTTCAAAATCAACTTGGGCAGTTACACAGAAAGACTTTGTGGAGAGTGGGGGAGGGGAGGGAGAGGAAGAGGAAGAGAGAGGAGGAGGGAAAACTACAGACCAACATCTTTTATAGATGTAAAATTCCTCAGTGTTGGAGGTGGTGGCACAACCTTTAATCCCAGCATTCGGGAGACAGAGGCAAGTGGATCTCTGAGTTCAAGGCCAGCCTGGTCTATAGTGTGAATTCCAGGACAGCCAGGGCTGTTAAACCAAGAAACTGTCTCAAAAATTTTTTCCTCCTTTCTTCCTTCCTTCCTTCCTCCTTCTTTCTTTTCTTTCTTTCTTTCTTTCTTTCTTTCTTTCTTTCTTTCTTTCTTTCTTTCTTTCTTGTTTTTCTTTCTTTCTTTCTTGTTTTTCTTTCTCTCTCCCCCCTTTCTCTTTCTTTCTTTTGTTCATTGTTTCAGTTTTTTGCCATCCTGCATTAGCAAATGTAATTTTGCAACATAGGACAGAGAAAAGAAGTCCTCTTCTCTCTGAGATGGTTTCAGTTGCCCTGGGGCCTTGGAATTTTCACAAGGAATTTTAGAAACAGCTTCTCTAGTTCTACCAAAAGATGCTTGGTAATCAAAGACATTGGTTAAGAAAACTGATGGGCACGCCACAGGAGAGATTTTTGACTACCTTCCCCATGCACACTCTCACTGGTGTCGGGCTGAACAATGCCACTCTCTAGAATACAACTTTACAGAACAAAGGTGACTTAGAGGAGAGAATGGAGTTAAGCATCTGGAGCTGGAGAGACGACCATGGCTCATTCAGGTGGGTCAATGTGAGCATCTGGTCTTAACAAGTTGTCCAAGGAGGAGGAGGAGGGTGGGGAAGCATAGAGACAGGTGAGCTTTGAACATGGAGAAAGTGGGGGCACTTACATATTCCCTGGAGGAGGTGGAGAAGGGGCCTGAAGCCTCCAGAGCCTCTGAGGGAGGGTGGCCCTGATTTGGAAGCAGGGAAACCTCTATTTGACCTCTCACTTTCAGCCAGGAAGAACTTTGTCACTGTCATGGTGTTGTGTCATGGCAACAATATGAGACAGACACATGCAGCTGGACATCCCTACACTAGCCATTATGTACTAAGCTTAAGAGTACCATTGAGAAGTAATCCGCATCTGCTACATTCAGCCAGGCTAAGTATTGAATACAGTGTTCACAAGGTCACAGATGTGCACAAGGTCACAGATGTGCGCAAGGTCTCACTTCTGTGTTCTCCAGGCCAGTGGCACCAACCTCGGTTGTTGTTGCTTTGGTAGGTCTCAGTCCTTGACTTTCTCTTCTTCAATATTATTGTAGCTCTTCTGGGTCCATTGAAAGTCTGTGTGAGCTTTAGGACTACCTTGTCAACTTTGCAAAGATATCCTGACCCCAGATACTGTAGATTGTAATTTTTCTTAGCAAATATTTGCATGTTTTCTTCCACAAATGTTAGTTTGCAATATGCTGTTAGCCCAGATCAGAACCCTTAAATATTTTTCTTTGTATATAGTTGTGTGTATTCATGAGTGTGGGAGCACACTTGTGTGTGTGTGTGTGTGTGTAGTGTGTATTTATGTGTGTGTGGGCACACTTGTGTGTGTGTGTGTATTCATGTAGGAGGGCACACTTGTGTGGGGGCACACTTGTGTGTGTGGGTGGGGTGTGTGCAGAACCGAGGTTAATGTCGGGTGTCTTCTTCAATTGCTCTCCACCTTACATATTCAGACAAGTTCTCTCACTGAACCCAGAACTCTCCATTTCAGCTTGTCTAGTTATCCAGCTGGCTCTGGGCATCCTGTTTCTGCTTCCTGTGCAGTGGAATTATGTGCTGGCAAACCACCCAGGGCTTATGTGGTGCTATGGACTCAAACTCCAGACCTCAAACTTGCACAGCCAGGGTTTCACCTGCTGAGACACCTCCCCAGCCCAGAACCCTTACAGTTTTAGTTTAAAACGATTATTTATCTTTATGTTCTGTGTGGCTGCACGTTTGTGTGTGTGTGTGCCACATGCACGCTGGTGCCTGCAGAGGCCAGAAGAAAGTGCCTGGAACTGGAGTTACAGGCAGTTATGAGCCGCCTGATGTGGATGCTCGGAACCAAGCCCAGACCCTCTGCAAGGGCAGCGCATGCTCTGAACATTGAGCCACCTCCCCAGCCCCTGTTTCCATCCATTTCTCTGGGGGACGGCGGGCTGTTCCTTGTGTTACCTGCTTCACTGAGAAAGATGCACAGGACACACTAATCCACTAACAAAGGGGCTGGCGGCCCAGTGGTGAGGACTCAGACAAGCGTAACCTGACGGTTGCTGGTGGGAACGGTGCAGATGCTTTAGAAAATCCACTTTACAACAATCACAAGGAAAGTTCAATTTCAGGTTCCCCGACAAAAATGTCACAGGGCCTTTGTTCACAACAGCTCCAGATTAATACAAATGGCCACCAGTGAAAAACAAACATAAGAAAACAGTTTGTGGGTTAGAATTCCAAGTACCGGATGAGGCAGGGGGCGCAGACAGAAAGATTCTCAGATCCTGACAGACAGAGGGGCTTGGACAAAGAGAAGGGAAGAGAATATGCTCACTGCAAGTCAAGGGGTGAGGCCTCAGGAGGATGCAAGCCCAGACTAGAGCTGCGGCTGCAGAGCTCCACATGTATGCAAGGCCCCAACTCCACCTCTTGCGCGTCCTGGAGTGGAGGGCCCAGCCTGGCCACACTTGCAAACTAAAGCAGAAATCCCACTTCCTGTGGGTGGAGGATGAAATGAGAGAACATAGAAAAGGCTCCGAGCAGGGTACCTAGAACACAGCAGAAGACCAGGGAATGGCCCCTCTGAGATCAGAGCTGCCCGGCACCCTGGAAGACCTTGGGATGGATGAAGGGATGAAGTCTGGGAGCTGGGTGTGTGGTGCTGTGTCCACACCTGTACCAGCTCACAGACCCCGCCCCCAGACTTCCTGCTACAAGGAGGGTCTAGATAGTTGAGGCAGAGGAGACTGTAGGAATCACAGTTCATAAGGTATTTGCCCTCTGACCTTTCCAGAACAAGCTGTTACGCAGTCGGGTAAATCTTCAATTCTCCTACTCTTCCTCACTTCCTCTTCCTTGTTATGGAAAGAGACTGAGGGCAAAAGAGAGTGGAAAAAGAGAAAGTTCAAATGCTCAGTCCTTCTGCGCTTATGAGGAGACAACGCCTGCACTGCAGAGCTGTTTTTAGGAAAATGGATCCCGTGTATTAAGTGGTTGTAACAGTAATAACACATTGGTAGTTGCTACCATCATCATCACCACCACCACCACCAATCATCATCATCTTGTTTTTTGTGATAATATAGCCTTAGAATAGTCTTGGCTGGCCTAGAACTCACTATGTCGTCCACAGCAATCCTCCTGCCTCAGCTTCCCAAATGTTGGGTTACAGGTGTGAGCCACCATGCACAGCCTTGTTTGCTATTACAGATTAAGCTTCTGTAAATGGAGTGTGGTGTCACAGGCCTGTGACCCCAGTATCGGAGAAGTGGAGACAGGAGGATGGGAAATTCAAAGCCATCCTTCCCTATGTAGCAAGTGTGAGGACAGGCTAAGATACAGTATACCCTGTCTCAAACGAACAAACCAAACCAGGTGGAGCCTCCCTGACCTGAAAATATAAAATGTCGCAAATGCTAGGATTTTTTCACTTCTCCAACACCACACAACAGCCTTGAGTGACAGGTTGCAGTCAGGATGGAGATGATGTAGAGGGACATGGGTAGAAAGTGGACTCTGAGATGGTGACTTCTCGTTCCTGAAACACATTGCAAGGAAACAGGGCAGGAAAGCATGGTGGTGAGCACCTAAACAGGGGAGGGGAGAAGGGGAGGACCTATGATGACGGTAAAGAGGAGAGGCCTCAGGAGCTCTATAAAATACCCATCTGCTCAGCAGCCTCCCGGCTTTGGGACTCTCCCATCCTGAACGAATAAAGCTGTTACTTTTTCCTTTACGGCTTGGTCTTCTGTCTTCCCCAGAGGTTCAGTTCTTTGTCCTTGCATAAAATGAACACAGTGAACCCCTAGAAAACTACCAACACTCTCCACAAGAACACACGGCACCAAGAGCACCATATCGTGACCTTTGGCCTATGTGGACGAGTGTCTCCAGAATTCCTTCCCTGGGGAGACAGGAGCAATGTCTAACCTTGCTTACAACAAACGAAAGTACGATTTTGCCAATGCTTACCTGGAAGCCTGATGGGTTTGGGGGCCTCACTTACTGAGCACGGGTGAGGGGTTCCTGGAGGAAGCACAGTGACTCCGAAGGGGTCGCTCTGGAAAGGGTTCATGCAGCGTGGAGGGTGGCTTCCCCAAAGCTGCACGGACTTCCTCAGTTAACCTCCCAGACTATACACCCCGCACCTTCCTGTGCAATTGGGGCAGGATGTACACCAAAGGCTGGGAGGAGCAGCTGTAAGTCAGATGAGGATTCGTGACCCTCTCCAGCCCTCCTTCTTTGAGGGAATGTTAACAGTCAAGAAGGCCAGTCTTGATGGACTCTTGCAGATAGGCACAGCTGATCTGATTCACACAGCAGCTGTTTTACTCTGAGGACTGAGTTCTGTAAGGATAAGGTGATTTGTGAAACAGAAATCCATTGTTTTAGACCTAGGTCCTGTCCCCAAGATATCTTATTATGTATTTGAAAATATTTCCAAGTCTGAGATCCTAAGCATTTCTGGTCCCGAGCATTTAGATAAGGAGTGGCTGCCCTTTCCATTATTACGCTGTTACCGCTGTGGCCTGCTCCCCAAGGCCAGCTGCAAAACGGTCGTTAGTTTATATATCCACCATCTACATCCTTCCCTGCAGAGAGCATGAGAGAGGGGGCCGGGGGGAAGTCGAAGCTGGAGAGGCAGGAACAAGGTCCAAAGATGCCTACTGAGCACCAAGCTCTCTGCCTGTCCCACCAGATCCCCTCCCCCATCCTGCTACTAATAGAATCAGAAAGTAACACAATCCTTGGATTCTGAATTCCTGGAGGATTCTGGCTAGGGGCTCTGGAGCTGGCAGGAGGCCTGAGGTGGAGAGAGGTCTGATAAAGATCAAATGTGCAGGCTCCTGTCTACCCCAGGCTGCCTCCTTAAACCCAGCCTCAGCTCTGGCCTGCACAGGCTTCCTGTGGAGAGAGGGTTCAAGGCCACAGAGCCCCAGGAATAGCATCTAATCAGAACCATGTGTGGAGATCGTCTCTGCCTTGATTCTTGTTTTTGCTTCTCCCGACCCCACCTGGAGGATGCAGGAGTAGCCCACAGGGAGGGCCTTTCCTACCAGCCACCTAGGGACTGGCTTAGGGACCTCACCACCCATCACTGCAGGAGAACACAGATCAAAGAAGAGTGGCCACTGAGGGCCAAACCATTGGGACGCAGAGAAAAAAGGGTAGAAAGCAGGAGAGTGGTCCCTAGAGTCCCCAGGCCCTGCCTGCATCTCATGTGCCAGGGCGGTGACTGAGGACAAAAGCCAGGCAGAGCTAGAAGAGCCGCCGCCGCCGCCTCTAACGGGAGAGGGTGCTGTGGACGGGTGTGAGGTGCCCTTTGACCTTCCTGGCAGAGCATGAGCTGCTCCCAAAGCTCACTGAGATCAGCCAGACCTGCCTGGGCGCTTCACGAGCTGCTGTACACAGTGGTCCTTACCCTACCGTCTCTGTGAGCCCTGACGGTCTCCACACTGAAGGCTTGCTCCTTGTGAGCCTTTGGTCGCATTTTGTCAAATGTTCTTAGTCCATACATAACCTTGCTTGGTGAGTGCTGCTGATTCATTTAGCACATGTGCATTGGCATCTACTCCATAGCCCTCTCGGGCACTGTCACTCACGGAACGGCTTCTTGTCACCCTCTGTGAGGCTCTTCACTGCCTTCCTGCACAAAGCAGCCGCAGGCAGTATTTCCAGGTGATGCCTTGGACCACTTTAAATAGAGACGCGGCCCCAACTCTCAAAAACGTTAAAAGTTGCACTTAGTGGACTGAGAAGGTCATCTGGAGACAGCATGAGACCTGAGAGGAGCAGGGCCTGCCTGACTTTACCTCAGTTAGGAGGGTGTGGGGAGTGATACAGATTTCTGCTGCACATGCACACCCACCCACACCACAGACACACACACCACAGACACACACACATACACAGACACATACACACCACAGGCACACACATACACAGACATACACACACACACACACACCACATACATACACAGACACACACACACACCACAGACACACACACACAGACCCACCACACACATGCACAGACACACCACACACATACACACCACAGACCCACCACACACATACACAGACACACACACAGCACACACACATACAGAGATCCACCACACACATACACAGACACACACACACCACAGACACACCACACACATACACAAACACACCACATACACATACCACACACACACACACCACACACAAACACACCACACACATACACAGACATCCACACACATACAAACACACTACACAAACACACACATACACACACACCATACATACATACATATTACACATAGACACACCACACACAAACATGCATACAGAGATACATCATACACAAATATGCACACAAACAGGCACAGACAGAGATACACTACACACAAACACATACACATAAACAAACACACACCCCATCTATATACATACAGACACACACACAGACACACCACATACAAGCACACATATACTGTCCATACATATATACTACATACACACATACAGAGACACACACCACACACAAACACACACACACCATCCATACACACAGACATAGCCCCCTCACACAAATGTACCACACACAAACACGTACACAAATGCACACACACATATACACTCCCAACCCAGGTGTGCAAAGCTCAGCAAATATTGACCTGGATTACAAACAAATATTAATTTGTAATCAATCTTACATATACATAAAGTCCTAAATTACAAGGTTGACTACACGAGCCATGATCTTCTAAGCATCCCATAGCAGTGCAAGCAATCCCATTAAAGACAGAAAATGGGGGGGTAAATTGTACAGATGAAAGATAAAAAGATGCTGTGTATTTTGTTACAGCCAGAGGCTGATACCAGGTCTTCCTCCTCTTCCTCTTCCTCCTCTCTTTCTTTTTCTTTTCTTTTTTTTTGAGACAGGGTTTCTCTGTGTAACAGTCCTTGCTGTCCTGGAACTCATTCTGTAGACCAGGCTGGCTGGAACTCACAGAGATCCTCCTGCCTCTGTCTCATGAGTGCTGGGATTAAAGGCGTGTGCCACCATTCCCAGCTTCTTCTTTTCTTAATATTTTTTAATTTCAAGCATGTGACTTGAAGGAAACACCACGAAAGCAGACTGCCCTGCACCACCCAGCCCTTACCCGTGTGTCCACGGTCCTGAGTGGATGAGTGCAATGCCACCACACATTGCTGTGCTCTGCCTAACTGCTTTGGGGATGCTTTTGGGGAAAGGGCCTTCCTCTCTCTTTCCACATCCCACAATAAGCTCCAAACTGCCCTAGTACAGGAAGGACTTCTCCCTGCTGTTTATTTTGCAGATGCCCTGTAAGCAATTCTCAAAAAATCCTTATTGTGCATCCAGCTGCTGCTACCAGCTCACAGGCCATGATCCAGGGCAGTCACGGGATGCCCAGGAGGCTCCGAATCTGTGTATTCAACAGCAAGACACATATTGGACCCCCTGCTGTTTACACTGTGGAGACAGGACCAGCTCCTCTTCTCCGTTGAAGAGGAAGATCACCTTGTGGTGGGAAACTGACCAGGACACAGGCCTGGTAGAGCTATCCACGGTGCAGAGCCAAGTTTGGTGTGGCGTTTGGCAGGTCAGGTGATCTGTGAGGGCTGGGGTGGGAATTCCTTCCTAGAGACAGCAGTAAGGTCGGATAGACAGAGGCAAGAGGGAAGTCCACCCAACAGGAAGAGAAGCAGAGGCAAAGCCTGTGAGGTGTGTGGTGTGGCTGGAGCACGAGCTGAAATCTTGAGGGAGCTGGGCAGAGTGAGGGTGAAGGAGATGGCAGGGCTATGGGCCACGATCTCGAAGTCCAAGAGGCGTCAGGCAGAACATCACCACACTGGTTTTTGTTGTGGTTTGTTTGTTTTTTACTGTGACAAAAACATCCGACAACTTCCTGAAAGGTTTCTCTCAGCTCACAGTCTAAGGACACTATCTGTCAGGGCCAGGAAGTCGTGGTGGCTGGTGCTCCAGGCATCTGGTCACACTGGGCCTCTCCGGAAGCAGAGAAGGTGAATGCTGGGCTTGCTCTCCCTCCTTCAGTCAACCGGAGATCCCAGCTGGGAATGGGGCCTGCTCACATTTAGGGTGGGTCTTCACATCTCAAGGAACCCAATCTAAAAACTCCCTCACAGACATGCCCAGGGCTTTGTTTCCCAGCTGATTACAGATTGTGTCAAGTTGACAATAGAGAAGAACTGCCACAGTTGTATTTCAGTTCCCTCCTAAACAACACCAAGGAGCCCAAGAAAACACCATCTGGGTTCTCTGCAAGTCTCACGGGGCTTCAGTCTTTTCTACTTATGAGTCCCAGGGCCAAAGAAGCCAGAGCAGCCCCTAGGCTGAGAGCAGGACATGCTACAGAGAAGAGAAAATGTCCTGATAGGTGGGGTCCTCTCCACCCTCAACCCAGAGCTGTCTTTACCTCCCAGCATATGCATTATTTTGGCACCCCAGTTTACCCCTCCTACCAGCCCAATCACATCTAAATACAACCTTCTCCACTACATCCACACTGGCTCAGTCCTCCTGTGGCTGGCTGTGATGGCTAATCTTGGATACCAACTTGATCAGATCTAAAATCAGTGTAGAGTTAAGCCACTGGGCACGCCTGTGAGGGGCTTTCTTGATCGGGTTATTTGAAGTGGGAAAAGCCACCCTAAGATGTGATTGCCACTTTCCAGTGGCAACCTAGCCCAGGTGAAAGGAGGTTTGCCGGAAAGCTCTGCCTTTTGTCTTATTGCCTTCCTGTCTTGCTGGTGAGTTCAGCTACCCTGTTTGAAGTTCGTTCAGCCTGCTGATGCTGCCACCACTGCTACATGTTACTTGAGCAAACCGAGTTTCTTTGGGCTGACTGAGTCTCTGTATTTATTTGTATTTGTATTTGTAGTGTAATGTTACAAAGTCAGGAAACGAAGCCTTCACTGTGACGTTCCTAGAGTCTAGGACAGTCTGGTATGACAAGTGCTAGATAAATGCTCAGTAGACAGAAGCACGAACTTCCAGTGGCTTCTGTGGCCCCACATTCTCAGTTCCTTTCCTCCATCCTGGGCTCTTCCCTTTTCTTCTCTATGCAGATTGTCTCTGACTTAAGACGGGGTTGCACCCTGATCACTTCATGCTAGGTTAGGCATATTTGTAGCTGGAGTTTTTCTGCCTTGCCCACAGTCAGGACAAATCTCTGTCACCCGCCAGTCCCACAGCCGCTCAGACCCAACCAAGTAAACACAGAGACTTATATTGCTTTCAAACTGTATGGCCGTGGCAGGCTTCTTATTAACTATTCTTATATCTTAAATTAATTCATTTCCATAAATCTATATCTTAAAGTAATCCATTTCTACAAATCTATACCTCGCCACATGGCTGGTGGCTTATCGGCGTCTTCACATGCTGCTGGTCATGGCGGCGGCTGCAGCCTCTCTGGTCATGGCGGCGGCTGCAGCGTCTCCTTCTGCCTTTCTGTCCTTTTATTTCTCCTCTCTGTTAGTCCCGCCTATCTTTCCTGCCTAGCCACGGCCGATCAGGTTTTATTTATTGACCAATCAGAGCAACTTGACATACAGACCATCCCCCAGCACAGCCAAGTGCAGACCATCTCAAACACCTGCACTCAGGCCCATGGTCCTAATCATCCTCTATACGGACCTGCTGGGTAACGCCACAAAGAACCCAAGAAGGGCTCCCACAGGACATACAAATCATCCCACAGCACATATTGTACATGGAAGGTGCATTTAATTCTCAACTACTCTGCTACCCAACATCAGAGCTACACCAGCCTACCTTCAATACTCTAAGACGCTCAGAATGTTTGTATTGGTCCACAGCTGGGTAGTCTGACACACAGTGGATTTTATAAGTGTGGACTAGATCATGTGATTTTTGAAGATACTGAAGATGAAAAAGAAGGATTGTATGACTTGCTTTTATATTGTTGTGTAGATCATCTCTTCTGTTTGAAACATTCTCTTAAGACTCTGAGAAGGAACACAACTCACAAGTCTCAACAAGTCCCTGAAACAAGATTCTCAAGACCTGCTCCAAGGTCACACAAGCAATAATAGTCAGGAGAGGACTTTCCTGAAAGGCTGAGCTGCCTGCAAGTGGCGCAGAGTTCCCAGGGGTGCAGCTTTGGTGAATCATCTCTCATACTGAGGTAGACTTTGGGATGATGCTCCATGCTCATAGAAGTAACCCCTTAACCATTCTCCTATAAGAACCCCAATATATTCACTGGGTCACTGGACTAGACTAGAGTGGAATTGTTTCTTTTGTCTGTCTCCACTGCTCTGTGTGGGGTGAACAGACATTTGTTCATGTCTCCCCAGAAAGTCATACAACACACACTATTCCAAAGACAAAGACTCATAAGCCATCTCTAGGCAGGCACCATGGACAGTCTCTCCTTGGGAAAGCATATTCATTGCCTTTAATTCGCATTGGTAGCTGATTATACTATCCAAGGATGACCACAGCTAGATCTGTGTCCCCTCCCACACACTCTTTTTACAATGTCGCCAATACGTGTCCATCAAGGAGTGGAGTCTAAATTCCATGATCCAGGTGACAGATCATGACTTCTTCAGTCAAGGAAGTATGGCAGACTTGACAGTGCTTGACTTCCAAGGTTAGGTCACACACAGGACACAGTTTCTATTTGGCCCTCTCTTGGGACTCTCACTTTTAGAATCACTCTATCCTGTTGTGAGGAAACCTAGGCCACATGGAGATGTTGCAGCCAGCAGCTCTAGCTAAGCTCTCAGCCAATGTCAACAGCAGACAGCTCCAGCTTCCAGCCACTGAGTCTTCCCACTGAGACCTCAGACACTGTAGGGCAGAGTGAAGTCATCCCCTCGGAGCCCTGGCCAACGTCCCAGCTTGTCCAAACCACACACAACAAAGGAAGACTGTGCTCAGTCACCAAGCCTTGAGGTAACTCACCACTCAGCAGGAGACAACCGCTGTACGGTCCCATCTGGATGCTGACACTGCCCAGACTTACATTTCCAGCCCAGCCTTCTGCTTTGATCTGTGTATCTGGCTGCCTACTCACCATCTCCACTTGGTTTCAAAAAAACTGATCTCACCACTACCAAATCTAAAATGATTCCCCCACAGCTCTGACCCTTTTCCAGTGTTTTCTTCCTCAGTGAATGGCCTCATTTCCAAACTCAGTCCAGAAACTAAGGATCCATCCCCACTCCTTCCTTCTCCTCCTGCAACAAATTCGGTCTACTCTTCAGCGTCTCTTCGTTCTCATGATACTCCAATCACTGACACACACACACACACACACACACACACACACACACACACACACACACCACTCACTCCTCTCCCCCCCCCACACCCCCCCCCCCCCCCCCCCCCCCCCCCCACACACACACACACACACACACACACACACACCACACACACATCATGCTCTCTCTGTAAGTACGCTCCACCACCTCTGTGTAGATCCTTTCTGGGTGGGGCTCGACCCGTTCTCCTTTGCTGCTCACCTCAAAGTGAGCCTTCTTTAGGGTGCTTCAATGACTTTCCTGCTTTTAAAATCAAGACAAAAGTCTCTAACATGTATGACATGTCAAGAGCAAGGAGGTCTCCCTTTAGCCAAACTCCCAAATCCTGCTATGGTCTTCGCCTGGGTGGTTAGTCTGATCTATGGAAATGTTCTTTTGTCCTCTGCCTTTTATCTGGTAAAATTTAATCCATTCTCCAGATCATAGGCTCACCAAGGAATGCCCCCCCCCATCTCTCACACCCCTGTGGAAGGCTTTTAGCTGCCATCATAACACCTATGGAAGGGCCCTCTCACCTGACCTCATAATGCACTGTTCTTCCTATCCACAGGGTATCCTTTAAAAAAAAAATCTTTCTATAATTGTGAGGTAGTTTAATCAATTTCTCCTTTTCAAGACCCAAATCTCTAGGTCGGCAGGAAGCTTGTCTGTGGTGACTCTAGCACCATGGAGAGGTGCTCTGTCACTGGTTATGTTGGACTGAGGAGCTGGCTCCACATGAAGAACCAAACAGGCAGGTCCAGTCTGGAGGGCCAGGTCACAAGCATGTTCTACAAAGCCAGCAAGCAGGGGCCATTCTGTTGGGAGCAGGCCCTTCCCCTTCTGCAGAAGTACACCATTTTCTAACCAAATATCAGATCCTTCAGATTTCAGCGTCTCCACCCAATGGTCAGTGTGGACGTGGGGATGCAGGATCTCGACTGAACTAATAGTCATTCCCTTGCTCAGGGTGGATTTAGAGCTAGTCATGGGATGTGTGGATTGAAGAAGAGATCCTCAGAGATGAGTAGTTTTGTGACCCCGAGCGGCTAAAGCCTCAATAAACGTCAAAAGCAAAGCCCAGGAGAGCACCTAGGTCCTTTGTGACCCAATAGCTAGTCAGTGAACCCCGAATTGCTCACCATGCGCCACAGTAGCTTCAAGCTTCTCAACAGCATTCCCACTAACATCTGGAGCCATGAGGTGGGTAGCTGTGCACTGCACTGGGGATTCATTCTAGAACCCCTGGCCTCTCCTTGTCCCGCCTATACTTCCTGTCTGGTCACTGGCCATCAGTGTTTTATTTATATAGAGAGATATCCACAGCACTCAAACTCAGAGATCCTCCTGCCTCTGCCTCTCAAGTACCGGGATTAAAGGCGAGCACCACCACCGCCCACCTAAATGATTTTGACTACAGATCTTGAGCTCCTCTTTAGTCAGAAAAGGGTACTCCGGTTAAATGTTTCCTGGGTTCCTGGGTGGGTGGGAACATCAAAGAAAGACTGGGAGAAGCAGACT
Organism: Peromyscus leucopus; assembly: GCF_004664715.2. NCBI lineage: Eukaryota > Metazoa > Chordata > Mammalia > Rodentia > Cricetidae > Peromyscus > Peromyscus leucopus. The sequence goes on along the minus strand of NC_051076.1, from coordinate 5,603,226 downwards.
CCACAGACACTGCCCTTTAGAGTGCTAGTGCATCCTCAGCATCTGTGACACAGGCCACACCACACTCGTAGCACGGCTGAGACAGGAAGGGCAGGCAACCACAGCTGCTTCAAACCTCTGCGTGAAGAGGGTAATCCTTGTATTTGGCACAGCTCATCAAGGTGGAAACCCTTAGTTCCTGAGTAGTGAGGTGGCCATGCCCTCACTACTGAGCTCAAAGGAAAAGCCGTAAAATTCTCAGCAATGCATGCTGGTGTCACATACTTGGGGGTCACCAACAAATTCCTCTATGGGCCACCAGATTAGCACCTGGCTCTAGTGTCATTGTACTTGACTGTGATGATCTTGGTGCTGGCGTCCTCCGGGAGAGAATGGCAATATTAGATGGTGTTAGGTATGGGTGGCATCCGATCAGGTCACCTGCAGGGTGGTAGTCTAAGCTGGGTTCCTTAAGACTCTCTATGGAGAGGGTTGGTTGGAGACTCTAATTTTCAAAGACCTTCGTCCACCAGCCATTCCATGGCCGTCAAGTGTCAACAAAATCCCAGTGTCAGTGGGAGTCACATTCTCTGATACTCCCAATGGGAGATCAGCAGGCACAGGCTTGAAGCCTGTCTGCCAGGGGGTAGGTTAGAGCTCTAGATGGTTCAGTGTCAGGTCACTGGCACCTTTCTACCTGCTCCTTAAACTTCTCCTGGAGGGCCACGTGTCCTCCTTCTCATTCCAGTACCCCTGCCACAGTTAATATGGAAGCACATTCGTCAGCTGCAACCCTCATGATCTTGGTCACCTGGCCAGAAGAGAACTTCTAGGTGCCAGGCTTAGTGTGGCTGTCTAGGTGCTGACCATGGCCTCTGTGTGTTACAGATCTCAGCCAGCAACATTTTTGTTGTTTTGGTTTGCTTTGTGTTTTTGTTTTTTTGGTAAATTTGTTTGTTTGGTTGATTGGTTGGTTGGTTGGCTGGTTTTGATAAGTTCTTACTGTGTAGCCCAGGCTTGCCTCAAATTTAATATCTGCCTGCTTCCTTCCTCCCTAGCCATGCTGGGGTTACAGCCATGTTGTACCTCACTCCATCAAAAGGATCTCAACTGCTACAGCACCCTCACTATCCACAGTGGAGTTCCTTTTAAACCTTGCTTAACCATGCCTGTCTCCAGGTCCAGCTCAAGCCCTGAACGGATCCTTGCTCACCGACAGCGTTTGATTCTGTGGACTGCTGCCTCTTGTCACTCAGTGCCGCAGCTCTAGCCTTTGCCTTCAGGTTCCCACTCCATGTGTGGCAGGAAGGGTGCAGTACTCCCCGTGGGCTCCTGTACTCCACTGTCAGCTTTCTGGTGCCATCGCAAACCACCCGAGGCTGTCATCTTACTCTGACTCAAGGTTTTAGGTATGATGGGGCAAAGCAAATCTACTCAGCTCCCCGCTGCACCCAAGAGTGAGAAGGAAGATGGGACAGGGAGGATCAGTGTAAAGTGCTGGCCAGCACACATAAGGACCCACATAAAAAGCTGGGTGCGGTGGTACACACTTAGAGTCCCAGTGCTGAGAAGATGGGGACAAAAGGATCCCAGAGGCTCCATGGTCAGCTGCCTAGCTGAATCAGCAACTTCAGGGTCATGAGAGACTTTATCCCCAACAGTAAGTTAGCCATAAGGGGGACACCTGATACCAGCCGCTGGCCTTTACACACAAGCACATGTGAATGCATGCCCTCACATACACAAACAACAAAACCACATCACACTACACACACACACACACACACACACACACACACACACACACACAGAGAGAGAGAGAGAGAGAGAGAGAGAGAGAGAGAGAGAGAGAATAAAACAGAAGATGAAGGGGCAGAGGTCCCCATGTTTCCAGCCCCACATCCTCTTCAAAGCATACACCTCGTTGTCTAAAGGTGCCACTTTTAAAGCCTCATTGTTTCCCAGCAGTGCCAAGAAGGGGGTCAAGACTTTATCCCAAAGACCGTAAGGGATATTCCACTCCCAATCTAGAGCATGACACAGGATTGTGCTTGCCACACTTAGTAGGTCAATAAAGGTTTCTTTCAAGCTTTCCCAACCAAGGCTCTTTTCCAATCCTTCTCTTCTAGTGTTTCCATTTTCATCCATCCATCCATCCATCCATCCATCCATCCATCCATCCATCCATCCATCCACCTATCCATCCCTCGTCTCAGCCATCCATATATCTAGTCCTCTATTCACCGAGCCATAAACTCATCCATCTACCCACTCATCCATCCGTCTATCCACTCATCCATCTACCCACTCATCCATCCATCCACTCATCCATCTACCCAATCACCCATCTATCTACTTACCCATTCATTGATTCAGTTTTTAACACACCCTTTTGTGATTACTATAAGATAGAAGATACATTAGATACTGAGAGGCAAGAACTTGTCCTTATCACCATCCAGGTAAGATAATTCATTGGCCTAAATGAGAAGTACTCTAAGTGTTGAATTCTAATCTCTCAAGGAAAATGTGCCCTTAGAGCTCGCATAGTGCCACACATTTGCAATCTCAGCACTTGGGAAGTGAACATTGCAAGATCTGGGGTCAAGGCAGCCTAAGCTAGCTAGTTACATGAGACCCTGTCTCAGAGAGAGAGAGAGAGAAAGAGAGAGAGAGAGAGAGAGAGAGAGAGAGAGAGAGAGAGAGAGAGAAGAGAGAAAACTGGAAAAAACAAAACAAAACAAAAAACCACCATGTTTTCATACCCAGAGAACCCCCGCTGTTAACTAGCTATTCAAGATGACTTCCATGAACAATCTCTATTACTTGGACTGAGTCCTGCAGGACCCTATCTGTCCCTATGATTAGGGCCAGTTCCAGCGACTGGACACACTGGGAGGAGTAAAGGCCTCTGTGTAGCTGTGCTGTCAGACTTTCTTCCGCTCTGGACTTTTCTCCAACTGGTCTGAATTAGTGAGGTCTAACTGCTTCTATTTAAAGAAAAAGGCAACAAAATCTCCAGGGTGTGCCTTCAAGGACCTTGCCAACAGACACACAGACACACAACCAGCTCCATCAGCCACACATTCTGCCCTCGGGACACGGACACACAGTGACATGTACTGTCAGGCAGTGAAGGAGACGACAGAAATTGGGCATCCATTCAAATAGTGTGATGCTCAGAGCTGGAAGGGCGCAGCGGGAGGGTGGGGCCAGGGCTCTGGTAAGAAAGTGTTCCAAGCACAACAGCAAAGATCTCCCCAGAACAGTCTGGGTTTCCTCTTGGCTTCTTTCAAAGAACCAGTCTCTGGTTCTGTTTGGCCCCGGGGACTCGCACTTGAGGGGTGTGGCCATGGGCTCCTCTTCCCCTGCACAGTAACCCTATTGTTAAGAGACTGCGGACAATTTATGGAAAGAGGTGGAATGCTTATGTAACTGACTCCACTTTAGACAAGCTGTTTGAAAGCGGGGAAAGATGGCGGGTGGAAGGAGGCCAGTCCAAACAGGGCTTTTCTTCCTTTCTGGACACAGATGTCGGAAAACTCAGGAGAGAGGAGGAGGGAGGACGAGAAGAAAGGGAGGGTGGAGCTGTGCCAAAGTCCAGACTGGCCAGAGACAGCCTAGAGCCCGTCTGTGGCCATGGGCAGAGCCTCCAGATTTGGAAGCTGCTGTTTTAATTAAGTAGGTCAGCACCGTAAGAGCAGCTCTGGTGTGGGGTCTGGAATTCATTAGCTTAACATGGGTGGGGTGAGGCTGGCTGTGGGGGAGTGGACCCCCTGGTGAGTGGAGGACTGGGGGGCCTGGGAGGAGGGGCTGTCTTGACTGCTTTCCCCAAAGCCAGGCCCCAGGCAGCTGGAGCTGCCAGAGACGGAGGCCACAGATGGAGGGCTTGCTTCATTAAGTCCCTCTCTGCAGCCTGGAGGCCTGGAAACATCAGGACTGCTTTGAGGGGGGGAGGAGCAGGGACGAATTTCACCGCTGCCCGCAGCCCAACTTGGGGCTAATTAGAACAAGCTTCATACCTCTGCTTTCCCTTAAAGCTCTGGAGCCATAGCTGGGCTACAGAGAGCAGAAGAAATCCCAGTCCTTCAGATCACAAGAGCCCTGTCCCTCTGAAACCCCTCTGCTGGGGGAAATTGTTCCACTCTTGGGAACCCTCCCTCGCTTGATGGGATGAGCCAACTTGGCCCTTAGTGGATAGCTCCTGGCTCTGCGGGGAGAGGTAGGGCTGTGCGAATCAAGACAGTCATCAAATTCATATAAAACTGGCCTGAAAACGGACACTGATGAGCCATTCTGCAGTGACAACAGGGGACCAAGCCCGGGACAGCAATGGCTCTGGCTCGGCTAGGCAACACCCTGTCCCTGACTCTGTGTCTCACATATTCTTAGCTCTTTATGTGGCCAGGAATTAGGAGCTCATGTCCCTGTGGCCCCAGTTGTACTGGTTTGGGTCATGAAGCAGGACCTGGGTGCTCCCCCTACCCTCACCCTCCATCCTCCACAAGTAAAGACAGGTCACTTGAAAGGATCTGAGCCCAGCCCCTGGGACAGCAGGGTCAGGCTGCAATGACATTCCTGTCAGCATATCTTAGGGGCCAGGGACAATCATCTGTCTCATGAGAATAAGATTGTCGTATAATTTATCAACGAAATAGTGGCACAGGTCAGGAAAGGTCATGTTAATCACAGGCATAAATGGGGCCTGGCCCAGATAAACCAGGACATTTAGTGACTCTCTATCCAAAGATCTGGAGGGGCCCGGATGTGCGTACAGCTGAGGCCTGGGAGAGGCCAAAGGATTGCCTACAAGTCTTCTCTCAGCACCTGAAACCTTCACGATTTTCACTTTGACTGGACTGGGCTGGTCGATGCCTGTGGTGGTTTGGATAAGAATGTATTTAGGATAGACATTGGTGGCACACATCTTTAATCCCAGCACTCAGGAAGCAAAGGCAGGAGGATCTCTGAGTTCAAGGCCAGCCTGATCTACAGAGCAAGATCCAGGACACAGGCAGGGCTACACAAAGAAATCCTGTCTCAAAAAATAACCACAAAAAACTTGAATGTGTTTGAGAGAGGGGGCCATGTTCCAACCCCAGCACACAGCAGAACTTGGCAGCTTCAGCCATGTGGTTCTGACTTTAGAGTCAAAGATACAAGAAAGGGATTATGGGATCTTCCTCCACGACTAAGCTGCTGAGGCCAGGCATGTGTCAGGGGTGTCCCTGCATGGAGGCCTAAAGAGGCCATTGCATGAAGCTGTGAAGGTGAAGCCAGGATGGCCTTGGAGACCCCAAGATGTTGGGGACACCAGAGCCATAGGATACCTGCCAAGGAGAGCTGCTAACAGCCCAAGAAAGAAGTGTGTTACAGTCAACAAAGCTGAAAGGAGTTGGAGATCTGACGAGCACTTTGACATCAGACATGGAGATGCAGAGTTTGAAGTTTGCTCTTCTGGTTTTTAGTCTTGTTTTGGTCCAGTATTTCCTCACTATGCTCCCTTCCCTCCCTTTTGGAACAGTAATGTATATTCTGTGTCATTATATGTTGGAAGTATTCGATCTCCTCTTTGGTTTTGACTTTACAGGGGGTTACAGTTAAGAGATTGCTATGAGTCTCAGTGTTGAGAATGTGATAGATGATGGGCACTTTTGAAGGTGAACTGATTTCATTTCTGCGTTATGATATGGCTACAAGCCTGTGGGGGCCAGGGCGTGGGATGTGGTGGGTTGAGTAAGAATGGCCCCCACAGTCTCATATTTGAATGCTTAAGGAGTGGTGTTGTTATTTGCTTTTGCTCTTTTCTGGGGGCCCTGCCACCCAGATCCCAAATAAATTCACACATGGAGCTTATTCTTAATTATGAATGCCCGGCCTTAGCTTGGCTTAGTTTCTTGCCAGCTTTCCTTAACTTAAATTATCCCAACTGCCTTTTACCTCTGGGCTTTTCCTGTTCTCAAACTTCTGTAAATCTTACTCTTACTCTGTGGCTTGCTGTGTAGCTGTGTGGCTGTGTGGCTGTGTGGCTGTGTGGCTGTGTGGCTGTGTGGCTGTGTGGCTGTGTGCTGTGTGGCTGTGTGGCTGTGTGGCTGTGTGGCTGGGTGGCTGGGTGGCTGGGTGGCTGGGTGGCTGTGTGGCTGGGTGGCTGTGTGGCTGGGTGGCTGGGTGGCTGGGTGGCTGGGTGGCTGGGTGGCAGGGTGGCTGTGTGGCTGTGTGGCTGGGTGGCTGGGTGGCTGGATGGCTGGCCCCTGATGTTCTCCTCCTCTGGCTCCTAGATCTTAGCTCCCTCTTCCAAGATTTCCCTCCTAATTTATTCTCTCTGCCTGCCAGCCCCACTTATCCTTTCTCCTGCCTTGCTACTGACTGTTCTTTCTTAGACCATCAGGTGTTTTGGAAGGGCACAGTAACACAGCTTCACAGAGTTAAACCAATGCAACATAAACAAAAATAACACATCTTAAAATAATACTCTGCTACAGAGTAGCATTAAGAAGTGTGGCCTTGTTAGAAGAAGTGTCTACTTGGGCTGGACTCTGGGGTTTCAAATGCCCAAGCCAGGCTCAGCAGCTTTCTCATTTCTTGCTGCTTGTCAATCCAGATGTAGAACTCTCCGCTACCTTTCCAGCCCCATGTCTGCCTGCATACCATCAGGCTTCCCATCATGACAGTAATGGACTAAACCTCTGAACCTGTAAGCCAGCCCTCGTTAAATGTTTTCTTTATAAGAGTTACTGTGGTCATGGTGTTCCTTCACAGCAACAGAAACCCTAACTAAGATAATGCCTCTGGGGAAGATTTTAGTATGCTAAATAAACATGTATGTATGTGTATATGTATTCTTCTTAATAGACATGGGTGTATATGTGAGCTATGTCTAGATACATATATGCTTGTGTAACATAAAGTTCACAATGAATGCTTTAAAAATGTATTTAGGGGCAGAGGAGGTGACTCGGCAGTTAGGAACACTTGCTCTTGGAGAGAAGCTGGGTCAGTTCCCAGCACCCACATGATGGTTAACAACCATCTGTAATTCTGGTTTCTGGGGATCTTCCGGTCTTCGTCAGCACTGTGCACATGTGATGCACAGACATACAGGCAAGCAAATATCCACACACATTAAAAACATACATATTCAGGGCTGATGAAATGGCTCCGTAGGTGAAGGTACCTGGTGTCAGGACTGAAACTGACTCCAACAGGTTGTTCTTGTACCTTCATGAGTGAGCCATAGTAGGAATGTGCATGTGTGTTGCGTGTAAAACTTTAAAAGGTTTAAAATGTAATGTTTAAAGGTTTAAAAATGTATTCAAATGAAAAAAGAGAACCCAAAAAACCAAATTCCTAGATTGTGTTCCCAGCACCTGAAAGGGTACTGTCATAGACAAAAACATCCATGGTGGCCCAAATCTTTTCAACACACCCTAAATGTAGTCACAGTTCTTCAGAACATAAACGCCACCTTCACAGTGAGCAGAGAAATCCTCTCCATTCCTAGTGTCCCGGCTGCTGTGGCCTGTTGAGTGATGCAAGTCTCAGACAGTGACCTGGGGACAGGGTGTGGCAGGAAGGGGCCGTGTGGGCAGAGCTGGCAGAGGCCTCGGCCGATCGGCTGTGTGGTTCTGGGTGTCTTCTGCAGCTCAGCCTGGAGTGGTTCCCACTCCTCCCAAAGCCTAACAAATCACTTCGTGCCTAGCCCCGATGGGGGCTGGTTCTGTGGAGAGAGGCCCTGGCTAATTCAAACGAAGAGGTGCAGAGTTTGAGAAGACTCATTATGAACATTCTGGGGGCAAATGAGAACAGGAAACAGATCTCTGAGCTTCCAGGGTGCAGCTCTGGCCTCTAACCCTGAGCGTTTGCTTACCCATTCCCTCTGACTTTCCCATTGTCACCCACTGTGTGGGACTCTGCAGCTCCCATCCCTCCTCTCCACTGTCCTCAGAAGCAGAGAAGTCAGGGAAGGGATGTTGTGTGTATAGTGAAATGATGCCCAGAGAGGTGGCATCCTGGCCATGGCAGATGACTAACAATGGAGCTGGGAGACCATGTCCATTCCATCCTCCCCCCCTCTCCCTCCCTCCTTCCCTCCCTCTCTCTCTCCCTCCGTGAACAGTTCTGAGCTTCCTAAGAGACTCCCTGGAGCCCTGAGCTGTGTGGGCTGCTGCAGACACTTTAGCAACTGTTCCTGAGGCTTCAGTATCCTCATGTGTCAAATGAAAGACTTGGACAAGGCTTGTCTTTTTTTAATGATCCCTTGTGCTCTTTGTTTACTTATTTGCTATCAATTGAACACAGGGCCTTGTGTAATGTGAGGCAACCACTTACCTGCTGAGCTACAATCACTAACCCAGATCAATAATTCTTTTCTCTTTAATGTGTGAGAGTGTTTGTGTGTGAGTTTGTTATTTTGCACGCGTACATGTGTATATCTGCATGTGTGTGCTCGTGTACATGTGTGGAGGCCAGAGGAGGATGCCAGGTGTCCTGCTCTATTACTCTCTATCCTTTGGAGACAGGATCTTTCACTGAACCTAGAGCTAAGCTAGCAAACCGCAGAGCTCCCCCTGTGTTGGGTATAAGCCTTGCAGCTCAGATGGAAAGGGATCCTGGCAGTGGGGAGGCAGCCAAGGAATACCACAAAGTCACCTGCTTGCGGGAAAGGTTTCCCCAGTGTAACGGCTCTGCTCTGGCAGGGGAGGGTTTCCCCAGTGAAGTTGTTACAGTTCTGCTCAGATCCCTCAGAGTGTAGCTCTGCTCTGGCAGGGGAGGGTTTCCCCAGGAAAGTGTTACAGTTCTGCTCTGCTCAGTTGAAAGACGTCAGTTCTCTACTCCGCTCCATTCCAGTGAAGGTCTCACCCAAATCTCATTCAAGAGATTTATCCGGAGGGAGGAATCCAAGAAGCTGGCTGCTTCTGCCAGGGTGGAAAAGGCAGCAGCAAACTGAGCAGGCACAGGGCTTCTTAGGAGCAAAGTTTTCCCAAGGTGAAGATTTTCAGGGTGAGGAATTGGTCAGATTTCAATCCTTGAGTTTGGACAAGCTCAGAGATTGTCTGGATTTTGTGCTCAGGGATTGGTTGGTTTTCCTGCTCAGGGATTGGTTGGTTTTCCTGCTCAGGGATTGGTTGGTTTCTGTGCTGAGTTGGTCAGAGGCAGAGTGTGTTTCTTTGGTTTTGGTTTCAGAGAGAGAGAGAGAGAGAGAGAGAGGGAGAGGGGGAGGGGGGGGGGGGGGGGGGGGGGGGGGGGGGGGGGGGGGGGGGGGGGGGGGGGGGGGGGGGGGGGGAGGGGGAGGGGGGGGGGGGGGGGGGGAGGGGGGGGGGGGGGGGGGGGGGGGGGGGGGGGGGGGGGGGGGGGGGGGGGAGGGGGAGGGGGAGAGGGAGAGAGGGAGAGAGAGAGAGAGAGAGAGAGAGAGAGAGAGTGAGTGAGAGGTGAGAGAGAGAGAGAGATTGAGATTTCCCACTGGCCCCTTTTAGCCTTGGGTGTGTTTCTTTCACTGGTTTTGGTTCCAGGGCCAAAGTGTGTTTCTTGGCTCTGGTTTCCGGGTCAGGGTGTGTTTCTTTGGCCCTTTCCCCTATATTGTGGGCACAAGGGTCCTTGCACCCACAGAGCACTAAGGAAACCAGGAATGTTAAGCATGCAGGAGCCTCTCCTCAAAGGAGGAAATACCTATTTTCCTCCCAGAAGGCTGAGAGTGGTTATTATTGATGACCTGGTGACCTTTTGTTATCTGTAGAGGCAGATCTCACCCACGTCTTGATACCCGTAGGGGCAAACCTCATCCAGATCCCAGAATGTCTATCCCAAACTCTCCCTTTAAACCTTTATCTTTAGCTCCCAGTCAGAAGAACCCACCCTAGGAGATGTCACAGGTACTTTATAGCCTACTGACCTCTACGTGGCCAGAGACCACACCAGATTCTAGGCCTTTTAGCTATGGAACCCATCTTCATAGTCACGTGTACTTTGTAAAGGAGTTTCTCTGTATCACACCTTTGACTGACGAATCTGTTTTCTCTTTTGTGTCTTCAACGTCAGAGATTCTCTGTTCCATCTCTTGCATTCGGTTGGTTTTGTTTTCATCTGTAGTTCCTGTTTGTTTAGTCAGAATTTCTATTTCAAGCATTCCCTCAGTTTGTGTCTTCTTTATTGTCTCGATTTCAATTTTCAAATCTTGAACTGTTTCCTTCATTTGTTTAATTACTTTTTCTTGGCTTTCTTTGATTTCTTCGAATTTTTTTGTTTGTTTTTTCTTCCATTTCTTTAAGGGAATGTTTATCTTCTCTTTAAGGGAGTTTTTCATTTCCTCTTTAAGGGCCTCTGTCATCTTCTTAAAGTCATTTTTAGGATTGCTTTCTTCTGCTTCTTCTGCATTGGTATGTTCAGGTCTTTCAGATGTAGAATCACTAGGTTCTGATGTTGTCATATAGCTCTTTATGTTGTTGCCTGTATTTTTGCACTGGCGTCTACTCATCTCTTCCTCTACTCGGTACAGGCCGTATCTGTGTCTGAAGGTGCCTCTCTTGTTTTAATTGATAGTCTTGGTCCACTAGGAGTTCTTGGTCAAATCGGTGCTGTTGGACTCTGTTTCTCCGGGAGCAGCTTAGTCCAATTAGTGTTATAGTGGGTTCTGTCTCAGGGAGCAGCTGTTCCCAACTGGTGCAGGGTGGGCTTATGGCTCCAGTGGTTGTTGGGTTCACATGGGATGGTTTTCTTGGTGAGGTGGCAGGGAAAGAGGCCATTGTCTGATCCCTGGGGCTCCAAATGGCTGTTCCCAGTTGGTGTAGGGTGGGCTTATGACTCCAGTGGTTGTTGGGTTGGCAGGGGCTGGGTTTTTTTTTTTTTTTTGGTGAGGGAGCAGGGAACGGTAGCTGCCTGGTCGCTGAGGCTCCAATGGCTGGGGCCTAGGGGCTAGAGACCTGGTCTGCCAGTCCAGAGATGGGGCTTTACCTGTTCCCAGTCGGTGTAGGATGGGCTTATGACTCTGGAGATCTGGTTCAGTGGCTGGATGGCTCCTTCTCTTGCATTCTTGGGTCACATTTTGCTCCCTTGCCAACTCCTCAGCTGATCTTGTTTCCTCAGACTGCAGGCTGTAGGCTTCTGAAACCTCTCCCGAATGGATCTCAGCTGAGCAGGTTGATAAGTAGGGCAATCTCACCAACACCTCCAAGTTGTTGGGCTTTGCAGGATCGGCAGCTGGGCCCCGGGTTGGCCTCGGGTAGAATGTTTGGTCCGTTCTGGTCTCGTCCCACCCCAACGTAAGTTAATGAAGTTAAAATATGTTAATGGTACTTTGTCTTCAACACAGAAATTCTGTATCACACCTTAAACTTTATTGTGCACCTGGAATTGGAATGATTGTTGCTTGGAATCCCTTTCCCAAATTCTACTGTGTTTAAATGTGCCTATAACAAACTGCCTGGCATCAGACTCTTCCGAAGTTTGATCCAGGTTGATGAAGTCAATCTGAACCAAGTTTTCATTCTCATCTCTTTGATGATCACTTACCTGCCTGCCTTAAAACCTGCAGAGATCTCCCTCAACCCTGTCTTCATACCGCCTGCCCAGTGCTGGGGTCAGAGTCGTGGCTAGCTTTTTATGTGGATGCTGGGATTCAAACCCAGGTCCATATGCTTGTGTAACAAATCTCTTTCCCCCTGAGCATCTTTCCAGGTAATTCTCAACATTTTGGGTTCATATACTCCACTAAGAATTAGGTCCTCTTTCTCCTTGTCCCTAGCCCCATCAAAAAGACGGTCTTTTTTATGAAACTGCAAGGTGTAAACATTTGTTTTGTTTTAAACGAGCTCTGTGTCTTTCAAATGATTAGAGTCTGTGCTGTGTCCTCATGTGATGACCTGGGAAACTCTGCTGGAAAGCCTGTATCTGTTCTTTCCAAGTTTCCCCCTTGGTAGGGCTTCTGTTTTTCTAACCTGTGAAATAAGGACCTCAGGGGCTGTCTGGAGAGTTGCCGCCTAATGCAGGTGAGAGAGTTGTGTAAGCCTTGAAGAACTTCTTGTGGGTGAGGGGTTTATTGTTTGTTTGTGGATACAGGGTCTCAGTATATAGACCTCAAACTCACAGAGCTCTGCTTGCCTCTGCCTCCTGAGTGCTGGCATTAAAGGCGTGCGCCACCCTCCCCTCCCCAGCTAATGTATTTTATTTTCAGTTGTGTGTATGTGTCTATGTACACGTGTGGGTGGGTGTCTGTGGAAGCCAGAGGCATTGGTGTCCCTGAGCTGGAGGTACAAGTGGTTGTGAGCCACCAGATGTGGGTGCTGAGAACAGAACTTGAGTATTCTGCAAGAGCAGCCCACACTTTCTCTTTTCTAAGTCTAGGGTGGTAGTGAGAGCAGGCTAGAGTTGGCAGAGTCCCAGCTGCAAACATGGGCCTGGGAATGGGTCTCTGACGACAATACCACTCTACCTTACAGGTGGGCAGTATTCTCCTCAGACCTCACTTCCTCTAAAGCCTCTGGTGAAGGTGACAGCCTGAGGCTACACCGTAGACCCTGCCCTCAGCTGGGCAATTCCACCTCATCTGTCTGCTGCTCTTCCACAATAGGAATAGGTAAGAGAGCATCAAGAAGGGCAAGTGTGTTAGCAGTGTCATGTGTCCCACGTCACGCTCTTCCTTAGGCTGCTCATGTTTAAATGTGAATATGTGAACCCAGGAGTCCTTCCCCTTGGGATGCTCTGATGTGGGACATGCAGAGACAGTACAACTGCTGAGAGGCAGAGACAGATTTTATCAAAGGAGTCAAACAGCAGGGTCAGTGATGGCTCCGGGTCTGTCTCAGGGTCTGCTTGGCTAGGCTTGTTGGCGCTGAGGCACTGTGTCAGAGGGAAGCAGTAGAGGCAGGCATTGGTGACACGGAACGCCAGGCGGCTCCCCTTCCTGCTGGTGTTTTCCCTGACAAGACTTGACTTGCTGCCCACATTCTCCTGCTCTGTTAACAGAGGATTAAAAGCTCCTGTCTGTTCCTAACAATGGTTTTCACCACCTAGGGAACACCACAGTCTGCTGCCAATACCTCTGCCCTCGGTGGTCCCAAGCCTGCTCTGCTCACTCTAGTATAGCCTTTCATATGCAGTGGGGATGATGCAGGGGGGCATGGGCTAGAGATGGCCCAGTCCCACATGTTGACCCCTGGACAACACGGGACAGTCACTGAGAACAACATCAGTTTCCAATGCCTTTCTAGGCTTCTGTGGCCTCAAACTAGAGGGCTGGGCTGCGGGGGTCCTGAGAAGCCAATTCATGATGGTACCCAGAGGACAGACGGGAGGAGGATTGTAGTTGGAGCTGCATGACCCCATATCAGGGATTATAGTGCTGCACAGTGATCTTGTCCAATGTAGGAGCCACTGCCTCATTGCCATGCTCTAATTTATATGCATTGTAAAACATACAGCAGGGGGCTGGAGAGATGGCACAGTGGTTAAGAGCACTGGTTGTTCTTCCAGAGGATCCGGGTTCAATTCCCAGCACCCACATGGCAGTTCACAACTGTCTGTAGCTCCAGTTCCAGGGGATCTGGCATCCTCACACAGACATGCATGCAGACAAAACACCAATGCACATAAAATAAAGATAAACAAATAAAAAACATACAGCAGACTAGCTGGGGAGATGGCTTAGCCATTAAGAGCACCTGTTGCTCTTCCAAAGGACCTGGGTTTGTACCCTAGCACCTTCACGTCAGCTCCCAACCTGTTCCAGGGGATCTGATGCTCTCTTCTGACCTCTGTGGGCACGACACATATGCAGTGCACAGATACACATGCAAACAAAACATTAAAAAATATAAAAATAATAAATAAAAATGTTTTAAAAAAATACACAGCAGATTTCAGATTCTGGGAACCAAAAACAATACAACATATCTTATTTATAGATATTGATTATATCTAAGTGAAGACATCTGGTGGGTGTTTAGGTGAAATAAAATATATAATTAAAATTAATGTCACCTCCTTCTTTTAAAATGGAATTACTAGACAATTTAAAATTAGGTCTGTCTTAGGATTTCTATTGCTGTGAAGAGACACCATGACCACGGCAGCTCTTACAAAGGAAAGCAGTTAATTGGGGCTGCCTTACAGTTCAGAGGTTTAGTCCATTGTCATCATGCGGAGAAGCATGGTGGGGCACAAGCAGACATGGTGCTGGAGAGGTAGCTGAGATTTCTACCTCCAGATTGGCAGACAGCAGGAAGAGAGTTCCTCACTGGGTCTGGCTTGAACATCTGAAACCTCCGAGCCCACCCCCATCGTGACACACTTCCTCCGACAAGGCCACCCTTCCTAACTAAGCCATTTTCACTCAAACCACCCCAATATCTGTGGTTCAAATTGTCTTTCCACTGAACAGAGCTGGCTGGCCTAGCAAATGCAGAAAGCCCACTCAGAGGTCAGCTGGGGAGTAAGAGCTGCTTCTCACTACGAAAGGGGCAAGAGCAGGGGTCTCTGAACACCTCATGAGAAAATGAGTCAGACCTAGAATTGAGCCAAGGCTGCTAACCCATCCTAAGGCTCTCCCCCATTCCCTCAACCCTGACAGGGTTTCTCTGTGTAGCAGCTCTGGCTGTCCTAGAACTCACTTTGTAAACCAGGTTGGCTTCAAACTCACACAGATCCTCCTGCCTCTGCCTCTGCCTCCTGAGTGCTGGGATTAAAGTTGTGTGCCATCATGCCGGGCCTAAGGCTGTTTCCCATTCCAGGGCCCCGACCTCTCATACCTAGGGCTCATTGATGAGAGTGGTTCCCGGGGGTAGGAGGCATGTGCCTCTCAGGGACCTTCACTGCGAGACTCACAGAGCAGGGGTGATTGTAGCTAGAGTTTTCCTACCTGGCCCACAGTCAGGACAAATCTCTGTCACCCACCAGTCCCACAGCCGCTCAGACCCAACCAAGTAAACACAGAGACTTATATTGCTTACAAACTGTATGGCCATGGCAGGCTTCTTGCTAACTGTTCTTATATCTTAAATTAATCCATTTCCATAAATCTATACCTTGCCACGTGGCTCGTGGCTTACCGGTACTTAACATCTTCCTTGTCCTGGCGGCGGCTCCAGGCAGTGACTCCTGCCTTCCTGTTCTTTTATTTCTCCTCTCTGTTAGTCCCGCCTATACTTCCTGCCTAGCCACAGCCAATCAGGTTTTATTTATTGACCAATCAGAGCAACTTGACATACAGACCATCCCCCAGCACAGCCAAGTGCAGACCATCTCAGACACCTGCACTCAGGCCCGTGGTCCTGATCATCCTCTATGTGGACCTGCTGGGTAAAGCCACGAGGAACCCAAGAACGGGCTCCCACAGGACATACAGAACATCCCTCAGCAGGTGATGGTGCCCGTGTTTTCCTGCAGGGAGTGCTGTCTTGGTCTCCAAGCTTGCCATGGACAGGCTCTTTCATATACAGGGCATGTTCTATTATTTATTAACCCCAAGGAGGCCTGCCCACGCTAGCCTTCCAGCTGGTTAATTGGATTTCATGACAACTTTGTTAAAAGGAGCCTTCTGAGGAGCTTGTGTCCCGCCCCAGGGGTCCTGTGCAGGTTTCTCGTGCTTCTGAAAGTGAAGCCACTGCCGTGTAAGTCGGGCTTTAATCAAGCCAGCCAGAGTAGCTCCAGCCCCCGTGGACGCTATGGTGAACAGACACTGCAGGTAATGCTCAGGGGCGGAAACATGGCTCTTTTGTGCCTGTGATGGAGAAAAATGACCACTGTGCTTGGCGCTCAGGGCATGCATGTGCTAATTATTTTTGTGGCACTTCTGCTCCAGCTACAGCCCTGGAGAAGGTCAGAGTCCAAATGCCACCGGCTTGCCTTTTCCTCTAGCGAGCATCTCCTGCTAAACATTTTCTGGTGACAGCAGCTGCCATGGAGGCCAAAGACTCTAATTTAATGATTGCTTTGAGAATCGGCAGCTAAACGCTTAGCCTGGACCGCTTTGCCACTGCTAAGGTTTCAGCCAGAGAATTCTGGAGGGTGGGGTGGGGTGACAGAAAGGACCTCCCTGGCTCATGGCTGGGGCCCCAAGCAACACCTAAGGAGAAACACAAGGTTTGGCTTGCAAAGTCCACCAAGCTGGATTTCCAAGGATAGGCAAGAATTTTTGGGGTTGTGGGGTATTTCTAGGGGGCATCTTGCTAGAACGAATTCTTTACAAGGAGGTCCTCAATGGAAGGAAGTTGGAAAACCCTAAACAAGGAGGCAAGGGGGGCTGGAGAGGACTGTTTTTCCGGAGAACCTGAGTTTGGTTCACTGCACCCACATCAGGTAGTTCACAACAGCCTGTAACTCCAGCTCCAAGGGATCGGCTCTTCTGGCCTATATAGGCAACCACAAACACAAAGCTCACACATACACATTGTTTTAGAGCTTAAAAATGAAAGCAAGGAACCAAACCTCTGCCCTGTGGCTTCTTTGCAGAGTTCTGACATGAGATGTGGACAGAGTGTGCCACTATGAACAAATAAACTGGACCCCTGAAGAGTCTGTCCAGGAGTTTGGAAAGAGCACTGGAGAAAAGGGATGGAAGGCAGGCCTTGAGGATCTCTAGAGATGAGACTGGATGGAGCCAGTTCAGATGCTCTTCCCTGTGGACTCACACTTCCTAAACTGTCCTGAAACCGCTAACGACAGTGAGTGTCTGCACTGTGGAGAGGTGTGTCTGCATGGCGGCCCCACACTCCAGCAACAACAGGATATGCTGTACAGATATTCTCCTGAGATGAGCCTCCTCTACTGATGAAGACCAGAGTTCAGAGAAGACGAGACCTTGCTTCAGTCTTTAAAGTCATGTGAAGGCAGGGCTGGAGTGAGGTCTCTGGATCCCCAAAGTTATAGTTATATAATGCTATTCTAAAATGACAGCCTCTTGAAGCAAAAACAGACAAACAGGACTGTAGCATTAGGTCATGGAAACATGCCTATAGAGACTGTAGAAAGCTCTGTAGGACATGTAGACCGTGAGAGGAAGTGGTGTTTGTTTGTTTGCTTGTGATAGGAAGGCTGGGAGAGGTTATCCCAGGCTAAGTGAAAAGCAAGGGGAAGGCCAAGGCTGAGGTCAGCAGTAGAGGATGTGGAGGTCCCCACAGCCAGCAGCAGATTTGGTTGGGAAGACACCTGGGCTAAGGTTTGGAGGACCCAATGCCAGGTCCAGAGGTTCCAAGCACCTGGGAAGCTCGTGACTCGGGGCAGACACCCTACAATGGCTGGGAGGCAACACCAGATGGAGGCTGTGTCGCTGGGCAAGGGTGAGACCTGGCAGTCTTCAGCAGCTGGTGCAGTGGTAGGGGGGGAAGAAAGTGTCTTCTTTCTCAACAGGAAGATAACTCCGGAGGGAACTAACAGGGCAGGGAGGGAAGGAGAAGGGGAGGGTGGGTAGGTTGGATGTCTCTGAGATGCCACAGGAAGATATGGGCAGAGGATCCCTCCTGCACTGTCCTCGGCTACACCTACATTTGGGATTCAGTTTACCGACTGGGTACCCCTGCCCCTCAGGCCTGCCTTGGGGCTAGGGGCCTTTGCCAGCGTCTCCACGCACCCTCAGCACGGCAGCGGGAGGCATTTCCCATTTCTCTACCCTCTTGTTCCTCTAATTTTATGATTGTATGAAAATAAGGTTCCCAAATTGCCTTTAATTAGCTTTAATAAGACAGCCTTTTTGCTAATTAAAACGATTATTAAGAAACCATTTATTGAGAATAAACACAGTGTTAGGACCCGCGAGAATTCTGAACTCAACAACAGCAGTAGCCAACACCAAGTCCTTGCAAAGCGACCAGGTCACCTGCCTGGCTGCTAATCTCGGACGGACGGGGTTCGCCTCAAGTTAAGGGCCAAGGGTTCCACCTTCTCCCCTTTTCCAGACTATCTGACACCCTAAGCTGGGAGTTTATAAGGCAAAACAGTCCTGGGGACGTTAGCACCCAGCATTCTCTGGGCTCTGCCGCAAGGGTAGCCACTTGAACTGTAGTGACCCCTGCTGAGTCCCTGATTCCCTGAGCTTACATCCTGAAGGTGAGGTGGGAACGTGGTCCTGGGTGGTGACCTCGGGGGCCCAGGCCCCTCCTGAAGCTGTGCATTCTAAGGCATCTGGAGCTCATTCTCAGAACCCGGGCCTGTTTCGGGGTGGCAGAGCCGGGCAGCTGTTCTCAGTTACTCTCCCCCTTCTGGGGAGCCACTCAGTCAGCCTGTGGCAGTGGGGTTCACAGACGCCTGGCTCCGGAGCCAGGAGGAAGCGCGAGGCTGGGTAAGGCCGGAGGCGCCGAGGTGCACATCGGTCCCCGGGTTTCCACGGCGTCGCTTCCTCTCCACCTTCCTGGAGCAGCGCAGCTGCGGGAGGCCGGTGGGGGACTCGCCCCTTGGTCTTTCCCCGCGGGGAGATGGAGTTTGGAGAGGATCGGGACCCGCGAGGCGGGGGTCACCAAGGTCGAACGGAAGTGGCACAGCTTCCGCACCTGGGCAGTGTCCGCTCCTTGAGTTGCGGGTCCTGCTGAGCCTGACTCCTACCTACAGTCCCCACAGGAGACCTCCAAGGGACCCAGAGGCCTGGCAGTAGCCTAAATACAGTGCTTTGGTTTTTGTCAGTCCGTCCGTCCGTCTGTCTGTCTACCTAGTTCAGTTGAGCTTTCCCATCCCGACAGCTTTCTTCCTACCGACTGTAGCAAGCCCCTAAGCAATAAGCCAGGTGAAGCGGGCTCGTCAGAAGCTTGTGAAGCGCTAGTCAGGAATGTGTCCTTGACACCCCCGCCCCCAGCCAGCGGAGGCGAAGGCCAAGCTCTAAGGTCTCAAACCCCACAGCTCGAGCCCCTGCTCTGATGCTGGCCTCTCGCTTTGGGTTAGGGTCGGGGTCAGGGCGCGCCCCGTGGTGTCCAGCTCTGCAAAGCCAGAACGGCTGCGGATGCTTCAGTCAACAACGTTGGGGACCTCGGCCAGGCCAAATAGTTTGAAGTATGGAGGAAAGCCGGGCCTGGAGCTGGGGAAAGCTCCCTAGGTGGTTCCGAGGTGTGGACCCCGCTGAGAACAGGCGGTGAAAGTCAAAAGACTACGTTTGGAAAGGAAGGCACAATAAGGCCCACTTGGGCGCCAGGATGCCGAGTGGGTCAGTGCCCAGTGTCTGCAGGTGAGGTTGAGGCACAGACATCCACATCCCAGGCCTGGGATGCGGTTCCAGGCAGGCGCGCGCCCGCATGCATGTACATGCACACGCGTCAGGGACACACGCCTGTACCCACTGTCTGCGCCCCGCGTGGCTGGCTGCTCCGGTACCCGACAGCAGGCGACCGCGCGCTCCTCCAGCCCGGGGCGCTTCGCAGAGCCCCCGCCCGGCCGCGCGGTGCTTGCTCTGGCTCTTTGTTATGTTAATTCCCTTCCCAGCTGGTGCCAGCTGCCTGCACAATGGGCGCCCTGAGCCCCGCCAGCCCTCGCCAGTCCTCACCAGCCCGTGAGTGGGGGCGGGGCGGACCCTGCGCCCTGTGTAGATGGGGCGGGCGCGTCCTGATGAGTGAGCGCTGCGGAGCGAGCAGCACCTCCCCCCACTCCGGCAAGACCGCGCCTCCGGGGCCTGCGGGGCGAGCTCTGATTCTTTCCAGTCGCCCGGGCTGCCTGCCCTCTAGGTGCCAGGGCTAGATGGAAAGTAAAAGGCTTCTGGGCGGCTCCGGAGCCATGAGGATGAAAGAGGACAGCCGCCTCCAGACCACACAGCTAATCCCGCCATAAACCTCGAGCAAATACCGGGAGAGGAGGAGCAGGCCCGCTACAGATGTGGAGTGCAGCCTCCGGGGATCCCCAAATTAAAACCCGGGCAGGAGAGGCACTTGGACCACCACCAAATGACACTAATTGGGTTATGGGACCATAATCTTAGCTGGTAAGGAAAAATCCAGTTACAGTCACAGCTGCAAGGACTGTCTTCATAAAGCAGCAGAGGGAACGTGGGCTATTTTATTACGCATAAACATGAGGAAGAGGCTCAGGGTCCCCTGCCTGCCTGGTGCAGGGAGGCGAAGAAGACGCTCTTCTGCCAGGAGCAGCAGCGCTGTGCCTGGCTGGCTCCGGGTGTGCCGGGCTAATGGGCTGGGGGAGGGTGGGGTAACGTTTTGAGCTGGGGCGAGCGAATCCGCCTGCAGGAATGTAGTGCTACCACAGGAGAATAGTCATGGGCAGTGTACACACACAGAGAGAGACAGAGACAGAGAGAGAGACAGAGAGAATACTAAAGAGACAGAGAGAGAATACTACAATAATGAGTTAAGCTTAGATCTATAACAATTGGAGTTGTAAATGAATTAATTCTTATAACGCTCACGGCAGGGGTCATCTCACTGTGCATCTACTTATTCCGTCACTGAACAGCCTGATGGACAAATGACCAGTGGTTCCTTTAGGATTCTTTCTGCAGTTAACTTTCAGAGAGCGACCCATGCCACCCCCATTTTGTGTAGCCACCTTGACTAAAACCAGTGAAGGCTGAGCTGGCTGCAGGTTCTTACTAGTTGGAGTTCTAGCCATTGGAAAATGGAATTTTTTTTTTTTCATTAGTTGTTGGTTTTCCAAACAGTGAGAAGACAGAGCTTGGAGAGGGCCATCCTGGTTTCCCTGGGCAAGCGAGTGTCTTCTGCCTGCCACCCTCCAGTGCTGGCTCCAGCCACTCCCAGGAGACACAAGATCCAGCCTACAACATTCCCTTACAGAAGAAAGGTTAGCAGACCCTTACCCACCACTCAGCCACCCTTGGCCCCTAGCTGCACATGGCTTTTGGGGTTGACTAGGCATGGAGACTCCAGTGATGTTGTGTAGCCACCTGTACCGGGTGGGACATTTAGTGACAGGGCTGCCTGAGCCACCCATGCTCCGGTAAAGCACCCCCAATAAATCCACTGATTCAGCCAGCTGCACATTCCCGGAGGCATTGTTTCCTTGACTTGTTGATGAGGCATTTTCTGCAGGACTCTTCCAGGAAAACCTGCAGCTGACTGAGTAGTGTTCTGGCTCCTCAATGTCTCCCAGCGGACACAAATTGCAGGTATTCTGCATGCCATTCCTGAGGCTAGTGGTGCAGGGAGAGGCCTGGCTTTTTGCTGAGCAGTCCCAGGGCTATCATGGTATATCACTGAACTCTGGTGGCGTTTCTCACCCTCCAATCACAGGGCTCCCCTTGTTGCTCTCAGGTCCTACCAATCAAGTGGTATACCCACCTCAGGGAAAACTATATAGCTGAGAAACAGGTGAGTATGATTTTGTGAATAGTAGACTATTCTGAAACCATCAGCTGAATTTAAAAGTTACATTAAAAAAAGGGATGAGAGTCTGAAGTAGGACCAATCTACTTGATCTGATACTGAAACTTCCCTCTTACAAGCAGGAAACACAGGGTTGGGGCTGTAGCTCAGTTGGTAGAGTGCTTGCCTAGCATGCATGGAGACCTGGGTTTGATTCTCAGCATGGCATAAACCATAAACCAGATGTGGTGGTGAATGCTTGTAATCTCAGAGACAGGAGGATCATCTTCAGATACATAGTGAGTTTCAGTCTGGGTTATAAAAGACTGTCTCAAAAAGGAAAAAAGAAGACTCACCACCAACAAAACAAAACAAACAAAAACAGACAGTGCAGAATAGATCCTAGTTGCTTCCTAATAAGGTAGGGCCCCAGAGGTTTTTTTTTTCTTTTTCTTCTCCATGTAGCCCTGGCTGTCTGGAACTCAATCTGTAGACCGGGCCGGCCTCTTGTGCCACCATTGCCCGGCTGTTTTGACTGTTTAGAATGCTGCTTTGGTTTCTCCTGTGAGGTTGGGCACACAGGAGAACGACTGAGCTTAAATCATCTGAAATGTTTAATTTAGCACCATGTTTTGGTGGGATTTTTTTCTTCCAGAATAAAGACTGTGTCTAAAGGAACCAACCATTCGATGTGGTAACAGAATTAACTTGGACTTTGGCAAACTGTGACAAGTTAGAAATTAAGAGATTGTATCTTTTCCCTTGTAAGGGACCCCTCTTGGCTGTCGTGGCAGAGTGTGGCTCTGCATCCAGGCTGTCAGGCCCCAAACCCTGCCTGACACTTCTGGCCTCTGCTCTATTCCAGCCTTACATGAACGCCACTGCCTCTCTGTGCCTGAACTGAGTGGGAAGGTGTCTTGGGGCAACACCTCTGTCTCAGCACTGAGAAGTCGGGGACATCTGCAGACTTGGGGATGGCATGAGCAGCTTTCCCAGCTCTGGAGAAAGGAAGGTACAGGAAGAAAACCCAGTCCTCTGATGTTTTTCCTGTCTCCTGAGATGTCTTCACATTTCCTGCTGGGTACACGGGGAGCCTGTTTCTCAACTTCTTGTAGAGATGTTCGAATGCTGCCCCAGGTACACTTTCGAAGAAGCCGTTCACCCCTGGATAGCAAGGAGACCAGAGAGAGTCACACAGAACAGCTCATGCACTTCACTTTGGTCACCTTGGAGGGCACCTGCAGATGTTCCCACAACCATCCAAGCAGGGTTAATTGACAACTACCACATGTCTGAAGCCAGGACTCAGCTACTCCCGTGGAATGGTCTGGATGGAGCCCAGTCTAGCCTGGGCAAGCACAAGCCAAAGCTGCTTGTGTGGTCCTTCCCACAAAGCAGGACACCTGCCTATGCTCTTCACAACAGACATCTGTAACAATTCTTTTCCATGTGTGTTCTCCCTGGCCCCCAAAGATAAAAGCATCTAATCAGATTTTTGTTACTTTAAATCATGGGAATAGTTTAAAAAAAAAAAAAGACTGAGAAGTAGAGAAATTACATGAGAAAAGATTCATTCATCTTCATATTTTTTTTTATCAGTTTCATTGTGGTCAAACGCAGGTGTTTTGAGCTAGAATAAGTAGTTTGCATTTTCAAAATTAACAAGTGAGGGGTGTGGGGAGCCATAGCCCAGAGAGCTGTTGACAAGAGCTGCAGCCGCTCTCTCCGAAGGTCTGCGACCAGCAGCAGACTCGGCTGTGAGTCCCTCCTTCGTTTAGTCATCGTTCTGCGGCCCGTCACAGATACCGAAGGGAAATGCAGAGACAGGAAATTACAGGCTATTTTAGACGGCATGTTTTATTAAACTCACTTGCTGATGCACTTCATGGCAGGATGTGAGACTCAAGTGCTCATAACTTCATCCTTGCAAGTGCTCTTCCTGAGTGAGTTCTCCCACTGATAAACAAGCAGTTTCTAAACAGTCCCACCCCGGGTCATGGAGCACATCACTTCAAACAGGGAGATTTTAGTACTGTGAGAAGGAGAACACACCTTGCTCACACAATGCAACTGTAACTCCAGGAAGCAACAGCTGGCGCCTGGTGGTAAATCACAAGATCCCACATGCACTGGTTGTAAACCACAGCATCGGGCTGCGGCAGTGGGGTTTTGGAGATGGGGAAAGGCTCACCATACAAGCATGAGGGTCCAGTTAGGGATACCCGGCTCCCTCTCAAAAGCCCGGTGTGGTGGTGCGTACCTGCAGTGCCAGCCAATCTAGCTGAGATGGGAAGCTCCAGGTTCAGAGAGACACCTTCTCAAAAATCAGAGAATCTTAGGATGATGGTCCAGTCAGTAGTGTGCTTGCTGCACACACATACAGATCTGAGCACCCATGTGACAACTAGGCATGGCAACACATGCAGGTAACCCCAGCACTGGGGAGGCAGAGACAGGGGGGCCCTGGAGCTCACTGGCCAGCCAGTCTAACCAAATCAGTAAGCTTCAAGTTCAATGACAGACCCTGCTCAAAAAATAAAATGGAGAGTGATTGGGATGAGACCACCTTAGGTGGCCCTGTAAATTCTCTGTGTATATGTGCCCTGCACACACATGTACACATACACACACACAGCACATGCACAGCAATCTTAAAAGGGATTACCGAAAGTTATCCATTACAGCTTCTTCTCCACCTAACACCAATTTCATTGTTCTCTTTGCTGGATTGTTCCGTGGGACAGAGACTCCATCATTGTACTGACCCTTGGGTCAGCAGGGATGTGGTAACCTTAACTACAAGATCATTTAAGGATTTGTCATAGACATGGGTTTTAACAGCTCATTTCCTCATCTGCTCTCAGCTGCATGAGGGATATGGACACCTAACCTCAGTGGAAGAAGCCGCCACCCTTGTCTGCTGTTCTGTCTGCCAGTGCTGCCCTGGCATCTCCTAGTACCCGGGTCTCCTTCAAGCTTTCTGATTCTCAGAAAGGAAGCAATTGGTGCGGCCAATTGGTGCTACATGTTTCTGGCTGGAGAGAGTGGCCGTGCACTGCTGGAGTC